>NC_136494.1:41508831-41966331 GCF_053919585.1 Euprymna scolopes
AAACTCAAGACATTTCATGCAAATGTAATCTCTATCTCTTCTTTTCTTTTCTTCTATATAAATAAAATGAAGTCATTTTTCCCCTCTGAATTTGACCATAATAGGATTAAAACTCAGGGCATTTCATGCAAATGTAATGTGCACAAACTGCAGCACATTATCTGAGGTGTGCTATAGGCCTATTATCCTTACACTTCCTCGATAGCCGTACATTCCTATATTTTTTCTGGCGAGAGTTCACTGCCAAAACCTGTAAGAATCAATGGAAGTGGTGAAATTTTTTCTCTCTATTACATTCTTACTCCCCCGCTACCACTTAACACCGTTGCGGATACGTTCACAGGCGAATTTATGAGGAAACACCGGTTTGAGTTCTTAGTTGCTTAAAAAAACGGAATGGCATCTTACCATCGGCTGAAGCGCAACTTTCGGTTTCCTCTATTCTATGGGTCACTTATACCATTTCTTTTATTTCTGCTTCCCCCCCCTCTTTTTGTTTTTAAATTTTTTACTTTTTTTCTTTTTTCTGGGGGGGGGGGCTGCGAGTCGATGGGTTACTTAAACGAAACGAGCTAACCTTGGATTCCAGGTTTTACAACCAGCTGTGACAGTCAGCCGCTAGTGTTCTTCAAATGTTCAAACGATTACTCGATTAATATATTTTATTTACTGTATTTTTCCTTCTATTATGTTTTCAGTGATTTTATACGTGATATTAGGGGGAGAGATGACTTCTTATTTTCGGATTAGTTACTCACTCATTATTTATTTCTATACATTGAATTTCTGGTAGTTTCATAAGCCCATTTACTATTACGCTATCGATATGGAAACAGACGACATTCAAATTGGTACAAAGCGACAACAAAGAAAACAATACAAAAAAGAAAACAAAATAAAACACATAGCAAACCGTTATACTTACACCTAACAATTATACAGTTAAAAAATACTTTTTTTGCATAAAACAAACCAACAATAAAAAAACAACAAAGAAACGAAACGATAAACCATATAGTAAGTGAATAGCAACCGAGCTCAAAAGGAATACAAGAACAGGCACAGCCAATTAGGAAGGGCAAATACACTGGGAATTTTGCAAAAAAAAACTGCACCTCGAACGCATAGACAAATGGTACAAGCATAAACCAGAAACAGTAATTCAAATCGAGAATCACAAAATCCTATGGGACATGAACATACAAACGGATAAATCCATCCAAGCAAGAAGACCAGATGTCATAATAATTAACAAGAAAGAAAAGTCCTGTCAAATCGTAGACTTTGCTGTTCCAGCTGACCACAGGATAAATATCAAAGAAAAGGAGAAACGAAGTAAATACACAGAACTAGCCAGACGGCTGAAAGGGATATGGATGATTAAAAGAACAAGATAGTACCTATAATAGTAGAAGCACTGGAAACGTTTCCGATAAACTTTGAAAAAAGAATGGGAGAAATTGGAGTCAGAGGAATGGCTGGAAAGACACAACGAAAAAAAAAACAATGAAAACGGCTGAAATATTAAGGAAACCCCTTGAATACGGAGACTAATGCACGGGCTAGACGAGCTACTGCAGAGACATGAACAAGCGTTACATGAAACCAAGAACATTGAAGCCGCATATCTATAAGTTCTCTATCCCGTCCCTCATCCCCTCCCATTACCCAATCACTGTCCCCCCACCAAAAAAGGAATAATGCCAAATAGCCGAGAAGGGTCAAGGAGGATGGAAGACCGAGGAGAGAGAGAGAGAGAGAGAGAGAGAGAGAGAGAGAGAGAGAGAGAGAGCACTAACCAGACCTCCGCTGGACAAGTGTGAAGAGATCTGGGACCTTGGGGAGGCTTATTGCCACTAAAATTTCAGTGGAGACCAATGGCCGCTGCTAGCGAGAATACAATGGTAAGCGACCGTTGCGATAATGCAAATTCATTTGCAAATGATATCTGTTGAGTACTGGAAAACTTGGGAGACTTGTTGTCACCCAGCTTCCAGGGAACACCACAGGTTGGTTTCAAGGAGAGATCCTTAATTACCTGTGTAAAAACTCTTTGTGAACCAATAATAATAATAATAATAACGGGATTTCCACCAGAGCAGTTGCTTATTTTTACTGGTGATTACTCCGCCTGTGGAGGTTGCCGGTTGTCCTTCCTATCCTTTCTGTTGCTCGATTGGGAACCAATATTTGTAGAGGAAACGGAATCTGTTTTTGTTTTTCAGAGTTTACAATATATCTGTTTTGTTTTTTGTTTTCTTTTTGTTTGTTTGTTTGTTTATTTTTTGTTCTTTGTGTAAGTAAAATAAATTCTCTATTGAAATGTGTAAGTGTGTATTTTGTAGAGGTAAAATATATTTGTTTCTGTTTGTGTGTATCAATTTGTTCATCAAGCGACATTATATTAAACATCAGCAGCAGCTAACTTGAACTGATAGGTACTCTTAGCAAACGAGACGATAGCTGTTTTCCCCTAGGGGACTTGAATTATAAAAGTTGCAGGTAAATCGGAAAACAATGGAAATAGTATGCCGTCATTTATGGTGGCATGATCACACAAGTATATAAATAAGCATTTCTTTCCTTTTTATTTTTGTTTCCCAGAGTAAAAACAAAAACTCCGTCTACAATTGTGAGTCATTCTCTCGAGTGGTTGATCAGTGTTGCGTGTTCGACGCGTCCACCAAGAATGTGTTTAGTTATTTATGGATAATTAATGAAGGAGCGTACAGTAAATGGATCACTAAACAGCAAAAGAAAGGTGTATATTAACAGGTTCATATCTTAAAGGCACACGCTCTAACCCAATTTCGTTCTACTAAACAGAAGCCGGGGTCAACGGTTTGCAGTTGTGAATTTGTTCAATCAGCAGCAACAAACGAATATATATATATATATATATATATATATATATATATATATATATATATATATATATATATACTAGCGGGGGGTACCCGGCGTTTCCCGGGTGTTTGGAGGTGTGTATGTAGGAGGGGACCCTGTTTTAATACTATAAAAAAAAACATTACATGTTATCAAGAATTGGAAAAACCAAAACAACATTAATTACATGTTATAAAAAATTGGAAAAACCAAAACAACATTAATTACATGTTATAAAAAATTGGAAAAACCAAAACAAAGCAAAACCGCGAACAAATGGAAAATAAAAAAGGGGGAAAAGGTGTAAAAGAGGAAAAAAAGGTTTAGACAGGAAGACAGGCTCGAACCCGAAGCATCGAGGCTAAGGCGGAAAAAATGCCTGACACGTTACCCCTACGCCAAAGAGACACAGAATTGAGAATGGATAAAATTAACCCTTTAAAAACACTTGCAGGTGGTTGAAACTAACGTCAACGTTTTCTAGGTCAAACATGACGTCATTGTAGTAGCAGCAGGAGGAGGCCGAGTTTAGGGTAAAGGAACACACACACACACACACACACACACGTTTTAGCTTTTATATTTATAGATGCCCCCCCGCCCTGGTTTAGCTAATATATGACGCGTAAAATTAAAAGGAATAAAAACAAAACGAATGTGAAAGAATACCAAAGGAAAAAAAGGGGGGGGCGAGAAAAAAAAAACTAAAAAGTTATCACGTAAAATGCAAATATGTGTATTGAAATCTAATTTTTTTGTTTATTTTTAAATGGAAAAACAAAATTTTAAAAAATAAAACTTACGTGTATAATGAAAATATGTTTATTAGATTTTATTTTATTTATTTTGCTTTGTTTCAATGAAAAAGAAAAAAAATGAATAAATAAAACCAGAAAACTGACCGTGTTTTTAAAAAAATTTTTAATGTTGGTCGCTGTTAACCAATTTGATGTCGTCTGATTCCAATATCGATAGCGTAGTAGTAATTGTGCTAATGAAACTCTCAGAAATACAATATATAGAAATAAATAATGAATAAGTAACTAATCCGAAAATAGCAAGACTGCAGTAAATAAAATATTAAAGCGACTAATCGGTGTAAGATTTGAAGAACGCTGGTGGCTGACTGCTAAAGTTTCTTGTAAAAACTGGAATCCAATGTTAGTTCGTTTCGTTTAATTAATCCTTCGAATCGCAACCCCCCATCCACCTACAAAAAGAGAAAAAATATAAAGGGAGGAAAAAAAGTGAAAAAAAAAAGAAGAAATGTATAAAATGGCATGAGTAACCCACAGAATAACTGGAATGTAAAGTCGTGTTTCACCCGAAGGAAAAATGCCAATCCATATTTTTTAAGCAACTAAGAACTCAAACCAGTGTTCCTACGTATCCGCAGTGGTGTTAAGTGGTCGCGGGCGGAGTATGAATCGAATAGAGAGAAAAGATTTTACAACTTCCATTAATTATAATCGATTGTGGCAGTGAACTCTCGCCGGGAAAAATATAGAAATGTACGAATATCAAGGAACTAAGGGTAGTAGGCCTATAGCACACCTCAGATCCTGTGCTGAAGTGTGCGGACATTACATTTGAATGTAATGTCGTGATTTTTAATCATATTAACGTCACTCACACGGGGAAAAATGTGTTCATTATATATATATATATATATATATATATATATATATATATATATATATATAGAGAGAGAGAGAGAGAGAGAGAGAGAGAGAGAGAAGATATATATATGTATATATAGCTGGTTATAGCTGGTTTGATACCACGTCCCTTGTTCGGTGTGATGTAGGTTCATTACCCTGTTGGATCTATGCCACGGGTTGCTTGATCTGTGCAAGTTAATAGCCATTCTTGTGGCGCGTTTGCTCAGTTGGTAGAGTGCTCGCCTAGCATGCAAGAGGCTCGGGGTTCAAATCTCGAATATATATATATATTTGTAGGAAATTTAATCGTACATAATTTAGAACTCAGCAGAGAGAAACTGACACACCGAATGAAAGGCAAACTTACCCGATATGATGAAAAATCAGTCGTCTTCCTTTAGGGGTTGCAAAAATTTTTGCATCTTTCTGCGTCTCTGTTAAGTTTGATAGTTAGCTTCGTAAGAAGTGTTAATTGAATCTCGACTGAGTAGAGTCTAAAGTTCTTGGTAAGGTTCCATTTCGTTGTGGCTCCAGTTGAATGAAAGGCAGATAAGTTCGCCGAATAGTCAAATACGATATCAACATTATTCGCCGAATTAAGGAGACGTTATAACGTCTTTAATGAAAGCTCATTAGTTAGGCATAATAATCTTTCGGAGAGAAAAAAAGGGCTCCAATTGACCTTTAATTAACGACTCTATCGTTGCAAAAAGGAGAGATGAAAATCATGTCTTATCTCTCTGAAATAAATTCACGAAGTGAAGTTAGCGGTTTGAACACCAGTTGGCACCCAGTGTTCCAATTTCAATCCACCAATCAAAAGGGCTGTAATAGAACATGGCAATTATTCATCAACGAATCAAAGTTCGCATTTCAAGTCATGCAATTTCTGACACAATATATATATATATATATATATATATATATATATATATATATATATATATATATATATATATATAATTGTAAAAATATCAACTCTTAATTGGATTTACATACAAAAGTTTTTTCAGCCAATTAAATGTGCAGAAAAATATAAACTTTCTAACCTTTTAAAAATAGATGTTGGAATATTGGCGCCATGCGCTAGGAGCCACCTAAATTAGTACTAGTAAGCTCTGCCTAAGAAATATTATACACAGTCGGCATAAGATCGTCCACTATACAAACCATGATAAACACTAGAACGAGGGTACAATTTTTTAGTATAACTTTATTAATTTTTATAAATAAGTTTTTTTTTACATATTATTTATAAGAAGAGCTTTGTTTAATCAAAATTAAGTGAATATTGTGTGCAAAATAAATAAAAAAAAAAGGTGCTTCGGATGTTAATAATAAGCAAAATATATTTTTTTTAAAATGGTCTCAATTGCATACGAAGCATATATATATATATATATATATATATATATATATGTATATATATATATATATATATATATATATATATATATATATATATATATATATATATATATATATATATATATATATATATATATATATAGCTTTTAATAAGAAATACATTCCCATCAACTGCATAGGAGAAAATATCATTACTTTAACAACAAACTCAATAACTTTATAATGCATATAAAAGATTACTTTTTGCAAGCATTTCATGCAAATTGTTATTTTTAGGTTAATATAAGTTTTTGTTCCATTAACTGCATACTCCTTTATTAATTATCTCACACCCTTAAAGCGATCCTTCGTAAACGTACTGAACACACAAGTAAAGTTTATTTACATAAAGTGCTTCTCTTTATTTTGTTAGAAATCAAAAATTGTTTTATTTGATCCGTTAAGACGTACGAGGGGCGTGCAATAAGTAATGCCCCTGGCCCACTTCCAGTTGTCTGATCTAGCTGAAATTTTGCATGTGCAATGATTTATATATCTACGGGTTATGTGGCAAACTACAGCTCTGAACTAAGTGTGGTTTCTGTTTTACAGGGGTTTGAACTGAGTCAGGTGTGAAATGGAGCCTGTTGAATGTCGAGCAGTGATCCGGTTTTTTTTATTTGAAAGGACGCACACCACAGGAGACTTTTGATGCAATGAAAGAAACTTTAATGCCCCATCATATGACCTTGTAAAACGCTGGTATCGTGAAATCAAACATGGCCGGATGTCTGTGGAAACAGTTCCCAGACCTGGTTGCCTCCCTTTTGCCATTGATAAGGCATCTGTCCGTCAAGTTGAGGCTGCTATTTTGGAAGATCGGTGCATTACTATTAGCCAAATAGCCCAAGATGTCAAGATTAGTACAGGGCCTGTGGAAACTATCATTCATGACCATTTGCATATGCATAAGGTGTCTGCCAGATGGATTCCCAGGTTGCTCACACCATTCCAGAAGTGAGAACGCGTCGAGTGCTCGAGGATGTATTTGGAGATGTGCCAAGAAGATGAGTCAAAATTTTTCAAAAGACTGATTACGCAGGATGAAACCTGGGTTCATCACTACGATCCAGAGACCAAAGCCCAGTCAATGCAGAGGAAGCACTTGGACTCACCACCTCCAAAGAAGGCAAGGGTGCAGCCCTCCGCTGGCAAGTTCATGCTCACAGTCTTCTGGGACCAGGACAAAGTAGTGATGACAGATTTCCTGGCAAAGGGTACCCCAATTACAGGAACCTATTATGCTTCACTTTTGAGGAAATAAAGGGAAGCTATCAAAATCAAGAGGCGGGGCAAGATCAGCAAAGGTACCCTCCTCCTGCAGGACAGCGCTCTGGTCCACAATTCGCATGTCGCCAGATCAGAAGCACGGGCGTGTGGTTATGAAATCCTTCCCCATCCTCCCTACTCTCCTGACCTTGCACCCTCTGACTTTCACCTCTTCCGAGCCATGAAGTTGTTTTTGAAAGGAAAGCGTTTCCCAGATGATGAAGCCATGATGTCTGAAATCACGTCGTGGTTGGAGGACCAACCTGGTGTGTTCTACAAAAACGGTCTCCAGAGCTGCATCAAACGATGGGAGAAATGCATAACTCTGGGTGGTTCCTATGTAGAGAAAAACTAATAACTGTGCCAAGTTTCGTTGCTCTACTGCTATGGGAAGTGGGCCAGAGGCATTACTTATTGCACGCTCCTCGTATGCAATTTCTAAAGCGCAGTTTTTTTTACACAGACTTCATTTCAACCTCAGTGATCGTGAGAATTGGTGGCAGAATCCCAACATCAATTCACATTTTACACATGATGTTTTAGGATACAAATCACATAAATTCACATTTGATACATGGTGTTTTATGATACAAATCACATAAATTCACATTTGACACATCAGTCTTATGATACAAATCACATCAATTCACATTTTACACATGATGTTTTATGATACAAATCACAACAATTCACATTTTACACATGATGTTTTATGATACAAATCACATAAATTCACATTTGACACATCAGTCTTATGATACAAATACATCAATTCACATTTTACACATGATGTTTTATGATACAAATCACATAAATTCACATTTGACACATGGTGTTTTATAATACAAATCACATCAATTCACACTTGACACATGATGTTTTATGATACAAATCACAACAATTCACATTTTACACATGATGTTTTATGATACAAATCACATCAATTCACATTTGATACATGGTCTTTTATGATACAAATCACATCAATTGACATTGTACATATGATATTTTATGATACAAATCACATCAATTCACATTTGACACATGGTGTTTTATACTACAAATCACATAAATTCACATTTGACACATGATGTCTTATGATACAAATACATCAATTCACATTTGACACATGGTGTTTTATAATACAAATCACATCAATTCACATTTAACACATGGTGTTTTAATACACAAATCATATCAATTCACATTTGTACACATGGTGTTTTATGATACAAATCAAATCAATTCACATTTGACACATGGTGTTTTATAATACAAATCACATCAATTCACATTTGACACATGATGTTTTATAATACAAATCACTTTATGGCGCAGCTGAGAAGCACGACTGCAAGCATATTGTAAATGTCTAATTTTCATAGATTTTTAAATAAATTAATTCAACAATATTTGAAAATACATAGAATAATTTCTGGGTCATATACGAGGATAAGAAAATGGGTTGAAAATAAATGGAAATAGTCTGTGGATAATATCTTTTACTAAACATCTTAATTATCTATTTCTTTTGTTTAATGCGTATTTGTGCCTACAATAGGTGCGCGCTAAAATGTTACTCCATCTATTTTCAAATATAGTTGAATTAATTTCCTTTAAAAAATCTTTAAAAAATAAATATTTTCCATATGTCTCCAATCTATTTACTATAATGGGCCAGGAGATCCTCGGTCGGGTCATACAAAGAACTTAATAAATGATACTTGATTGGGACTGAACAGAATTATACCTCAGCCGGACACAAGTAAGGCTATTGTCCGACTGATTGACTGACGTCTCCTTGACTGGTATGAACAAAACCTATTCAAGTCAAGTATTATAGAACGCCATGATTTGACGATATTTCTAAAGTTTTGTTGCTATTTACATTATTTATATGTTACGGACGACTCTCTTTATATAGGGTATTGCTATGTTCACAACGATTCGTTCATGATACTCTCCGGCCGTCTGCTGTTGTAGTTGGTAACCTGAAAATTATGAATTGAACCATGTATTTACTCTACTGCAGGAAAATTGCTCTCATTCCGTCTCCTATGACGTTTAGTAATCTTGTATCAGACAACTTTTTATGTTATCTTATAGCAGCCTATCCTCACATGGCCTGTAAGGCTAACTCCTATAACATTTTGTGACGAAAGTGGTCGTCAAATGAAAAAAAACAACAAATTCCTTTTATAAGCAACAACGATGTGTATATTTAAGTGACCTACGTTGGGTGTAGGTTGCCGAAAGTTATAACAATATCACAGTGAAGGAAGCAATAATACAATGAGAAAATCTGGCTGACAAAAATCTTTAAGTAGTATATCTTCTAGTGGCGAATAGCTTTGCTCGTTCTTCTTCGTTGGTGCCTGAAATTTCTCTGTTCAACCTGCAAATCCTAAAAGGTCTGGATTCAGTCTTTCAAAAATTGCGGTCGAAATTAATGTCTTGGAATCTGATGCGTCCTCGTGTAATCAAGCCACCTCGCAGAAGTAAAAGAAATAAATTTCAATATTACAGTCCCATTAAAACTTTTGAGTATAATTTAGTGCGTAATATATTTTAAACTACGCCTAAAAACTAGTACTGTTCCATGGTCGGATTGTCGGCATCTTCATCAAACACGTCTTTGCTTAGTCAATAAAGCATGTGGACACTCAGTGCTATTTAAAATAAGAACTGTCAAAAGGCGAATGAGCTCCACAAGAGCTAAATGTCATCCCTACTGATGATTGCCATTCATTTTATTTTCAACAATCTTGTAACTATAGCCCCTCTCCCACTATTTTGTCATTTAGTTTTCACATTTCATGAGTGGTGTTTCTGGCAAAGGCGGAATAGTGTCTGTTTTCTGGGTCGGTAGTTATTTGTAGTGGTGTTCTGTGGAGACCTTCAATTCTCTCATATAATTCATCATCGTTCAGCCGTCAATCTATCCATTTCATTTAACCCTTATACTCGAATGTTTTTAGGCCTTGACAAGTGATTAGCGAAAAAATAAAAAATAAATAATAAAATCAAATAAAAAGTAAAAAGATTTTCAAATAAAAAAGGGGGGTTGTGTCATAGCATGATCTAACTGATCCGATATCGCTAAAAGGTTTTGAGCGTGAAATGAGAGCAGTCTAAGCCAAAGGGTTCAAGTCGAAATACCAACTAAAAAATACACCCGAAAAAGGCCGGCGAGTAGAACGACCGCAGCGCGCAGCAGCAGCATTGTATAAACATCACAAAAATCAATCAGGAGGATAACATTTCAAATCATGTTAATTAAAATATAAGTATTTGCACCCCGCAATTCATAAGGTTAACCCTATTCGTTATGCGTCCCTTAATCATTCCATGGTGTTTTGTTTCGCTAAATTCAGACGACACACGGAACCAAATTTACACAAGAAAAAAAGACTGAAAATAACTTGGTTGATGCGTTGCTTAAAAATGATGTTTATGCAAAAGGATGGCTCCAAAATAACATCCCCCTTCCCAGTTACTAGAAATACAACTGTCACAGAATACAGAAACTCATTTGATGGCGCCGGGGTAATATACACTAGATATGCCCCCTCCCCTCATCTTTTTTCCGTAATACGCAGTAAATCCTTTCCCCCTCCCCTTAATCGTTTACTTGTTACATGAAGTCAACGTAACTGATTACGGAGGAATTTAAAAATACAGATAAGTTGACAAACGTCACAGAAGATATAAACTAGCAGATTCCTATTTGCTTGGCCCACTCCACCTCCGCCGAGAGAAAAATTAGACATAAAGTGTGTGATGTGGGGAAATTTAAAATTCAACTCATCAAATAAAGATACACTGGATGAAAACAAAACAAACAAAAAATGTATAGTCCTGTCGACTGCCATTTAAAAGAGGACGCTTCGCGCGATAGGTAATAAAATTTGAAAAGAGCAAGCAATGCTTTGGCGAATGACCCCCACCCTACCACCGAATAAATACCACACTTCGTTATCTTGTCTATGCAAAAATGGGCGTGTAATGTTTGTTGTCAGAAAATGAGGTGTTCCGAAAAGTTATCGTCTTTTTTTTTTTTTTTTTTTTTTGTCTATGTTATGATTAATTAACTTTATTTTCCTTTAAATGGAATTGGGATCACGAGTAGATACTTTTTCACAATGCTCACATTATATTATTTCTTTGTTTTTACTGCCTTGCTTCTCCATTTCACCCCGTAATCTTCTATAATATAAATCTCACCTATCTGTTTAAATGTATGTATGTATGTATGTATGTATGTATGTATGTATGTGTGTATATTTGTGTATGTGTGTGTGTGTGTGTGTGTGTGTGTGTGTGTGTGTGTATTGGGGTGGAGAGGGCTCCCGTAAGTCGTGGTGAAGGCAACCTTTCTAGGAGAAGCAAATCTCTGATTTAAAAAAACATAAAGCGGAAGACCATTACCCGCATTAAGCTGGTCTGCAGTTTAATTTGTTGCTGGCTATCTTGCTCTTGCTTGTTGCTGGATCTCAACATGTTGAACCGAGAGAGAGACTTAGCTGTCGTACAAAGCTAAGACTCTGTAACATCATATTTGTATAGATACTTCCTCAGGCGTTTGGGCTCATGGATTTTAAATGTCTGAGGGAGTGGCACTCGTCTGACAAGAGACGTTGCAATCATCATGTATGGCTACCTAAAACTTTCGACAGAGGCGACGGATTTTCATGAGATCGCTATCATTTTGAAGCTCGACTCTTCGGACGACAAATATTGAAGAATTGGCTAAAAACATTAATTCCCCCCCCCTCAACTGGGCACTTTTCTACATGGAGGGGTTGCTTTTTTTCGCCGATTTTTTCGAAAGTCATCCCCTCTTTTCGATTAACTAGCCTTAATTTAAACATTCCTCACTTCCGATGGGGGCAACGGCAAACACGTCACTTTTTTCTTCACGTTCTTTTCCTCCTTCGCGGTACAAGTTTGAGAATGCCTGCCTACTACAGCTTTTTTTTTTCTCAACACACACCTCCAAACCACCCGAGAAACACCGGGCACCCAAGCTAGTATAACCGAAAGAAGTTAAAATGTTGGGAAATTCTCTGAATTAGTGTTATATAGTGTCGGTTTAAATTTCGCTGAAATCGGATATATGTATTTGAAGGTTATGTCCCAATGGGTCACTTAGATATGGGGCATGTATATATTTGGCACATAGAGAGTACCGAAGAGTTTCAGAACTATTTCCATTGTCTTCCTTAGATAATTTTATACATATGATTTAAATTTTATAAAAATAGGATATATTTAAAGTTTTTAGGGGGTTATGTCCTTCCTCCAGTGGCTCTTAGTCTTGAATAGTGACTCATCAATAATTTTTTTTTTTAATTTTAAAATAAAAATTTAGTTATTTTTGTAATGTTTAACTGGTAGGGTTTGGGGTATTCAATTGCAAGTATATCAAGCAGGGATCCCAGTGGCATTTTTTGGACTTTTCAAGAATTGACCATGAAAAAAGAAAGTAGAAAATTGCATGAGATGAATGAATGAATGAATGAATGAATGAATGAATGAATGATGATGATGATGATGATGATGATGATGATGATGATGATGATGATACTAATAATAATAATAAAAGTAATAATAATAATAAACAAAATATTAAATTAATTTACACGCATAAAAGATACTAAATTTAATGATGCTTCTCCATTCAAAAAATAAAAGCATATGTTTCTTTTAAACTTTTTATTAAAAAAAAACTTTCATATTTGCTCGTTTTATTGAAAAAAAAATGAAAACTCAAAATACATTTCTCAAGTAGTAAATGATGACTGAAAGTGAAAGAATTTTTTTCCTGAAACTGTTAAAAAATCAATTACAAAACTGGTTTTAGATGGAGATATAAAATGCTAAGAGTCATGTGTACTAAAATAAAGCATTAAATTGACACGAAAATTCAACACAAACGCAAAGCAGTGAAAAGGAACATTGATCACACAGCACAGCGGCACAGTCACATCTCAAGCACAACTGAACCATATTGGACATCGTTGAAGCAACGCTTTTCACTAGCTGACATAACATTCAAAGCTGACATGACAGAAACATAACGAAAAGAATACGTGTTGTTACTTGTTTGGGTTTGAGAACTACATACAACAGTTGATGGATGGAAAACGTCAAATGCAACCAGTTAAGCACCGCGAAGCATGTATAATAAGCAAAGAAATGTTTCAAAACGAAACAAACGATATTCTAACCATCTTTTCCTTCCCAACTGTAATTTATATTAACTTATACAAGATTTAACTCGAATTACCTATTTTCCGATTGCTGATCCCAAAGTGAAAGCTGGAATCCGAAAATCTTGGGAAAAATTCCAAGCAGTGGGATCCCTGATGTTCAGGGTAAGTATGTCTGGCTACACTCGGACGCGTATGAGTCAGTGGCAAGTCTATGTGATAAACTTAATGACAGACAGAAAAGTTCATTTTAAGGAGTGATTACTTTCATCTGGCGGATAGGTTAATAAATCCTCTATCCTCTTTTTTACATAATGACCCGAAAAATAAATGTCGAGGATAATTGAAGTGTGGTATCAAGCCATCAAATACTGCTCGTGTAATAATTGACCAATGCTTGCACTCTTGATATGATAGATAGTTCAACATTTTTCTTATTTGCTTCAATAAAGGTAACCGTAAATGATATTTGTGTGTTATCAGTAGCCAAGTTTTCATTTAACTTTGTGACTTGGAAAAAAAAAAAAAATACGGTTGTGTTTTATCGTGCTGCCATTTTAACTAAAATATAAAATTTCTTAAAGTATTGATATATATGCCGGTTCTTCTATAGAATACCCTGCCACTAATGGAATTGTTTTCTTTTCGAAAAAAAAACAAAAAAACAAAAAAAAAACAATACTTTTCCACGTGGAAAAAATATTACTCCTCAACCTACTCTTGTGAGTCTTATTTTGTGTGAAACCCCTATGTATTCCGAAACGGCTGGACCGATTTGTTAAAATTCATGTGTTTGGCAGTGTTCTTAGATATGTTTTGTATCAGAATCCCTCCGATAAGTATCGATAATCGATAATCGAAAAAATCCGATGAAAGAAGGAACAGGCGATTTTTATCACAATTCACACCTTATACAGCTTAACATTACAAGTGGATTGGAGAAGTTTTATAATCGCACAAGCAGAAAAGCCTGGCATATAAAAATCAACTATAGGTCATTTGAGATAACAGAGGCGCCTTCAGTTTGAATGTTTCCGTTTAGAGCACAACTGAACCATGATACTCTTACATTGTAAATTTAAATTTAAGCTATTATTACTGCAAAAGCAGAAAGGCCCGGCAACAGTAGACTCTTTGATATGGCAGGGGCGCGTTCTAAATGAACGTTTCTATTTAGAGCAGAATCGAACCATGGTTCTTGATATTTGCATTTTAAACTTTAATTCAAGCCATTATATAGAAATAATTTTATAAAATAAGCAGTAGGTACAGCGCAATGTAGACTACAATGTATTTTAAGTTAGATTACTGCGGGGAGGCATATGAAACTTCCTCCCAGTGCACCGCGAGGTGTCTCTAATTAGAGCAGACAATTGATTGAAAAAAAAAAAATGGGCGATTTCATCGATTTTGACAAAAATGGTCGAAAACCAGCTCCGGATAATATTTAGGCAATAAAGCACATGGTAGCCTCAGGAAATATTTCAATGCTACGACACTTTATGGGCCTTGCAAGTCATTATGGTTCTTTCTTTAAAAAAAAAACTGCACAAGTTACGGAGGATTCTTAATAATCTCTTACAGAAAGATACCGAATGGAACTGGCCAAGCACATGCAAAGAATCATTTGAGAAAATCAAATCACTTCTTCGTTCTGATCTATTTCTTACACACTAAAATCCATCATTAGACATTACTGCTGTGACGGATGCTTCGGACTATGGAATCGGGGCAGTAATATCATATATTTTTCATGATGGAAGCAAAAAGGTCATTGTACATACATCAAAATCATTGACGCCCACTGAATGAAAATACAGCCAAGTCGAGAAAGACGCTCAAGCAATTATTTACGCTGTGAAGAAATTTCACAAAATGCTATATGATTTGCATTTTATTCTGATCACAGACCACAAATCCCTAATTCATGGTTCCAAGAAAGAAAATCCAACCGATAAAGCAAACTACTTACATAGATGGGAAAATATGCTTTCAGATTACGACTTTTCCATAAAATACCAACCAGGCAAAAAAAAATTGGTCAGACATATGCGTTATTCAGACTCATCTCCTTTCATCCAGAAGTAGTGGAAAACACAGTCATCACTGCTATATGTGGAACTTGAAATTGTCAAATTGAAGATCACTACATGTCACTTTGGAGATAATCCAAGATGTTACAGTCGTAGATTCATCATTACAGAACGTTCATTTCATTTCACAAGCTGGGCAAAAACATGCACTGACCAGCAACTTCAACCATTTTCTTCAGCAAAGATCTTCATCCGACATCGATCGAACTGTTCTTTTTTGTTGAACGTGTTGTTATCCCATTCAAAGTCCAAAACAGAGTTCTCAAGCAATTTCATCATGAATATCAAGGAATTATTCAGAGTAAAACCTAGGCACGTTGCTATGTGGATTGGTCAAGCATGGACGAGTAGTTAGCGGAACTTGTAAAGTATTGTACCAAATGTCAACTGGCTGCAAAGTTTATTTGAAAAACAATATTGCATTCAATACCCCAAAAATTCTTTGGTTACGACTACATTTTGATTTTACAGGACCAATAAATGGACACCATTACCTAATATTGGTTAATGCTTACAGTAAGTGACCAGAAGTCTTTCAGATGAACCATACTACCTCGAATGAAACGGTAAAGAAACTACACAAAATTTTCATCAGGTTTAGCATCCCAGAAATTTTAGTTTCTGATAATAGTGCCGCATTTACTTCAATAGAATTTTCTGGCTTCTGTAAATAAAACAGTATTCAGTACCTCAGATCGCCACCCTTCTATCCATAATCAAATGGACAAGCTGAACGGTTTGTCAACAGATTTGAGAGATGACTCTTAAAGTTAAAAAAGGAAGAAAGAAATTACACAACCGATCATGGAGATATTTCTAAGTAGCTAAAGAGCTATTTCAGATCCAAATTGCCCAAATGGAAAGTCCCCTGCTAAAGCATTGGTGAACAGAAAAATACGTTTGTCGGTGGATATTATTCGTCCATCATCAAATAATCTCTATAAGAAAAACAGAACGATAGAAAACAAGTCTAATTGCCATCATTGAGCAAGGTCACGTCAATTACTACCTAGACAACATGTATTAGCAAAAAATTACCGCAATGGCAACGAAAAATGGACACAAGATCACATAATATGCCATTCTGATAATGTAATCTATGATGTGGATGTACAATAATCTATTTGAGTGAGACATGCAAATTAACTTCGTCACTCATATCTTCCAAAGAGACAATCAAATGATACAATCATCCCCTTACATGTTTTACTGGGTACATTTGAATTACTCTAAAGTGGTCAAGCAACATGCAGTAAAGAAAGCATGTCGCATAAGAAACGTCCGACCAGAAGAATAGAGCGAAAGTGCAAACCAACTTCAACCCTACAAGTATATCTACATCATATGTTATAAGCAGAAATAAAGAGGAATAAATCTAAAAAAGTAGGTTTGTCTCTCCTGGGAGACAAAAAAAACTAAGATGGCGGACTCGCATTATTTACAATATTCGTTCTTGTAAAGTTATCATTTTTTTGTTGTTGTTAAATACTTTTATGTTCATACAAAATGTTCCATGCTAATTCTTATAACCAGAAACAATTGTCATCACGAACACAACAAAAATAAAATGCATTTATTTATATTTATAAAAATAATCGATAAAATTCAAGTAAAGATAAACTGGTATATATATATATATCTATAATATAAAGCTGAATTTCTATGTATGTGTGTCTGGTCATGAATAGGCTCCTATATGGTTGACTATTATAGAAAACTAATCACATATAATGATAGAACATGTATCGAGACAAAGGAATGGGCATATTTGATCGGGCATAATTATGATTCATTAAAATTGTGGGGTCTGTGTACGCGCCCGGTCCACAAAGTGTGGAAATAAAAAATTTAAAAATTAAAAAAAAAACGTTTACAAGTGTTTTTGATGTAGATGTACATAAACATACTTTATAAGTTTTATGTTTTAACTTAAATAGGGATCGTATAATAAAATTGTGGTGTCTGCGTTCGGGACTGGCCTCCATAGAATGGAAATAGGCACAAACTTTAATAAAGACTTTTCATATCTATCTGCGTAAGTATACTTTCATAATTATGTTTCAGTTTGAAGAAATATGGTATAATAAAATTATGAGGTGTTCGTTCACACCTGACCTCCATAGAATGGAAATATGTCACAAAGTTTAACAAGGTTTTTTAATATAGATCCACAGAATATTGTGATAAGTGTTTAAGTGTGAACAGGTATGGTATAATAAATTATGGGGTTTATCTATTTTATTTTTACTTTCATCATATTTTGCTTTGGTTTTGATACCCCCAAATTCGAAGCTATCTCTTTACAACCCTTCCTTTTCATAACCTCTCATACTTTCATAAATCAGAGTTCATTTTCTGTAGGCTATTTTTGAACCCAGTCAATGACGATCACTTTTGCTAGTGTATATATATATATATATATATATATATATATATATATATATATATATATATATATATATAAACATAGTAAAGCGGCTATAAATGTAATCGTGTTAGCTAAACATTTATTATCGACAGTTTGACTGCTCAACCGATCTTATGTGCTAGGACTTCAAACATAACATAACATTATTTGTTAGTGTAAGGGCTTGAATCGATATTTACGTATGTCGTGGTTTTTATGTAAAAAGCCCGAAAAGGCCGAATGAAAACGAACCGGTGCAAAACTCAAACGATGCAGTTTTTCAACAGAGAAAAATAAATGATAACGAAATAACATTTGAAGTAAAAAAAAACAAAAACATTTACCCTTCGTTTATTTTCATTAAAAAATCATTAACTTTTTTAACAACATATTTAAATGAAACCAGTGTATATATATATATATATATATATATATATATATATATATATATATATATATATATATATATATATATATATATATATATTGTAATCCCTCACGTGAAAAGGTGGTTAAGGACCCCCTGTCTATCTGAATTCTTGGCTCGTGTAGTCTAGTCTTCTCTGAGGTTGTTACATGAAATCTGGTATGCTGAAAGCGAATATCGAAGAAGCAGGCAGGAAGAAAGACAACTCATGTAGTCTAATCTACAGAAGCTTAATTTCGCAGAATTATGCACAAATGTTTTTACAAATCTCATTCAGATTTTGTAAGTTTTTTTCACAGTCTCAAATCTCTTCACAGACAGCGACAGACGGTTGGATGAGGAAGGTGGAGGGGTCACGTCTCTATACGGTCTTTTCTTCTCAAACTCCACAAGCAATCTGTCTAATTTTAGAGCATGTCAGCCTAATGTTGGTGGGGTGGAAATTCCCCCCCCCCAATAAGATTTCGCCACGAAATCGGAAGGCCCAGATCCCTGCATGGACACAATTCCCATGTCTGAAATCTGAATTACTAATTCTCACGATTTCCAAGGTCAGATGTCAATTCTGACATCCGACCTTGAGATTACTAAGGCCAGACAATGTTATAAGTGAAATTTTCTGTCATCAACTTTTTAGCCGCAAAGATATATTTCTCTGGTTTCAAAGAATATCTATTTTGACATGAAATAGAATATATATATTTATCTTGTCTATCTTAAATCCTAGGGTTATCTGGCGTCACCCGGGAATTATAAGCTACCTCAGCGTAGTTATAACACTCCTCAGTGGGGGATTATCTTACATTCGCCCCCATTAGACTATATTGCTTCATAGAACCAATGGAGTCTAATTCCTTAACACACCACCCAATCCCATTTTTACAGTTCGCTGTCAGATTTTTTTCACCAACCCCTCTCTCCATCCTCAAATTATCCACCAACAAGATAACATATACACAATCCCATATCCACCCTTTTTATGCAGGGTTCTCCTCCTTTTCATTCAAAAGTCCATAAGAAAGTCAATTAAAAAAAAAGTTCGTAAAATCATCAAAAATGTAAAAGTTCAAAGTTCGTCAGGGCTAATACAGTTTCTTTTTTTTTTTTCCACATGCAATTTTTTTCTTTGGTTATATATTCTTTTTTTTTTCAATTCACGTTAATAATTCAAAGATAAGATAATCATTTTTTTTCAAGGTTTTTTTTCCACTTCACTGACATCAACAGCACAGTCTTGTAATACAGGGTATGCAGCCCTAGTCAGGGTTTTCAAAGGACCTGCTTTTTATTGAGCTAGAGGAATTTTTCTCACCTTAAGCAGTTGTAATTGAACCCTCACCTTTTATTTCACAGTTCAAGTCTTCTTTTATAAGCATCTTGTAAGATTTTCTTTCACTGAGGACTTCTTCTCACCTCAATAGATGGTCATTCAAGGTATCGTTGGGACTTTCTTTTGACGGTTCTCAGCTCAGCACCCTGCAAGAATTTTGTGATAAAACAGAGAGAAAGGAAAAGAAAGAAAAGAAAAGATCTTCAAGTCGTCTTCAGTTTCTCTGGATTTCAGCATCAGGGAAGTTCTTGGGTTGCACTTTGTTTTCGTCAGCATCAGCAGCCGCATCTTCCAGAACCACAGGTCTCTCCCGACATCCGTGCGATCACCTTCGAGATGCTCATCACCTTGCTCTCCTTCCATATTCGCTCTCTTCACGCACCATGCAACCACCAACAACAGCACAATTATCGTTACTAGAGTGCTCACTCCTGCTCTGGTAACCACTACCTTATGAAGCCTATCCCTATCTTCTGTATTCTCCAGAGCATTTAGTCGGGCCTGTAATTCACTCAAATCCATTCGTCTAACTCCTCCTATAGCTTTTGGTAGCCTAAGTCAAGTATGTGGCGGTGAACGATGGATCAGGGGGTCCCAGAGGTCAGTGAGGTTAGTCAATTGATCATTCGCCCACTCTACCTCAGGTGCTTTTAACAAATACCGTTCCTCAACCTGATAATACGCAGGTAACCCTATGCCCTTTCCCCGGGCTTCACAACCCTCGTTCAGTTCTACCATAGTTAAAAGTGGTCCCACCTTGATTATCCCAGCAGCCATGTTACTGCATACTTTAGACAATTCCATCTTCTGTTGCATGGATACCAACCAGGTGCCTTCAGCTACTCGTATAGCTAGTGGCAAAAGACCTTCACTTGCCACTTCAACCTTGCAGACGCTATTTATCACTCTCTCATCCCCCTGAAATAATCCCAACACACACAACTCATGATCTCCAGTGACATATAACGGACTCTGTGACCGGCAAATTCTAAGACCATTATTTCGGCATTTTCCTGCCTCTCGCTGATTCAACAGCATAAATTTATCTCCGACCATATTAAATGCTACATACTCTGACTCCACTCTGTAACTGGCTACCAACCCTAACTTGGGTGTGTTCAGTGACTAGGATACAACTTGATAAACCTTATATTTGGTTCCTCGTTCTATCGAATCCTCTTCGATAATTCAAACACAAACACTAATGTTTTATCCTCCAAGAGTTTAATATTCAGGTATATTCTTCTACTCTCCAATTATCTCTTGTATCCATTAACGCAGCTATGACTGACAGGCATCAATCTCCCCAACCATCTTCCAGGCGGAGCGCTCATCAATGCTATTTTTTTTTCAACCACAAGCAGAGCGAACGGGGTGCTCAAGACCACCGAGTGTCAACAATTCGCGATTCTGTCCACGTCACGTTACACAGCTCCCTCCTTCTGCCAGCTACCACTCGCTGCTCTGCTATCAGACCATCTCTCCTGGTCTCCACAGATACACCAGCTTGATCACGCCCATCCCCAGAACAAAGCGAGGACAATCCCGTCTGTCAGTACACAACTATTTACAAAAAGTCAAGTACTTTTTGTCACAGGCTGTTTAAACAACCAATTCAGTTTCACTGAAATTACTCCGTACCCTCATGGATAGTCAAAATAATAAAAGAAAACTACAGGAAGTTAGATACACCCCCTAATTTATTGAATTCCTCTTGATGTTTCAAAACACGTTCCCATAATACACTCCTTCTCCGTGTGACACACACACACACGCTCGTGCAGACAAAACCTCAATTTCGGCATAATTAATCTGTCTCCCTATGGACGATTAATATGATACATTTCTTCTCTCTCCATGTGACACACACACGCTCGTGCAGACAACGACCTCAATTTCAGCATCTGTCTCCTTATGGACGATTAATAAAACAACTACAGGGAGCTATCCACACACCCCCAGCGTCCTCCCAGGCAGCATGTCTGAATGGACCCATATCCAGAAATGCACCACGAAACCATGCAAGGATTGGCAAACTTCTTACTCCCAAAATTCAACTTAAATGCTCCGTAATTCTTTTCACTAATTGCAAAAATTAATTACTAAAATGTGTAACATTTAACGACCTCGTGCGTTGCGCCCCTCAAGGAGACTCAGGTAATGCCTAGTTATAAGTGAAATTTCCTGTCATCAACTTTTTAGCTGCAAAGATATATTTCTGTGGTTTCAAACAATATCTATTTTGACATGAAATAAAATATATATATTTATCTTCTCTACCTTAAATCCTGGGGTTATCTGGCGTCACCCGGGAATGATAAGCTACCTCAGCGTAGTAATTCTAATGCTCCTAAATGGGGGATTACGTTACATACATATACATATATATATATATATATATATATATATATATATATATATATATATGAAAAAGTTAAAATTAATTTTTCTTCTATACTGATCGAGCTTTTGAACGAGACAACCTGACAAATTGCCGATATGAACTTATCAAATACTGTACAGAGAACATGGTGGAATTGATGATCAAATCAGAGGCAAAACGAAAAGGTCCAGCAAATTTGCTCTCTAATGACACAATTCGCTAACGAATTGATGACATGATCGCTGATATATGCCCTCAAGTTTGCTTTGAAATCAAGCAAAGCATCCTCCATGCTAACACTACAGACACCGCTCTAGAGAACTAGTTGATCGTCTTCGCTCACTATGGAAAGATGAAGCAAAAATTTTTGTTTTGCAATACTCTGCCAACCACAACAACAGCAATATGTGTCAAAGTCATCGTGGACTCTTTTTTGGTAGTTAATGTATTAGGTTGCCAAAATTTCAAGCACAAATATACTGATGGTACTCCAACGATGATGAAGGTTCTTCACGCTTGCCAAGAATGAATGGTCATGCATGGCGTCTTCCCACGGTTCACTACACCGCTTTGCTCCTGTGTCGAAAACTCTACCGCCGTGTTTGTTGCAAGTCATGGACGCCCCAGTCAAAGTGATCAACTTCATTCATGCAAAAAACAAAAATTATCAGTTCCTCCAACTTCTAGCTAACGAAATGGAAGCACAACATGCAGGTCTACACCAAAGTTCATTAGCTATCGAGGGGGAGATACCTCTCTCGGCTGTGTGAACTCAATATGGAGGTGGAAATTTTTCTACAAGAGAAAGAAAACAACCTCCGTTCCCACTTTGACAATAAAGGGTTTTTCATGATGTACCTGGCCGACATTTTTGGCCAACTCAACGAAATGGACTAATCCTTTCAAGGCCGTGATGTGACAGTCAGTAATCTTCAAGACAAGTTTGATTAACTGTCTGCTCAAATTGAAATCTGGAAGGCACGAATCAAAGCCTGGTTTCCTTTCTTAAACGAGCATTTTGCAAATGCAGATGACTGAACTTTCTCTCACAATTGTTACAATTGCATCACTGGACATCTCGAAATTCTCTAAGCTTAGTTCAAATCTTATTTCGATGAAGTACCACTGGCTATTTCATGGCCCAGAGACCCTTTCGATACTGAAATTGAATGTACTGAAGATGAAGCAGAAGAGCTGTTAGAGTTTAAGGTTTCAAAACCAATAGATCTGGCTTTCAGTAAGAAAGAAGACTTCCCCAACTTCCTGTTGTCTATTCAGGATGTGTATCCCCTACTCAACAAAAAGGCATCCGTAACACTCATACAATTCGCTACCTTTGCGAATGTGGATTTTCTGACCTGGCAACCATTAAAACGAAAATCAGCAACGGTCGATGTTAGGAACGCTATTCGCCTTGCTTTGTATCAAAGATGGAACCGGAAATAAGAGGCTTCGTCACATGAGCTCAAAAGCAAGTGTGTAATTTTCACAAAAAAAAAAAAAATCACTTTGATTACTAATTTTAGTGTAACTAAATAAACAGCAAGAAACGAAATCTACATTTTTTTGTTATAGTGTAGGAGTCACGAGTATTGAGATACTTGGTAAGGAGGGCCACAGGTCATCAAAAGTTGAGAAACACTGCTCTAAACTAATCCTAACATAATGTTACTTTGACAACAGTTGATAAATCTGACTTGAGAAATTGAGAAATTGACTATTTGTTACGTTCTTAATTTTTATTGCATTTTTTCTGTTGAAATTTACGATTTAATCACTTTACAATTAAACTTGTCAGGTTTTCTCACCTACTGATTGGATAAGCACTTCGGCATCTTCCGCTTATTCATGCAAACAGTCCAAAAAGGTGGAATGAAACTTCCTTTTTGTCTGGTTCAAAGCTGTATCAATACTTTAATTCTTTACTTATTTATTTTAAAAAATTTTATTTCTTTAAAATGTTTTTTACGCCACACGATAAAAATATCTGTGCATCACTTAGTTGTGTGTAATAGAGGTGGGGTGGCTGTTTATATATATATATATATATATATATATATATATATATATATATATATATATATATATATATATATATGAGAGAGAGAGAGAGAGGGAGAGAATAAAATATTTTAAACTGTCAAATATTAATCAAAAGAGACTTTTTTCAGGGCATCCAACGTGAAGCAGAACGATGCGCACAAAACGAAAGTAAATCCTTTGTAAACAATCACAAACTGAACTTGAACAAAGTCTAAGGTGTCTTAAAAATATTATTAAAATGTTACAAAGAAAAACGAAGAAAAAGACAGCCAATTAACGAGAGAGAGAGAGAGAGAGAGAGAGAGAGAGAGAGAGAGAGAGAGAGACAGACAGACAGACAGAGACAGAGACAGAGAGAGACACAGAGAGAGGGAGATGCTAAAAAGGAAAGTCCTGGATAAGGAAGCCGACAAAAGATTTAACTGGTGTTATATCAGGTGAGCCACAATAAAAAGAAAGAAAGAAAGAAAAAACTGTTACAAACAACAATCGCTATAAGATAGACCAAGGATGGAAATTAAGGGTGGATAATACTCTTCTTTTTTCTTGCTTCCAGGAAAGTACAAAGAAAACGAGTGGGCAGGACCAGAAACGCAATACTCAAATGAAAGCAAACAAGTGATTTTTTTAAAAATGTAATGGGGAAAAAGCACAACGTAAATGTAGAAATAGAAAACGTAAGAAAAGGAAGCATTAAAAAAGAGAGAGAAAAGAAACATTGTCAAAGAAATATTTTTTTTTAAAATCGTTAAGGAATGGTAACGGGAACAGAAGAGTACTCTAAGATTGTAAGAAGGAGTGTGTGAGAAGAGGGAGAATGAAAAAGGCTGAAAGAAGAAAGTGAAGTATTTAGACACGCCCCCTCTTCGTGTGTGTGTGTGTGTGTGTGTGTGTGTGTGTGCGTGTGGACGAGGACGCATGCGCAGGCCAATTAGCTGGGTTAGGGAATTTCATGTGAGCTCTGCTGAACGGGGTAAAAAAGTTGGTCGAATATATTTAGACTCAAAATATTTGTTGACGGCAACCCAACTTTTTCGGACCAACATCAGGAAACAGAAACAAACAAACAAAAAAGACACCCGTTCGTTTGCTGCATTAAAAAAGAAAAAGATTTTGTATTTTATTTTTATATCAATTTGGAATTATTAACAAAAACAAATTTTTAAAAGGTGTGAAAAAAACAAACAAACAAAAAAAAAACACGCACGAATTAAAAAAAAAAAAAAAAAGAGAAGAAAAGAAAAAGCTCTACTAGATTAATACATTGACAAAAGTTGGCATTTAAAGTATTAGTAGTAAATGTATTGAGATACCAGAAGTGTGTGATTTGCAGTTGGGAGATGGGATGAGGAAAATATCTGGGCCCTTACAAACAAAAAGAAAGAAAGAAAATAACATTAGAATGTAAGGATCAGACACCTCGTTAGACTGTGAATCTCGCAAGTAACAATAATATCACTATACTGATAAGTTATAACTTCAATTTTTTATTGTAAACAAGCGGTATTTTTTTTTTTTTTTTTTTTTTTTTAGCTACAAACGTTTTCAAGTATTTACAATCGCTACTACTACAACTGCTCGTCTTGTTAGTACTGCTACCCAAACCACACACACATTGTTACTACTACTGTTACTACTGCTAAAGTAGTAAACACATCCTACGAGATTTATGGCTTAACTTTAGAAAATATCTCGTCACCCTAACTTGACATACCTTTCTTGAGTTTCTTTAAGAAAGTTTTGCAACAAGTTTCTGTGGTGATGTATGTGGTTTCTCCTCTTCCTGGATAAAAAAGACAACATAACATACTGGAGTAAAAGTTAACCCCACTTCTTTCCCCCTCTTTCTGTTTTTTTTTTTTTTTTTATGGTTCCGAGTTTATATTTTTTTCTTTTTTTTAACATCGGTTTGGAATTTACTTTTCTTGGAATGTAATTCGGAACCATGCCCAAATATTCTCCGGATGATCCTGCCTTCCGACGGTTGGTACAATTAATTAATGAATGGAATGATGACCACTATGATATTTTTGCCCTCAGTCAACCAAATGAGGTAAGAAAAATAAAACTTCTCATCGTTTTTCTTTTTTATTTGTTTCTTTTTTTTTTTTTAATTTTTTTTTTCTGTTTTTCTTTATTTAGTTTTGACAAGTTAGTTTTTTAAAATCTTGCTGCTATCATTTTACTGGTGCTTACTTAAAAAAAAGCATGTGCTAAATCAATAACTTTTCAATATATTAATTATATTGCTAATTACTGCCTTTTATGTCTTTCTCCCTCTCAACCATGTCTTGTTTTAAATTTCAGTATTTATTCCTTTTTTGATAAAACATTTTGGCGTTCTTTTTCATTAATTTTATATTAAAAAAATACCATATTTATTTCTTTAAAGTTTAGCATTTCATATCTTTATTTTCAAGAATAAAAAAAAAATGTAAATAACTTTCACTTATTTGATTTTCGACTTTATGCCTTCAAAATTAAATTTAATTTTCAAAATTCTTTTGAACTTGGTTTGATTTAATTTCTTTAACTATTTTGTTTTATTTATTTGTTCAATTCAATATGGCTACCTGCGTTAAAAGCCTTTGAAGTTCTTGTCCCACGAAGTCACTTCGACTTTAAAGATTTGTGACTAAAAAGAAATAGTACCTTTGCCATGATTACATGATGAATAAAAACTTAAAACGTTATGACTAAATTATCCTGTTTATTTCGATCCTCATATAATTGTTTTAATCCAAATATTTACAAGTTTAATTGACTTTGACTCTAACGAACTACACCTGCCTAGTTATGGGCGATTATTGACTACTTACCTGGTCGCCAGGTAATTAACGACCATGACACGCCTTGACATACTTTCTATATTTTTTAAAGTCCACAAACGTTGATAACAACAAAAAATTAGCATGAAAATCAACTTATTTTGATTTCCTTTATTGACAAAACGTAAATTTAAAAAATAATATATTGGATTTTGTTTGAGTTAATCTTCTTACTTTTTTTAGCTCTGTTTTTTAACACTTTTATAAAATTGATTATTTGATGATTTAAATTCGGATTGTCGGTGATCATGGTTACTATCTTAAAATTATTGGCATCATTTCAAATCCAATTATATTAACTTTAAACTGAAATGTAATTTCAAACTCGTGGACATGCCTGCTTTTTCAATTCACAACGGACTTTTTTCTTTTTTTTTTTTTTTTTTTACCTGTCTTCTAATGAAGACGTGGTTGGTACATAAAGTTTATGGTATACCAAGTTTATTATTCAATCTAAAATATTTCAGTTAATTTTTTAAAAAATATTTTGCACGTTGTTTGACGACATTGGTGATATAATTTAGCAATTTATTTTATTTTTTAAATTAAAAAAAAAACACAAAAGGTTGAGATGGTGTGGGGATAAATATCGCTGGTTGCTGTGGTGTAAGGTGTCTCCGCGTGTCTTGATTGGTCGGTCCTTTTTGTGACGAGCAAATAAACGATGGCCGTGTGACCCCCCCCCCCCCATTCTCCTCTCTCTCTAAACTACAGGTAAAGAGGGTGAGAGTCGCCACTCCAGTTGTCGCACACCTGTAGAGCCGTCGATCCCCTCCACCCCCATGATTTTTATTTTTCAAGTGTGTAGATGTTTGGATGGCCTCATTTCATTTTCCTATTATTTCATTACTTTAGTTGCCTTTTTTCTTTCTTTTTTTTTTTCAAATGTAACCGTCTTTTCTGATAAGCTGTCCTACAACTTTGACAGTTGATCTGCGCAACTATAGCAACGAAAATAGTTCAGTTTTAAAACCTAACGTATATTTTAAAAGACCATAAATTCTACAATTTAATGGGGATTTGGTGTCTGAAGTGGAAACTATTACTTCTATTAATTGTGGTATCTCAGTTTGGCTGCGGGGTGGTAGGGATTATTTGTTCTATTCTCATGAGACCATCCTCCCAGGCATTAATTATATCCTCCTACCTTGGGTAGTCTTCCGTGGTCATAATACTGTGTTATCAGGGATGAAATTGGTGGGGTTACTGATATGCAATAAAATATATACTTCTGGTCGCATATTTCTGCTTGTATTTTTAATTGCAAAAATAAACAAATTGAATGAGATTATTTGCGGAGGAATGAAATTGATTCCAAGTGAAGTTGAAGATAGATTAATTTTAAATTAACAAGTTAATAAAATAAAATCCCAATCCCACTCTAATTTGCTGTAAGAAGCTAACTGGTTAATGGCATTAACTTAAGTCAATTTTAAATAAGATCGAGAAGGCCGAATGCGATACTGGTCAAGCTGTGGGATCCACCACCAATATTGTCTATTCGAAGCCGTTGACATCCCCCTTCTAGGGGTGATTATTGACGATCTCTGTCTTCTCTTAATATGGTAGCCGCCTTGAAAGGAGGCGATAATACCTTGGAGGATGGCCACGTACTGCAGCAGCATCCAGTTCACTCGTCATATTCTAAGCCATGTTGTCATTTATCAGTTTTAGTAGAATTTCTTAGTTAAGTCCAGAAAGTTAATTATTAAAAGTTAAGACGCCGGAAGTCACTAAACATGAAACGAGATACGAAACCATATGGAAATGATTTATTTCAAAAAATCATTTTAGTTTTAAGACTTCTTGTACTATCATGAGACAATAAAAAAATAAACTTTCATTTTTTTTGTTTGCTTGTTTATCACGAAAAATTGAGAATTTGTATTTGCATTTTTCTAAATGGTGTCTTTTTGAAATATTTGTCATTCACAAATTTTATCACGGAATTTTTTAGTGGAATAATAAAGTTTCGGTTTCATAATTTAATTTGAGGTAGCTACTTTGTTTTGTGATACATTATTTATGACAAAATTATTTGCTAAAATTTGAAAATTTTTAATTATTTCCATATGAATATATTTTAAATATTTAGAAAATTATTTATAGAAATGTAAACTATGAAAGTTTAAGTTACTATTTTGAAATAAAATATTTCCATGTTAATATTTTAAATATTTAAAAAATATTTATAGAAATTTAAAAAATATTTTTTTTTTTTATTGTTTCATAAAACAAGAAGTGGTTCACTCGTTCAATATCGTTTCGTATTTCGTTTTATGTTTAGTGACTTCCGTTCCATATTTAGGTGTAAACCGAGTCCCTTTCCGACGTTTTAACTTTGAGTACTAAATTTTTGGACTTAACCGATTTCTTTTATTTGGATAATAAAAAAGACCCCATTACAACTATTTTTAATAGTTATTATTATTGGTACTCATGCAGAGAGTGATCCGTGCTGAAATAATAACGTTATTATTTAAAAAGCCATTCTTAACATGGGGAGGGTGTTTTGTACCTATTCTGTACTTTAACCTTACAATTGAATAAAAAAAAACATATCATAAAAACTTTAATTAAACTTGAAAATACGATTTAAAAAAATAGCACGGATCAGTCACTCTCTGCATTAGTTAGCACCTTATTATTATTGTTGTTGTTGATATTATTATTATTATTGTATGTTCCCAGCGTTGCCCAATAGTCTCTTTACTCTTTTTATTGATAGGATTCTAAGTTTCAATTAATTTAACTATTACAGTATCGACGAGTATCGTTTGGTTATTAAAATCATTAATGGAACTAACTTGTTATAAAACTGTAACTGGTTTTGTTATTGGTAGCTTCTAAAGCGAACATGGAAAGTCGATCAAATCTTTAAAGAAATGTTATTCTATTGAATTGCAAGTTAGAAATTGAGAAAATTTATCACTTTTAATTCTTCAAATTTCGAATGGTCACAAAGTAACTCCTTCTTTTACTACGTAATTGTGGCCTGACCCTAACCGAAGGGTACGAACGTTGCCCGGGGTTGAATGAGGATCGACGAAGCAGTTACTTCCAATGTCGTTGAAACCGCCCATTTTTCAAAATCAATTGATTTGCCTATAGTTGGGGACTCCTCGCGGTGCACTACTGCACCAGGAGGAGGCTTCACTGTTAATTTTATACGCCAGGCCTTTCTGCTTGTGCAGTGATAAAATTCTTAAATGCACTTGTGATGTTAGGCTGTACAAGGGTGTTAACTTTGGTCAAAATCAGACCGTTCCTTCTTTAATTAAATCCTTTCTATTAACAATTTTCAATACTTATCGAAGACACTCCAATACAAAATCTATCTAAAAACACTCTTAGACGTAAAAAGCACAATTGTGTGAAATTTCAAAAGCCTCGGCTCAGCCGTTTCGGAGTCTCTCTCATACACACACAAGGTGCCTTATTATATATATAAGTAGAGATTTCAGAAAGTTAAAATGTCTGCTTGTTTTCATTTCATAATTAAATTATTTTTAAACTTGTTTTACTGGCGAGTGGCCTAATCGCTGATTGGGCAGTATGGTGTGTGTGTGTGTGTGTGTGTGTGTGTGTGTGTGTGTGTGTATATATATATATATATATATATATATATATATAAACGGTCAACACATAACTACTACCAAACGATAGAAAATTTAAATTGCTTTTATTTATTTGCACCCTTTTTATTTTTCTGAAAACTGAGTATTTCTAATAGATCAACAAACTTAATATTCGATTGACCTTTTAGTTTTCAAATTTTGGAAAATTTTATTTCAAAATGTGTGTCGTTAATATGATTCACTAAACTGATTCAGTGAATTTAGTCGAGATATTTTTCTCTCGTATTTAGTCCAAACAAAGCACTTGGGCATAAAGGGCTACTTTTTGATCTCACATCCATGGGAACAGTATGTAGGGAGTTGAGCTGTGAGATATGTTTATATTACGCTAAAAAATTCTGCATGTCGCTACAATCAAGGAAGCAGTATACTTAGAGGGAATTTGAAAGTGTATCAGTTCGATGGAAGAAATTATTAGAGTAGAAGACTTTCCGGCATCTAGGGATCTTCTACAGTGAAAGGGTGGAATTTTGTTGCTTGTCGGGAGTATTTACATCGAAGGGGCACAAGTGCTACGAATTCGTCTGACCGCATTCCATTAAAATACTTATAAAACAAGCAGTGTACGTCCAGGGGACGGGGGTTGGAGTTGGGTTGATAGTGCGAGACCTAGGTAGGTATCTCCACGACGGTGTGTGAAACGTCAGCATTGTACACATTATTAGCAACGTCATCATTTCGTGTGTTTGTGTCAATTTCTATGGATGGGCATTCGCGTTATAATGGTTAATGGAAGTAACGTGTTTTTGCTATGGATAAAAAACAATGTAAGACTTAGCTTTTGTAAAACAAATAGATTTTTATTAACGAACTACACAGACAAGAGTTAAAAATACAATTTGAACGTCTTCTGTTGACACTTATGTATCTAAAGATAATGTTGCTTACAGGCTTCCATGCTTTTTTAAAAAAAGCGCGAAACATACAGATCACCCTCTATCAATGTAAATAACAAAATCGAAACGAATTTATTATGCCGATTTGGGATTTGCACCTTTTTATTATCTCGAGTTATATATAAAAAATATATGAATATATTTTTTTATTACTGAAAATCTGTTATTAAAAAATCTTTGTTCAAACTTCATATCGTGTAATATTTTAATTTAATATCATTTAAAGCTTTTTAAAAATAATTATTTTTTAGAATTCTGTCTTTTGTTGTAGTTCAAATAATTACCGAGAAAAAAAATATCAAGAAAGAAATGTTATTTATTTTTTTTCACTCCTTTTTTTTCACTCCTTTTTTTTCCTGTTAAATGTACAGCTTTATAGTAAATATTCGATTTCTAGTAAATAATAAAAAAGAGCAACAATATGTAATAGGCAACTTCATTAATCCGTGCAAAATCGGTGACGTCTGCATTTTGTGCATGAATTCAATATGGGCGCATACAGTTATCCATTATTTCCATATTTTGGGATTAAAAACCGCTAAAAAAACGTAGGCACTAGTGACAAATAAATCATTTTTACAATATTTTTTTTGAATTGGCGTCGATTTCATTATTTTACAATTGGCTAAAACTTTACTTTTAATTTGACAGCTTAATGTTGACATATTCTGACAACCTCAGGATTGTTTTGCTCTGGGACTTTAGATATGCAAGATACATTTCGATGTACCAGTAAATAAAAATGTCTCATGAAAAGAAAAACAAAACCTCTTTTAACACAATAAACCAAAGGGTTTATTTCAGGGGCAGGAAGTTGGATAGTGTCAGAGTGAAGAAAATGAACAGTTGAAAGTTCTTTGGGTTGTTGAAGGTCGTTCAGCTGTTATCTTCAGGTGAAGATCGTCAATGCTGGAGTGTTCAGCATTTAATGGACACATACACGATATCTTTTCATTGCTTCCAGGCTTTTTTCTGCTGATCGACCGTGATTCCCAAAGGGGCTAAAGCAGTTTCTTAAGGGACAGATGGAGTCAGTGTGCCCTGCAGGCTAATTATTCAGTGTGTGGCCAAATCGCCTAGCAGGGACATTGATTCTCAATGAAAACTAAGCCTGTATTTTATGAATGTGCAGTCCCAGACTCTTTTTGTCTGAAGTATTCTTACTGAGAAATACCAGCAGATCAATTTTTGGTTGTCTTTCAGAGTTCTCACCATCATTTCAAGGGAGCTAGATCCCTCTCATCCCCGCCAATAGTAACCTGACTTCATGTCTAATCTTGAGGTGGTGAAAAAAAAAAAAATCACCCATATTTTTGCAGACTACTGTAAGTGATATAAAGAAAAATACATAAAATAAGTGTTGCATCAGGTAGTATGATTTATGGAAAAAATTATTTACTTGAGCTTCAAGAATTTGCCCTCAACAACCAATTTATGTACGATCGTTTCTGAGACGTTACAATTTTTTCTTTAATTAAAGTCTTTTCATCAGCACTAAATAGAAAATTTAAACATGATCAAGATAAAGTAAGGCTAAGTAATGTTTATACAACGAATTATGAAGTTTATAGGCTCAAGAGACATGTTTAGAATTTTACATAGAAAAAATTGCATAATGACCTTATCAAAGTAAGTACAAAATAAATAAAGGGCTACAAATAATGAAAAAAAATTTAGGATGTTTATATTTCAGGCACCGATAATAAAATTAAAAACAACGACACTTATATATATATATATATATAGATAGATATTAAAAAAAATGGTATTATTTTCATTAATATGGCTACCAATCAAGCACATTTCCTTAACGACTATTAGTTCTAGTTTTATAACAATTTGTTTCAATAATTAATTTAATGACAAAACGATATCGTAATAATATAACCTACTTATTATGGTATTGTTTGGTCATTAAATTTATTGAACCGAAATGTTATGGAAATATATTTGATTTTGTTATGATAATGTTATTTCAATGGCAAGAATCTTCAAGCTAGAATCATTGTAGGAATTTAAAAATAAAAGAAAACGGCATACATGGTCAATTATGTTAATCTTATATGATTAAAATAATTGACCATTTTGCATCAAACGTAATCCAATCATCTAGACATAAAATGAGTCACGGTGGCTGAATACGCCTTCACAAAATCAAATCATCAGTTGGATTTGTGGCTTGGTCCTAACCAATGGGTCAGCATCCGTTATACGGAAATTATAAATTGTGTAAATAAAACAAAATCATTATTAAATTTAATTAAGAATAAAATAAAATAAAAAATAAGCATTACTCATTTAATAAGTAATGTTTCGTAAATTACAATTAACAAAATATTTGCAGCACTGTGTATCAAGTGACTTAATGTTTATCGATGGGACCTCTGGAATAAAAGACAAAACGATGGTATATTCTCAGTTGATTAATTGCCATGTAAAATCAAGGTTATAATCATTGTATTTAATGTTTTTTTTTTTTTTTTTTTTTTTTTTACAAAGGAATCACCATTTATCAAGGCCCAGAGGCCACTCAAGGATAAGGGTTAAAGAGTATACAGTGGTCAAAAGGACAATATCAGTAATCGTAAGAAGTGTAAATTTGGTAAATTGGATTACTTAAGGGGAACGCTCACCAAGAACTTGTTTACATTGGACTTGAAGATGGCCATATTGTAGTCAGCTGGAAAGCAGTTAAACGGAGGAGAGTTCCACAAGTGTGCAGTTCTTAGAAAGAAGTTTTGTTCATGGAATCTACGTTTAGGCACAGATAGAGTGAGGGAAATTATTGATAGTGTTTACAGCCAAACGAGTGTTTCTAGCAACAATAAAAAGTGTCATATTAAATAAAAAGTTTATATCACTGATTGACTGACCGTGAGAGTCAGTGACTACATCATGTATTGTGGGAGATTTTTGTGAGGAGTTAATTAAAATGAAATTTAAAGTAAATTATTAATTTAATTTCTCAAGTAAAAATACAATTATATCCGAAATGTGTACAAAATAGGTTGTCAATATATAGCTCCCCACCCCCCAAAAATATTCGATCATGATGCATCAGTAGTTATGTAAATAATACATCTTGAAAAATTAGGGTCCTGAACAGAAGCGTGTCCCCTATCCCTACCATCATTAATGAACCTAAAGTAATCTCATCAGCATCTGACAAAGCAAAACTCTTAGCCAAGAACTTTGCATCAAATTCTACTCTTTGCGATCAGAGCCGTCTACCCCCACCCCCAGTATTCCTCCCTGTGACTGAAAACACACTGACAGACATACAAATTTCTGTACATGATGTTGCCAAATTTATCAAAAACCTGGATTTTAGTAAAGCAACTGACCCCGACAGCATTCCAGTTATAATGCTCCAAAAGCTTCAACTAGAACTAGATCCCTTACTTACAAAGCTGTTTAAACGTTGCCTTAAAGAGAAATGCTTCCCAACATCTTGGTAAACTTCATCAGTTTGGCCAGGATTTAAAAATTCCAGTGATCGATCATCTCCCTCTCAGTACAGACCAATCAGTTTTCTGTGTCATGAGTAAGTTGCTGGAAACTGTGATAAACAGAAGTGGTCGACCATCTCGGCAAAAGTAACATGCTTGGTGACATACAGTATGATTTCCATTTTGCGAGATCTACAGTTGATGTACTAACCATTATATCACACAGGATTAGCGAATCGCTCAATGGAGATTTTGTCTCTAAAGCAATAGCTCTTGACATATCAAAGGCTTTTGACAGTGTGGCATAAAGGTCTACTTCACAAGATCGCCAGCTATGGAATAGCTGAGAATGTCCTCTCAGTTATAAAATCCTTTCTCTCTGATAAGGCTTATAAGAGTAGTTGTTGATGGGCAGAAATCAGAAACTCATTATATTAATGCTGGTGTTTCTCAATGTTCCATAAATGATCTCCCAAATTACATTCTTAGGTCCATTCGTAGACATTTATGCAGATGACACGACAATCTATGGCAACACTTCAAAGGCTAGCAATGACAAAGATCTTTCTGATTCTCTCTATTCTGATCTTGAGAACGTGGTGCAATGGGGAAAAAGTTGGTTAGTTAACTTTAATGCATCGAAATCCAAGCTTCTCTCCTTTCATTATAATCGCTCTAACACCCATCACATCCCAATTGAAATGAATGGCTCTCATCTTATGGAAGCTCCATATCTTGACAAACTTCTGGGACTGACCTTCACTCCTGATCTGAAATGGAGCACGTACATCAAATCTGTTGCCAAAATTGCTGGAAAAATGATTGGATCACTCTATCACCTCACTGCCAATGCGATCCTCTATCTGTATAAGTGCCTCCTACAATCGAATACTGTTGCCACATCTGGGTAGGGGCTGCTTGGCACGCCCTATCCTGCCTTGATAGAGTTCAAAACTGGCTTCGAAACCTAGTAAGTGATGCCCTTTTTCTTCACTGCAATCTCTTTCCCACAGAAGAGACGTCGCAAGTCTGTCTCTGCTCTGCCCCCCCCTTTCCAAACTTCCACAAAAATCACTCAACTAGCTAAAACCACTATATATGATTTTCCCCACTTTCTATCTGTGCCTTAATGTAAACACAGATTCCATAAACAAAACTTATTTCCCAGAACTGCCCACTTTTGGATTGGAACACTGTTCCACTGGCATGCTTTCTGGCTGAATACAACATGATAACCTTCAAATTTAATATAAACAAGTTCCTGTTAGGTCGTCCTCATAAATAATCAAATTCCACCCAATTTGCATAATTAACGATTAGTTCACTACCACCTTACATTCATTAAAGCATATCTTTCAGTGGCCTTCAAGCTTTGATAAATGGTGACGCCCCCCCCCCAATTAAATGTAATGATTTTATGTAATAAAATGCTTTGAAATAGTGTTGAGCATCATTTTTTTGTTCTTTAAAATTCCTCTAAAGTTGATATGTCAAATTAAACTTAAGTTTTATGCACTAATGTAAATTCTTGTTCCATTAAGCAACTATTGCAAGAGTCTTTTCTTGATGTTTCTGTCTTCGAAAAAGTTATTTTAAACTGTAATTTGTCTTTTTCGCGATTGGATTCTTATGAAACAAGTCAATAAACATTTTGTAGCTCAATTAATCACTTAAAACAAATTAGCATAATTATTTTCTACTTTGTCAAACTTCAAGTGCCAATCAAGCACATTCTCTGTTTTTATCCCATTTTGAAAGGTGTTAGTGTTCTTTTTACTTGTAAAGCTTGTAGAAAATATAATGATAGTAAATACCCATTAAAAGCAGTTTATACATGTGTTAGCATGAACAGATATAGGTTAACTTGAAAGACCAGGTCTGTATCTATCTTCTCTTGTATATTGTTGCTCTTAAGCTGAAACTGAATTCTCTTAAAGTGGCTTCACTAGTGATAACATCCCCATTTCATTAATGCATGAGAAACAGCTGCCCTCTTCGTCTTTATAGCATTTTTATTACTTTTATTAACTTCAACCTATATTTAAATTCAACTTGTAATCATTTTATGGTAAGGAATGGATATCCAGAGAATTTCGGTACTTACATAGTCAATTCCAGCTGTTGATGGAAGTCTCGGAAATGGCCAGAGCAGTTTACAATATGAAAGTCGTGAAAATAAAATGTAAAAAGGTAGACGATGCTAAGCATGCGTTGGGATAAAACAAAAATATTCTCTCTTCCCCACCCAAAAAGTGTTAAAAAAAAAGAAAACTTCATAAAATAAACATGACTTTCTAATCGGCCCTTTCCAGAACGGACTCACTATGTCCTTAAACATTCTGGATACTCATTCCTTGCAAGTACTTGCTTTATTTTACGCTCGCTCTTCTAACATGATTAATGCTGACAAATTTCACATATATTCAGTTTTTCTTATTTAAAATCTAATTCAGCATAAAAATCGGAACAAATTGCAACTTTGGTAAGAAGATACCAAGTTGTAAATGATCCAAGAATCATTTAAAAATGTTAGTTTATGTGAGACTCGAATGAAAAATGAAATTTGATTACTTGAAAATGAACTAAATTTTAATTTTTTTCGTACACTTTTTATTTTATTTTTTTTTAATTTTCTTAAACTCGATTTCATTTTCCAGATTTAACTTGATTTTGTTTCAGATTTTGAATTTCATTGAACGATCAAACTAGATATCAAAATACAGAAGATGAAGCTTTTAAAATAAGTCACATAATTTTTGATCGCTGCCAACAGATGTATATATCATCCTCTAGTGTATAACTGTCATACTTAAATTAAAGTGGATAGAAAAAGTCCCATGCAAATTCCTTTTTTAGAAATCTAGAAAAATAAATTCTGATGATCAATATCATTTGTGGAATTGTGTAAAAGAAACACAGTATATTTTTTTGTTTTGATATGAAAAATAAAGAATTAAAGCAAAGAAATGCATTTATTTTTGCATAACTAATTTTGTGGGAAATTTTATCTCCAGAAAAGGTTCAATTCTTGCATGTGAGAAAGTAGGGATTGTACTCAAAGATTAGCACTGAAAATCAAACTGAAAATGACAAATTTGGAGAAACAGAAAAACAGTGAATATTAATTTAATACTTGAAAAAGTAATAAAGAATGATATACTGAACAAAGTGTTCAAATATGTGCTTTTGCAAGAACTCGTCTTAATCTGAAGATTGTCCAGCTAACAGCTTAGTTTTGACGATTCTAGATCTTTCTGTCAAGAAAGTAATAGTTTTTGCCTGCAGAATGCCTTCTGGGACAATGCAGTCAGGCCATCATTAATTGAAATGGGGGAAACAGGAGAACGAGGAATGGCTGCCTGGGACAGTTTTCTGTGCACTTTACACAATGCAGTCATCCAAGCTAGTAGGGTGACTAATAAAAGAAACTGAAACTCGGAGCATTGGAGTTTATATCGGTTAATTTGCATGATCCCTAAGTGAGTACTAATTGGGTTACCTTTTGGTTACTCCACGCAATTCTTAAAGGGGCAAAAGATACAATTATTTACCAATATGTAAGTCATAATTTCTTTTCATTTTTTTTTCTTTTTTTTTTGCACAAAATGGATTTTAAATTTAGATTTGTTTTTAAATATATATTTTTTAAAATCATCACTGTAGTTTAGAATGTGGATTTTAGTTAAAAATACAAACTGAACATTTCTGTAATATGTTGGCTATATATTGATTTGTCAGAAGTCTAACTTTGAGGATCTGACTTTTCTTGTACTTGTTTATATAATGCCATCAATTTTTTAAAAAGTCGCATGAAAATACTAATAGTTCAATTCTTCCTAAGTAATGTTTGTAAGCAGTTTGGCCATTTTTGTAGAAACGTTCAGAACTGAGTATTGCTTGTGTTTATAATGATGCTATTCAGCTAAGTAAACAGTGGAAGAAATGTTTTGTTCAAGACGAATATTGTGGTTATATTTCTTAGTGCAGTGATAAGTATATGTGGTGCCATTGCAGAAAACCTGTTGCTAACCTGTTCCGGTTGTTGATATATTTGTCTTGTTGGCAACAAACTTCTCATTTAGTATGTACGTACAAAATGAATAACTGATGCTCAAAATGTATAAACATTTTGACCCCTCCCTTTACTTAAAAATTCACAAAAAATCTGGAAATTAACCAGTTTTAATGAAATTTTCAATATTTATCAAATAATGATCACGGAATTTAATGAACCCATTATTTTTATTTGAATCTTATTGGAAATGTATTATTTTGTTTAAACAAAAAAACACCTTTACTAAATTTATGATTTTCAATAGTAAAAAAAAAAAAAAAAAAAATGAATTAATTTTTGCTTTTAAATTGTAACAATAAAAAAGAAAAAATAATTTTTTCAGGAACATTATGAAAAAAGCCCCGAAAGTATGTTTTAATGAATTCGATATAACTCAAAGAAAAATTAATTTCTTAAACTACCGATATTATCATTGAATTAAACATTGTTTATTTAATATTTTCATGCAAAATAATTATAATTGCAAAAAATATTTCTACATTTTTTATTTTATTTTATTTTTTAAATTTCTGTAAGATTTTCCTTGCTTGAATGAACGTCAAACTTTCGGCATAACATAATTTTTATATAATCTTGAAAACTAAAAAAAAATTTGTAATTTAAAAGCAGGAACACAGAAAAATAATTAAATTAACAAATGGTAAAAATCATACAAACGTTCACGATATGAATGTACAGATGCATGGCTGTGAAAAAAAGAAAAGAAAACCAGCACTCCCTTTCTCTAACTACCTGATATCATTTTCAGATAGCCTTTTGACTTTCTGACATTTTGGGCTTCCGTAGAATCATTGCTTACATGACTTTGTTCATTTATGCTTAAACGAAGCTAGAATTTTTTGCTTTTGGGGCTGATTAAGCCATTCTTTTTGTACAAGTAAGGTTATTTTTTTTTTTATTGATTTTTTTTAATACAATGTGTCAGGACTTTACTAATTGGAACTAGATCCAGAAAACTAATGCTTATCTTTCAAAGGATTTTTACAATGAATTTATTTAACTTCAAAATTTAGCCGAATTTGTTAGCGTGCCGTGTTGCCGTGAAAATCTTTTTCATAACTTTTTTTTTTTTTTTAAATTTTTTCCTTTTGGAAATTAACTTTAGGCTTTAATCTTTCAATTTCAATGAAAAAGTAGTCGGAAACCTATCAAAAAATTATGATAAACCGACTTTCAAAACTATGTAGCCCTATTTTTTTTAATTTATTTTTATTTTTTTCAACATTTTTGCCCATACCTGTCAGTTAGATATTTAACAGAAGACTCCTTGTTTTTTGAGCAGGGAAAAATATTGAAATATGGAATACAAATCTGTTTCCAGTTTATATGGAGTTCAACCATGAGGATGTTGTAGAGAACAAATCATGTGACTCGTCTCTGTTCTAAAATTTCTATTTGTACAAAAATGTAATAGTTTTTCTTTCTTTTGTAAAGAATGTATTTTTGAAGTGTTTTCATTGTTTACCTCTCTTATTGATTTTAAAATTCAATAAATTGACAAAAGGCAAAGCTGTGTTAAGTGTAAATAAAGAAAAAATGAAATCGATATTCCTTATTGAATATTACTAAGAAAAATATTTTGCTTTGTCTTAAACTTCTGAGGCAAAATCTACAGCTGTATTTTTAGTGTTTCATTCTTAAGTATTTGATAACTACGGGGTGTACACTGTATAAGAGTAAAGAACGCAAGAGAGTTGTATGCTCAGTCTGTTAAGTCCAAAGTAGCTGAGCAGCAGCTTGGTTTCCACCAGTTTTGGCAAATAGCAAACAGGCTCCTGAACAGAAGCGTGTGCTGTATCCCAACCATCATCAATGGACCTGAGGTAATCTTGTTAGCATCAGACGAAGCCACACTCTTTGCCAAGAACTTTGCAGCTAATTCTACCCTATGCGACCAAGGCCATCAATTCCCTATATTTCCTCCTGTATCAGAAAACACACTATATGACATACAGATATCTGTGTGCGTGATGATGCCAAGCTAATCAAAAACCTTCATTCCAGTAAAGCAACTGGCCCTGACGGCATTCCAATTATAGTGTTCAAAAAACTTCAATCAGAACTAGCTCCCATACTTACAAAGCCGTTTAGATTAGGGAATCTCTCGATAGAGGCTTTTTTTCTTGAGTAATTGCTCTTGACATATCAGTGGCCTTTGATAGGGTGGCCTTTGATAGGGTATGGCATAAAATTGTACTTAAGATCTACAGCAACGGTATAGCTGGAAATGTTTTCTCAATTATTAAATCATTTCTCTTTGATAGGTTCATAAGAGTAGTGGTTGATGGGCAGAAATCAGACACTCACAGTATTAATGCTGAAGTCAGCTCAGTTGGTTGTTCAAAATAGACTTTGTAGCCTAGTGGGGTATGCCCTTTTTGTCTTCCCTGCAACTTCTTTCTCACAGAAGAGACATTGCGAGCATGTCTGCTTTATCGGGCCTTGATAAGTGGTGACTCCTATGTTTAAAAAAAAAAAAAAAAAAAAAAAAGGGAGGGGGGGGAGAGACTGATTTAATGTTTGGGAAAGGAAAAAAAAAACTTTATATCTTAGCCAATAATTAATATATTTTCCAAACTCAAAGTGCATCTCTTCGAGGAATCAATCACTGGATCTAGAATATGTGGCTTTCATGGCATCTTTCGAGAGATGCTTGAACATTTGATCCAGGCAATGGAATATTCCTTTGTGTTGCAGACAGAATAGTTGGTGACTCAACTATGTCCTATACAAAATCGTCAGGCGAATTGCAAAAAGGATTTGAAACTGGTGCTGTAATAGAAATTCTTAGGCAGCCACTTCTGGGTTTTTCTGAATGTATGACATGGAGCCGAGTCCTTCTACCACACATACAGCCTTTCCACAGCCATTCTTTCCGCCCAATAGAGACAATAGCAACAGACATTATATAGATATAAGGCAACATGATGTGGCCGTCACTAGAAAGACTAAAAAGATCATGGCTCAAGAGAACCTGTTCTTGTGCAAGACTGAACTGTAGGCTAACCATCTGCTTTGTGCAGTTTGTCATGGGAAAGATCAGAGCATCACTAGTTTGAATTGGTGTTAGATCTTGTTAAGGAGTTTTAGCTTTTGTATGGCGGTTCTCTTGGACTTGGCAGTGAGTAATTGGCTGTTGCAACTTTTGTATGAGAAGTAGCGAAGATTCTCATTCAACGTTTTCTTCATAATTGTCACACCAACATCTATTTCTTTTGCCAAAGTTTGCATTATCTTGGTGCATTTTCTTTTTAAAAAATATTGTTCTTGACAAATTCTATTGTGCAGACATGACCAGAACGCCTGCTGTGATCCTTCCTGCTAGTCACTGCATTCAAATATTCATCTTAATTCTTTAGATTATATCTCCCGGCCTCCAAGTTAATCCGGTATAAATCAATGATGCAAATTACTCCCGTTCAATAGTCCAAAGCTTTTCAGTTTTCCACAACCCTTAGAAATAGTTATTTCTTGGACTTTATTAAATAGTTCTGAAATAAAAGAATATAAACTTATCAAATTTGTCTTGAACACCCGGTAAATATCATACAAGATGTCACAATGAGCTATTTCCTATTTTCGTTCATCCCAAATAAGGCATATTACTACTGTGAATTAGGGGTCAAATTTATAAGAGAGCGTTCTAAGTAAGAAAGTATGCAGCAATATATTTATTTACATTACACTTACATTTCTGCATGTTGATACAGTCCAGAAAACAGGTAGGGTATTCCAAAAGCAAGCAGTTTGAGGAAAGAAGCTATTAGAATATAAAATTTTCTGGCATCAGTGAAGACGTGTTTCTTTGCTGCTTATAGGATTTACTTATATTGATGAGACACAAGTGCAGTAAATTCGAGGTACATTTCATTGAAGTGTTTGTAAAACAAGCACACGGATGCAACATTACAGTGATTAGATGAGCAGAAACTTTGTAAATAGTGTGAGACTTATTGAATTGAAGATTCTTTTTGCACCGTGTCGAAAAGGTTCGTGGTTGGTGTACCAGCCCAAATGTGGGAACAATATTCCATGCATGGATGAATAGTGGCTTTATAGAGATATAGGATACTGACAGGTGTGAGAAAGTTCCTAGCTCAGTACAGGGAGCCCATCTTGTTTGCAGCAAACTTGGCAGTGTCTGCTATGTATTCTGATTCATGTTACCTGTTAGGCTGTGGAGTTGAACGTTGAGCTCTCGGCATTATCATCGCTAGCAATCAATGGTTGGAAAGGTTTCTTATAATTGTTGAAGGAAAGGAGCTGTGGCTTAGCATCATTAAATGTAATAATCATCTCCCCCTCCCCATCATTTTAAGGAACTATCGATTGTTTTAGATTTGTATATCTGTTTTATTTGCCCATGTATCGAGAATAAAGCATGGTATCAGCAAATATATCTATCAATTAACGATAAAACAAGGTTTTATCTAATGGAAGATTATATAAGCAGCACAAAGACGATCATCTGCAAAGCTAGGCTACCCTTAGAACCAGATTATCAGTTTGTGGATGGATATAACTAAAACTACTGCTACTCGTTGAATAGCTGGATTTTCTAGTCCGTGTTTACTCCTCTAGATATGCTGTGTTCGGTTTATGCCCATGCATATTGACACGGTAACATCAAGAAGGATGTAGCTCCTCATTATGCACAGATGGTTCTCTGCAATTGAAAGGCTCTGTTTTGTATATCACATGGTGCGAGCATGTATGGTGACCAGTCGGAAGTACTTAAATGTCAACTCTAAAACGTAGTACTCATCTACAAATCCTTTATTCTAAATACGAAGTATTGAGTAAAAGTTACAACAAATTTGTCATCAAGAATCCTTGAGAGACGCCATGTCATAGAAAATCAACATATTATAACTACATATACTATTACTACTACTACTACTACTACTACTACTGCTGATGGTTATCAGCACTTGAAACCTCCAGAAGTATTGAGAATAATTGCACTAAATTTAGTATGAAGAAATCTTTGGGATGCTGGGTGTTGTTGTAGGGAGTTAAAGTGAACATGATGTTACTATTGCTAATAATATTTATAGGCTTTAAAACTATTGTTTAGAATTGTATTAACTTTGTCGTACAGTTAAGCAAATTATGATATGTTAAGTCTTCAGCAAGAGTTAAACTAAAAGGCGGCATTTTGTTAGTCAAATTAATTTGATATCGTATATGTTTTTTTTTTTTTTTTTTTTTTTTTGCTACCCTGTAAAATTGGGGCAGTTTAAGTTTATTTTGGTTTGAGTTGAAGGATTTTGTTCCCCTACTATTCTTCCACTGGCGTATCATCTCAACTCTTTAGAATATTCCAATGAAGTTTTAAAAACGTCATGTCTTTTCGCTTTAAAATGCATAAAAAAGAGGTAGGCGGAAGGAAGTCTTTATCAGCAAAAAAAGTAAATGAATTAATTTAGATTTTACGGAACTTTCTCACCGTTATTTTCTTGTTTAATTTTTGTGTTATTTTTGTAACTCTACAATTGTCAATTACTAATTTTTTTCGTTCACTAAAATATTAACTGGGTAGGGAACTATATGTTGTCTTTTGCCTTCCTCTACTGAGAAAAAGAAAAAGATTCCAGTTTCACGACGTTCAAGGTGGTTCGTCACCCCCACACTGGGACCTTCTGTCTTGTGGATGCGGAGTGTAAGAAGAAGGTGGGCCCTAACTTTAAACTATTAAGCCCCTTTAAATGTAGGGCAACTTAAGAGTGTAGGGTGGCTGTCCCCCTCTCTTCGGGTCGGATGTGAGACATTTCTTCCTCCCACCCTCGCCACCAAATGACTTAACAATGACGAGACAACAGTTTCTTTCTTCTTAGCTTTAGGAATTTAATCTTTCCTTTTCCTGCACGCCCAAATAACGCGACAAATAAAATTGATGGCAATTTCTTTTATTTGAAGAAAGGGGGTGGAGAAGGTGGAGGTGTAATCGGAAATCACTTAATTTAATTTATATTAAACAATTTTGTGTTCGTTGTAAATACATTATTCCAACGAATTTTTACTAATCCGTAATTACATAAATTTTCGATTGAAAAATATTATCGGCCATTTTATTATATAATAGACTTTTTTAGGATAGGGTTGATTACTTGGATTATTCGAACAAATATTCTCATTTTTGGATTAAAAAAAAAAATGTTATTCAATTTTCACCCCAAACAAGGCAAGTGCCACTTTGAAGTAGGCGACTACTATCGGGGGATATAATTTGCAGGGACATTATGAAGAGAGGTGAGTAAAAAGATGTTTGTTCACATTACACTTGAACTTCTGCATTTCAGTACAGTTGGGAAAGCAGTATCCCGGAAGGGAGTTCCAAAGACTTGCAGTTCTGAGGAAGAAACTATTGGAGTAAAAGGCTTTCTTACACCTAGGGATCTCTACTGTAAAGGGGTGGGACTTAGTTGCTTGTCGGGGGTAGTCACGTCGAGGAGGTACAAGTGCTTGCAGTTCGTCAGAGCATGATGTTATCGTAACGCATGTTAAGTGCTTGCAGTTCGTCAGAGTATGTTATAACGTTTCGGCCGATGTAACTTCTTTCTTCAGGAGACTCTTGTCCAACTCGTAATTTGTACGGAATTTTGAACACCATCTTTTATTTAATCTAGAAATGTAGTTTGCTCTCGTTTCGTCGGCTATGATTGGGTAGAAGTTTTAAATATTTCGTAATTATATTTAATTCTTTCTTTTTCTTATGTAGTAACGTATGGTGATAAGTAGCAAGAGTACTAGGCACCTCCAAAAGTCACCACAAAATTACCCCCCCTATATGTAACACGATGTAACTTTATTATAAATTAATATTATCAATATAACTTTTGTACAATTTAAAAGAAGGGCAAATAAACCAGTAATAATTTTTAAAAATTGTTTTATCGTACGAAAATAATGAAATTGCGAGACGAAAATCGTGTTTACATAATTGACGCTTTAAAACAACATTTCCATGTAGTAAGCATTTCGATCGTGAAAACATACCCGTGTTTAATAAATCTAGCAAAAATCAACTAATAGAAAGATTTTCGTGAAATTTTCGAGACGTATCCATTTTAGAATGAGGTTACATATAAAATACAGTTTCCATAAAATATACGAAAGGAATTTTTTGTTAGTGCGTGCCCCCCCCCTATTTATTTTTTCAAAATTTGAACAAAGTATATTTAAATCTATCGAAATTTCTATTTATTATGAAACAGAAGAGTTCAAATAAGTAAAACAGATTTATTTTTAAAAAATTTAAATACACCTATTGAACAAAAACTTACCTTGAAGTTGAAAATGATATAAATTTAATATTGTTTATTTTATTTTATTTTAATAGCGTTTTTTCGAATTAATATATACTATAATCAGTTGAACTGCCAAAAAAAAAAAGAAACTTCCTAAAAATTAATTAATTTTTAAAAGATTAAAACAATTAAAATTCCATTATTTTAAAATGTTCCGTTACAACAGATTTTTAATTGTGTTTAAATTTTTTTTAAATATTAAGTTTTAATATAAACATGGCTCTTGTCAGCTATTTTATCGCCAGATTAAAACCGATTTGAAAATATTGCACAAATATTAAGCATTTTGTGGCCCCCCCCTTTTGTTTGTCTCTTTTTACCGAACAAAATATGGAAGCCGGTAGTTAACCAAATGAACATTCAGTAAAACCGTATTTCATATTTAATATACGAATGTTTATAATATTATTAATCCTTAAACTGTAAATCTTAAAATCTAAAAAAATTATAACAAAGATTTAAAGGTTTTAAAAAATCATTAAGTCGCTTCTGCTTTTAGTTCGTATAGTTAACACAAATCTGACGTCACGGAATTATGCGTATTTTTTCACATTCGTTTGGCAATGCCTAAAGAGTACAAATCTAAAACAAGAATAGTTTTATGGTTTCTAAAATTCATAATAGAATTTTCTGCGAGGATTTGTGATGTAAGTGCTAATAATAAGCAGTTTTAAATAGTTTTAAATAGGCTAGTGAAAATAGCATTTTCATTATTAAACGCGCAAATTGAATGAATATATTTAAGCATTTTTTTTTTTAATAGTAGATTCTATTTAAGTTTTGATGATGACGGGTGTTCTAGATCTAACTATGCTTATCTTCATATGTTTCTCTTAAAATAAACTTTTTTTTCTATTGCTGGTGACAATCTCAACCAAAAATACATTTTTGCTTTGTTCAGCAAACAAGACAGCTTTTAAGATGGTGTCTAACGTGAAATCCATTTTCTTGCACTTAAAATGATTTTTTTTCTTCTTTTCCTTGAAGATTTTTAACTGACGTATTTTAGCTGACTTATGGATCTAGCAATTAACAATTGGGTAAGATGAACCATATCTTTCCCTAGGGTTTTCTTAATATTGTTTCAAGAATGATGCTATGAAATTTGAAACTTGTAATCTCGGGATACCCTTCGCTGTCGGTCTACGGATTCTGAGCCAGGATTGAATATATTGTATGTTGTTGTTTTTTTTTTTCCTTGTTATGAGTAGCTAGAAGATGCTGTTAAAGAAGGATTATGAAATCGATTAAAAATTAAAAATATTTATCTTGATTATGTCCAATTTATCTTGATATGTCCATTTTCTGTAGCTAAAAGTTGTTCCTTGCTGGATCATATTCACACAAGTATGAATACCTTTATCTCTCAGGATCTTAAATTACTATGTCTATCTTTGCTAAATTATCCTTAACTGAAATCAACTTCAAACCTTTTGCTATATCACCTGATTAAACTAACCAATCAAATCATCTATGAGGCCTCATCTGTCATAACATGCCAATCATATCTAATGACTCAGTAAAAAATAGATTTCTAGACTTCAAAAGCATACGACACTAAGTAGTATGTAACAATCTGTTTGAAGTGTTTTATAATTGGGTTTTATATATTTTTGTAAAAAATAGGATTAAGGAGGATTAGTCATTAGAAATAAAATCTTATTTAACAGTTAATCTGCTAAAGTTTAAGTTGGATAATTATCTTGTATGTTTCACTAGCTCTTTGAACATAAACACTTTCAAATAATCCTGAACCAGCAATGATAATGTAAACTCTCAGTGTCCTCATATTTTTTACTCATTCCTTTTCAGGTTTTGTTTTTGTTCATTCTGCTGGCTTCTCAACACTGTTCCCCCCCCCCTTTGTTTTGCACATTAAATGAATTTATCGACATTTGCTTTTGTGTCACTTATTTCAATCTATATTTTATGCATATACACTGATGTTGGGATGATTAATCGGGATTGGAAATTGTAAAAACCAGGACTTTATGGAGTATCGGAATCAGAAAAATTTGTGTATATTTTCGATGCCAAAAACGATTCTTTATTTTTTTATTTAAAAATATTCCATTGCTGGTACTGATGATAAAATGATTAATGTTTATTGATTTTAAACTGTAGATCACCTCCTATAAGTGTATTGTTACATTTTCAAAACTAAAAAATATGGACTGATAATCTTAAACCTGCTTGAAAGCAAAAAACTCTATAGCTAAATATTTAGATATCTTAAAATCTGTAATCCTATTGGAATCGAAAACTAAAAACAGAAACGGAAATTGTATCGGAATCCGAGAAGGGGGTATTGGAATCTTTCCATCGCTAGTATACCCTTATTAGCATTGATAGTTTGATTATTTAACTGAGTTTATATTGAAGAGGTGGAAGGAAATTGTTGCTTGCTCAATTCGTAACCATAAAGTCTGATTTTTTCTTTTTTTTTTTTTTTTTTAATATACTGACAAAAAAAATTAAACTAAGAAGGCAATTTTTTTGTTTTTGTTAATGAAATGATTGATTTGTTTATTCATAAATATTGATTTAGAATTTAAAAAAAACAAAAAAACTAGCTAAGTACTTTCCAAATGGAAGGTTATTATTAAATCTTAATTTTTTTTCTATAGTTGAATCAATAAATAATGCAGTTTATAAGAAATATGAGGAACATAATGAAATACATTTTGCATTAGAGTCTAGGATTTGGATGATGTAACCTTTTTGTGCTTTGCAGCTAACAACTCCACCACTGAATCCAGTACTACACCATCATCTGGAGGAAATGCTTTGCACTTACAAGCCCCTATTCCTCAACTGCTTTTCTGAAGTGGCGGGGACCTCTGTCAGGTGGTGATTGTGTAGCATTGGTCTCATCTGCCTATAAATGCAATCAAGCCACATGCACCTTTCAACAATATCAATCACTATCAACAATTGATTTTGATTGCATTGTGGCAACATATTGACATCATGACACTATCCTGTATATGGTATCAGCACTATCTCCTTCATCTCCTTTTTTTCATTGTTCAAAATTCATCTCTTCTTTCAGTTTCTATTATCCCTCTGCAGCCATATCCAATAACGTGCTTCCTCAGCGTCTCTCTTTCCTGGAAATCTTTAATTTTCTTCATTCAGAATTATTACAGTAAAAGCTACATTGAAATCGGTTTACTACTACTGTCCACTCCTCATTTCCTTGAACTTGAACCTCATTAAATCCAGACCATGGTAGTTTGGTTTAATGGATACCACTACGGAGTATGTATTGGATATGCTAAATTTAAATTCACTCTGATCTGTTGTGAAAATTGTATAATTTCAGTTTTTCCACAGCTATGAGTAAAAAGTAACTTATCTTCAAATAAGCGCATACAATGAATTGTTTACAAGAACTATTGTGCTTTTAAATGTATTAAATAATCCAAAAGTGTAAATTTTCCACTAAAACGGATAAATCAAATAAAATCTTTAAACTAAAGAATTATTTTTTTATCCAAATTATGTCATTGTTATTATTGTTTACTTTTTAAAGAAAGTTAATTACAATAATTTTTTTCTTATTGGAGTTTAGAGGAGATTATGATAACATTGGATTGAAAGTTAGTGATCAATGCGTGTATACATTAAGCAAATGCATATCAGGTAACCCTTGTAAAGCAGACGAGAGACATGCTGATGCATAATTGGTATATTGAGTTGAGCAATGTACAGAGAAAAGAGAACAACCGAAGAGCAAGCTTTAGAATTATATATTCTGACACAGAAGCAAATCATGTAGTATATGAATTTATTTTAATTAGTTATTATTAATAATTATTCCAACCTTTTCAAGTTAATAGCGTAAAAGTTAAAAACTGAGTTTATTCCATTATTTTCAATTCTCAAATATTCTTATAATAAATGTCATCAGAAATTTCCCCAAATCAAGTGCTCAGATTCAATAATAACCACTATTGGATTCTTAAAATCTCATAAGAAAAGATAAGGTTTAATCTATTAGAATTGCTTTGTTATAAATAACAAAACTTTTTTTTTTTACTGTTTGTGGATGTCTGGCATAGCCGAAAAGTACAATCTTATTGTAAAATGAATATTGTATTCTTTGAAAGTTGTTTCATCTTAGTATACGACTATTTTTTTTTTATTGCTTCTCTCAATTCTTTCTCTTTCTCACGCACACCAATGCCATATCATAGATATGTTTCTCTTAGTTCCTATATTTTATTAAAAGAAGTGCATGTTTAATATTTGTAATGATAATTATATATATATATATATATATATATAACATAATTTTGAACAGCATAGACAAAGAATCACCTTCTATTTATCAAAACTAATGATAATGTGACATGACAAATTACCAGTCACCGTCTACTGTGGATTATATGTCTGTATTATTCAAATTTATATATTTACTAGCAAGCCACTAATGTTGCCTGGTTGTAAAAATATGCTTAAATATATTTTAATTTATGCCGATTTCATATTTATTACCAATTTTCTATTGATTACTACATTGTGCCCAATAATGGCTTCAAAATTTAAAAAAGAAAAAAAAAATGATTTCGGTGGCATTAGCTAGAATCGAAAACCAAAACATTTGGGTCTCCAGCAGTATTCTCTACCATCTGACCTGAGAACCCATGGATATCAAAGCTTTAAAAATTAACACAATTAAACATAAACGTATATTTTCACATTTAGTTAACTTACACCTGCAAGTTCCGATATTTCAATTTTTACCCCTTGGCAGCTATTTTTACCAATTTCACATGAAGAAAATCCTTACTTGGATAATCATATCATTTGAAGAATCTCTCAGAAGTATATATTTAACCATTTCAGATGTCTATTTAGTTCATTGAAACAATTTCACTGTTGGAAATTCTAAAACCAACAACTACAATCCAATATTGTTTGGAATTTCAATTTGTCTAGATTTTGAAATTCTATCTTGGGATATATTGATTTCTTTTGGTTATTTGGTTGCTGAAACAAAATACCTATAAATGATTTAAAGACAAAGTGCTATTTTTATCTGTAACTTGGATGGAGAAAAGTGAGATTCATATTTTTTCCAACCATATTAACATGTAAACAAATATAATAGATCTGATTGAATTTGAACTCTGTACCTTTATTATCCTCCTCACCAAAATTAATACTGATTACATTTAAATTAGTTTTTATTATATAATGATATTTATCGTGTATGTCTTTGTATGTTCAGATTTTGTCTGCACAACCGACCTTGCATATTATTTCATTCTAAGCTTTAAATTGAACCTCAGACACCTTGGGGAGAACATGCATTCTCAACAATGAGACAAATTTGATTAGTTAAAAAAAAAAAAAAAAAAAAAAAAAAGAACTTCTTAATAATTGTATACTTATTATAATCTAATATATCAAATTAAATCAGTTGGATTTTTAAAGTTTTATCTAAATATCAAAACATTTGACAAATCAATATTTGATTTTGACTAGCAATTTCTTGCTTTTTATCCCTTTAGCATGTTCTTTACATTAAAAAGTGTAATTAGTTTAATTATGGCCAGGAAGATTATTATAATGGAGGCAATTTTAAATAATGCCCATTTTTATGTTATTATGTAAAATGTAAGGAAGGTTATTTTGGATCATTGTTCTAAATGTAAAAAAACTATTTTAACTTGAAAAGTAAAGATAAGAATTCTCTTACATGAGCATTTTTCCCATCTCTTCTTTATATTAATAAAAATATGTAACTTTTTTATGTTTCTGCATATGTTTATTGCTTATATGTAGCTTACAGATATTATTAATTTAAAAATTTAAAGTAAAATGACATTAATGAATCCCAGAAAACATCAGGTAATGCAACTAAATAAAACTAACAAATTATTTATTTTATCTCTATCTCTCTCTATCTCTCTCTCTCTCTCTCTCTCTCTCTATATATATATATATATATATATATATATATATATATATATATATAAATAACTGTACACACTTGGTGTTGCTCAAGAGTCTTAGTTTCATCCTTTTCTCCACATTTTTTGTGTCTTAAGCACACCGTTTCATTCTTTCAACATGGCCATACCATCAAAGTCTATCATGCACAAATGTCTCTATATTGTTTAGATGTAATCTTGCTCTCCTGTCATCAGCTCTAAGCCTGTCTTTAAGATCCCTATTACACAGTCATCGTGTCATTTTTATATCGTTTCTGTCTATGCAACACATGTCCTCAACCTTGATTGACAAGGTTTCAAGTTTGTACATCTTAGCACTAATAAAGATAATAAATAATAGTTATTACTGTGGTTCAATAGGTCTCTGGTACATTTAGTGTGTATATATATATATATATATATATATATATAATATTATACACAAGCAGGCTGCCCAGCATTGCCCAGTCATAAAATATGCTTAAATATGATATTTTGATTAATGCAAATTTCGTATTTTTTATATTATATTGGATCAATATATATATATGATTTAAAAAGTTTAAAAAAAAAAAATATGACTTGTTCATCAGCACTGAGAATCAGAACCAAAACGTTTAGCTTATGATTTACTTTTTCTTTTGAGGTTAATGTCTGAGCTATGAAGACATGTTCGCTGCAAGTCTAAACATTAAAACGTGAACCAATAGCTATTACGTTATGCATGCATATTCATAATGCCGGCGTTCGACCTTCATCTGGCAAATTTCATTTTTTTATTTTCACACTTTTGCACTGATTTTCTCCGGCTAAAATCTAAATATAAAATTTTGTGTGGGCTCAAATACTCTGTATAAGAAATTTCATGTCTGTAGACCAAAAACTGACAGAGGAATTTGGTAGGCAAGCATTTTTAAACAAATATATATATATACACATACATAAATATATATAGAAAGAGGTTTGTGTTTACTATAACCTTTTTACGCAAATATTACGTAAGTATAAATCATGTAGAATATCTGCATGAATGTAATTACACGTACTAGTTAACTAAAGATGATCATCCCATGAGAAAACCGAAAAAAAACCTAACAGGGAATTAATTAAAATGAATGCTTAAAAAAATATGCGAATTAGCTAGATCTTTTGCAGATGAATGAAATTCTACGACTCTTATATAATGAAATTGTATTTTCTTTTTAAATAAATAGAAGAAAGGGTTTTTAATATGAATATCAATACACAAAAAAAATTGCATATATATATATATATATATATATATATATATATATTATAAGGTAAAATTAAAAGCCAAGAACAATGCGAGATTTTTTTTTTATATATAGAGTAAAATTAAATGAAAACAAAAGAAATAAATTTCTTTTTTTTTTTTGTTTTTTTTTTCTTTTTCACACAAATTTTAACTCTAAACAACAGTAAATTTTTTTTTTCCTGTTGTTTTCAATGGTGTTATAAATCTCAATATATTTCAGACCTATTAGTCCTTTTTCAAGAGAAGACAGCTTGAAAAAGGACTAATAGGTCTGAAATATATTGAGATTTATAACACCATTGAAAACAACAGGAAAAAAAAAATTTACTGTTGTTTAGAGTTAAAATTTGTGTGAAAAAGAAAAAACAAACAACAAAAAAAAGAAATTTATTTCTTTTGTTTTCATTTAATTTTACTCTATATAAAAAAAAAATCTCGCATTGTTCTTGGCTTTTAATTTTACCTTATAATTTTCTTCAACAATGCTTCAAGCAAACTACAATCTATATATATAATATAATTTGCGCACACACCCCGATAATAAACTATGGTAATGGTATTCAAGATGAAATCATCCAGTTGTAGCTGACACTTCTGAACCATTGTTTGGACTTGTTTATAGCAAGTTCTGTGAACTCTATGCTTGAGGTTCTTGTTACTCAACAACTTGCAGTTTCTTTTTTTATCAGTAGAAAAGGTTATGACGTTGTCATCTCTCTCTTTCAATTGAGTGCATCTTGTTAATAGTTTATCAGTCTGTGGCCTTTTCAAGATAAAAGCGATCAACTAAAACGTTTTGTTTTCTTTTAAGTGAACGAATAAACCCTTGCTTTCAGAATTGCTTTTCATGCGCATCAGTTATCAAGCTGTTATGCTGTTTTCATGGTTCAAAATGAAATGTGAATATAACAATGAAAATGAGAATAATTGAAATAATCCACAAAATTATCGTGTCTACTTAATTTGAAACATAAAATGTAATGTCTTTTTAGATAGTCTTCAAAAACAAAATTTTGTCAAAAAATAAACTATGGACGGGGAACCGAGTTAGTTGGGTGCATTGGAAAATAATAACCAATTTCAGAAACATTTATTCAGTGATTTTCTACAGGGCTCCATTAATCAGTCAGACATTGTTGAAATACTGACATTTTTCAGGCTCTTTAAGATGAGTTTTGTTCATCAATTGCTTTTAAACACTTATTATAAAGAGTGCATAATCTTCTCTTCAACTGTAAGGCACATTATCATAACGGAATTTTAAAAATTTCCTTTGCACTGTTTGATCCCTTGTAGACCTTTCTCTCTGTTTCATTTGTATTTGAGGCTATTTAAGAAGCATTATCACAGTTTGAAGTCACACAAGAAAAATAAACGCGTTTCTTTTTTTCTTTGTTATATTCCATATAAACATTTTATCCATCTGTCTGCCTATCACAATTTTTAAACGTAATAAATACATTGCAGAATTTGTCTCATTTTGAAATATATCTTTTCTATTTTTAGAAATGAAAAATATTATATTAATAGTAAATAATAAATTCCTAACAAATAAAATGAATGGCGTGACTAGAAATTGAAACTGAAACTGTGGGATCTTCAGTCTGAGATTTTACAAACTGATCTGTTTTTGACTTTCTTATAAATACAGCTTAAAACATTATCTTAACAAAATTATAACTTTGATGTGACATCATAGATTTACGTCATATTCCAAAACATGAATTCAAACATAAGCAATAAAAACAAATTAATTAATGGGTAAATATAATTAATAGTGATGGAAATTATTTTAATAGTTCAAAATAATTTATTTTGCTTTAACCACATATTGTATTCTTTCACAATGTTAGAATCCTCACACTCTAGCAAAAAATATGTGACCGAGTACAGCATATTTTTGCTAATACTTCAAAATTGCATTTTTTTGGACAACTCAATTGGAATTTATTCAAATTAAACTTGAAGACAGCCATGTTATAGTTAGCTGGAAAGCAGACAAATGGTATTGCATTCCACAGATGGACAGCTCTAGAAAAGAAACTGCTCATGAATTTTTCATTTAGTTTAGGGTATAGTGAGGAAAGCATATATTATTTCGAAATTTGACTACCTATTAAATTAATTAGAATATATTATTGGGATTTCATTGGAACTTTGTGGTTGATTTCATCATCTATCTGTATAATTTATTGTCATATATTGGTGATAATATTCCTCTGCATATTCGATTTCACATCTGTTTCGTATGTCCGTATGTGTTGGACGGCTTTTAGAAATTGATTTTCAAATTAACCTATCCTCTGAAATAATGAATTCATGTAAGTTTTTAAAATATTAAGAAAAAATTCCTTCTCTTAATAAACATAATTATCATTTTCAAATAAATTGAATGTCACTTTTTAAAGTGTATTTTAAATTATAGTAATTATGTGTTTAGTTAAATAAAACAAACAGCATGCAAAGTAGAGTTTTAAAGATATTTATGTCAAGAACAGAATTCTTGAACTATTCATTTTAAAATGGATAATGTTGGAACTTTTCCTTTTGATCTATTTCTTCACTACAGGACATGAAGCAAAGACAATTAATTTTAAAATTATAATCTCTCTCAAAAGACAATGGACAGCCTGTGATATTTATTTATATTTCTTTTAACCTAAATTTTTGTAATTCAGAAAGAGGTTGAAAAATTAAAAAAAGAAAGAAAAAAGAACTCAAATCAAAAATTTTCTCCCAAATATTATTTCATCAACATTAAAGTATTAAAATGTATTAACTTTTCTAAAGTAGATACTTTTTAATAGTTGAGGAATTTAAATGTTGACTTTGTTTATTCAGAAATTAGTGGAAGTGAGTGATTTAGTTTTAAATGTCGATATAGACCATACTAACCCGGCATTCTCTGCATAAACATATTTGATATTCAAAGTTAGTTGAAAATCGGCCTACCCTACAATAACATCCTGCCTTTAAGCAGTATGAAACGAAACCAAAATTTCACCATCTGCTGAGATCAATTTCCTAGGTCTTCAGATCTCTTTTGCTAGGATGTACAAAAAATTCTCTGCTCGGTAAACTATTGAATTTTATTAGTGTTAGGAAGTTCCGCCCCCTTTCTTTGCAAAGGAAACACAAATGTGTAATAAATCCCAAACAAAAATTAAAAAAAAAACGGATTCTCTCCCTCCCTCCCTCTCTCTCTCTATCTTACACACACACACACACACACACACACACACACACACACACACACACACCTCTCTTGTGGTTAACGTTGGCCGTATGATTTGTTCCTTGCAAATGGAATCAGATGGCTTCTTGGCTAGGTTCACATCTCCCGACCGGCTGTAATCGTAACTCCTTGCACTAATGATTCCTGAAAGGATAAAACACTAGTGTCTGTAGGTATAAAAATAATTATAGTAATAAATATATATTTCAATATTCAACAAAAAATTTTAATATTGAAGCTACTTATACAGTTGAGATTACTGTTCGTTTTGAGTACTTCTGGAACAAATAAAATATTCCAGACAGTATAAAATTATACTGTTTCGTTTTTTTTTTTTTTTTTTTGTTTTTTTTACTCTTTGTATGTAACTTCATAGTCCAATTTAGATGAACTTAGAGAAAAAGATTTTTTTTTTGTTTTGTTTTTGGTTCATGAGCAGAGCGTCAGCAATGTTTTTTTTTTTTTTGTAGAAGCTATTTTCTAAGTACAGAAACCTCAACTACTCAGACCACATCTACAAAAAGTACATAAGTTGTCAACATTTGTTTTTAACATTCTTTTACTACTGCATTCATAATAAATTAAGCAAATATTTACCCCCCTTCAAAAAAAAAATTGCTCAATGAGCAATATTTTATTTATATTAGTACTTTTAAATTTCCAAAAATATTCATTCAACGTGAAGTTGATTTTTTTTTTTTTTTTTTTTTTTTTCCAAAATAAAATAACATTAAGCTACAGGGTCCAGATCTTCCAAAGTTATTAATTCAAACAAGTAGTCAGCGCTTAAAAAATAATTGGCAGCATCATTCAGTTAAGAGGGGGGGGGCATGAAAAATATAGCACTCCACAAAAAATATTAGCCTTCAAAAATTCAAGTCAGGAATATTTTTACAAATAAAGATCCTTTCAACGTTTCCAAGCTCACCATGAAGAACATATTTGTGAGTTATCTCAATGTATTCTCTCATGTTGAAGCTAATGCAAATATTTCAGCATATTTTCAAGACGTCAGTTCTTCCAAAACATTTCTTGTCAAATGGTATTGAAAATGCTATAGATGAGAAAGTGTTGAATTTCCTCTCCTGATATGTGCATAGAGGTCCATAACTCTGTTATATAGAACTGTGCTCAGGACATAAATTCTGTAGATGCAGATCTTTGTATTTTCTACAAACTTCTAATTCAACCATATGCCCTCTTTGGCAGTCCATAAAACGCAATAGTTGGTTAATAAAAGTAATTCAGCATTGAAAGATGTCTAAAATGTGTTACAAATTATTAGGAAAGAACATTTTAAATAATATTGTTATCACAACTGAAAGGAACTTTTTTTTCTCACCTAATGTTGAGCAGAATTTCCATGAACAGCTTCCTTGCAGACTACAACATAGTTGTCTTCAAATCCAATGTCAACAAATATTTGTCATAAACCATTCTCATAAATAATCAAATTTTGTTCATTTCATTCATTCAGAACTTAATATCAGGCAAGCAATTTGAGAAAAAGACAGAATCTATATAATTATAAAACTCAAATGACCTTGTAACGGGTGTTATAACTCAACATTCGGTTTACGACTTCCGGTTGCACATGTGTACATTAACAAATAATCAATGCGACAATAAAACATATTGTTTTACTGTGTATGTTTTCAGCATTCCAATTGTTTTTTGTTTTTCTTTTCACGTTTAAATTAAGATATATCAAAATTTCAATTTAACTTTATAAAATTTAACTATTTTTTCGCGTTTAAATTAAGATATATCAAGTTTGAATTTAACTGGTATCTGTTACATGCACATTTACCTATAAGTATGGCAAACCACTTATAATTCAATGGCTGTAAGTTTTTGGGGTTTTTTTTCAAAAATAAACAAAAACAGAACGACTCATAGAAATCTATGTATATTCTTTTTTCATTTTAATATACTTTCATAGAAATGTTTCTGTTATGTCACAAAAAACTATTTTCTCTACGTCACAAGTGTCACGTTCATACATTAATTCCATAGCTAATAAAACATACTGACCCAACAGGTCACGGGTAGTCTAGTAATTTATAAAGAGTTAACTCCTCTTCTAATTACAAATACAAAAATTATTCCTTTCTTATACTGTGTGCCTCACATCAAATGGAAATTCCATGAACATTAAATGAGCTTCAACTCTTTAGTCAATGTTCTTTATTGGACCAATGATTACAGCACCTGGAAATAAATAAAATAGAAGAACAACATCATGTATGCCCCCCCCCAGTCTTTTAGACATAAAGACGAGTATAAGTATTGTAAGATATTGTTAATATCTAACCTACGACCTACTAATCAGTTAAGCTCAATGCGAATGGTCCATCTGGGCATGAGAATTTAATAAAATGTCTTGATACATAAAGTAGATTTAATGATTTAAAGTCTGTTTTCAGATTACTCTGTCGGGCAGGTGGGTGGGAGAGGTGGGTTGATCGACGTAGAGGCAACGCGTCTACTGGCTCTGTGTGGTGTCTGGGTCAGGCAGAGACACCGGACGCTCCTGTAGGCCGAGGGCGTTGTGTGGCATCAGACCCTGAAGGGACATAGGGATCTTCTGCTTGTGATCAACCGCTGGTTTCTCCGTAGTCGCGGGGGCTGGCTGAACAAATGCTGGTCAGGGTTGGGAGGCATGACAGTGGTATCTGCTGGGTGTTCCTTTTGCTTGGGAGGCTCGGAAAGTGTGTTAGTGAGTGGTATTAATTGGTTTGGCTGTGGCTGTTCGGCTGCACTGCTGGGGCTGTGGAATGCCGGTGTTGGTCCGGGTAGCCTCAAGAGTGGGGAGCGTTCAATCACTGGTATGTATTTCCGCAGGAATTTCTGGTTTCGCAGCGTAATGCGGCCAAGCCGTCGATGCGAACAACGTATTGGTCGAATTGTCGGACCTCCACGACAACACTAGTTTTGTCCTATTTCTTGGGGTTAGGTCCCGTTTGGTTCTGGATCCTCACACAGTCACCAACGACTAGCGGTGGCAGGGGAGGAGTGTGTTCTGTGAGCCACTCGGAGATGCGCATGTGGCGGTTGCGGAGGGCTTCCTCTCTTGATGCCAGAGTTTCACGCCAGGTGCTGTGTGGTTGGTACTTTCCAGGGTTTATGGGTATGAAATCCTCTATTGATCTTCCAAATACATACATAGCTGGAGAGAGCAAGGTATCACGGTCTGGAGTGTTGCGGTATTGGAGCATGGCTCACTGGAATGAGTCTGTGTTGATTAACCGTCAATGTTAGTGCTGTCCGTGAGAAGTCGTTTGACACTCTTCACTCCTATTTCTGCGCAGTAGTTGCTGTGCGGGAATGCTCTCTCCCTGTCTCTCCCCCTCTCTCTCTCTGTATATATATATCCCTCCCTCGCTATGTGTATATCTCTGTGTATATTTACTTCCTTGGTATTTTGCTCGCTGGTCGGTGAAACCTGCAAGTTCGTGCTAACATGCCTTGTTGTTTATACCAGAATGAAAATTATCTGTAAGGCAATGTAGTAAACAAAATATTATAATTAAGAAATAAAAGAAAAGAAAAAAAACAATTGTTTTACATTCAATGATCTACTTTAATGTCGGAAAAGTCCAGAAATGCAAAGTTAATGTAGCTAATGAAGAAATAATAAATCTAGAGCAAAAGGTTTGTAAAGGAATGAACGGATATGCAAAAAAAAAAAAAAAAAATGGCGGGGTGTTTGTAAGTGTTAAACTGTTCGTTTAATGGTGGCTAATAGTGTAGACATAATAAATTTGTGGTATCTGTTATTGTAAACCTACAGTATTTTGGTATAGAGAAAAACTGCGTCGTTTTTATTGTATATAGAAATGAGCATTTTTGATTGTGTATCATTTTGCAAAAATTAAATTCTTTAGATTTTGTTAAAGAAATTTTTTATACAAAAGTCAAATTCAGTATCTAGAAAAACATGTCCATCGTCTTTCAAATGAAAATTATAAACAATATATAGTATAACTTATAGAAAAGATCTTTTACGTTAGAGTCGGGTCTTTTCCATCCAACATTACATTTCATTTTTCAGTGTAGTTGCAAAAACCGAATGCCAAATCACATCCAACTGTTATCAGCAGTGTTGGGAATTACACCTGTGTGCCAATCCACATTTTATCATACTAGCTGCTAGCGATAATTTCATTTTATTTTCACATTTATTGACCTCACCCCCTCCATTCTTACTTTTAGTCTCACTTAATGAAATTAAGGCATGTGTTTATTGCATGGAAGGCAATGAGAAAGCTGAAAAATTGATCGATTCCATTGTATAGCAAAATAATCTTATAAAAAAAAAGTAGCACGTGTTGAGCAGGGTAACAGGAAGAGGATCTAAAGAGTGAGAGAAGATTATCTCCTCTGATTGCATTTATGAAATTAGTAAGGATAGAAATTGTTGGTCAAATTAAATATAAAAATTAAAAAATCAATTAGAAATAAATATATCTTTTTAATTAGAACATGAAACATTTTATTTTGTCTTTTTAAATAGTTTTTGATAATCAGATAGAGGAAAATCTTATTTCGCTTCAGAAATAATTCAAAGACGAAATATGTCATTAAAATATCAATTTTGCAATTAAGTTGATGAGACTCCTTACATAATTTTCAAATTTTAATCCCATAATTTTTATTTTTTATAGTGGCATGTGCTTCATTTTGAAACTAAACAACATTTAGAGTGTGACTAATCAGCAGAAAAATGTCGGTGAACTGACATAGGATAAGTGTGTTAGCGTTACAAATAACCAGCAATATATATATATATATATATATATATATATATATATATATATATATATATATATATAGTAATTATAGTCATTTATAGATGAAGAAAAGTAAATGCAGTTTAAGTCTTGGATACTAACTAAATCCACATGTTGCAGATTTAGAACTTACCACTAGAAAATTAACAAATAGAAAAGGAAATTGAATGGAGGGGTGCACTAATTACATCATTAGTAACACATAAACTGGGCACCTTACCTTAAATTGTGAAATAAAAAAAATAAAAAATGATCAGCTGTTTACTATGAAACTTTTTGGAGATTTGAAACCTATTATACTAGCAGAGCTACCCAGGGTCCTAATTTTTGTAATGTACGTAGATTATAGAAAAATAAAGTAAAATTAAATAATGAGCGTAATATTGTAATTTTAAGTCAAAATGTAAAAAAGATACTTTTCCTTGTGTGAAGTTCAAACTGAACCTCTGCTTCTAAATTACGGCATGCTAATCAATTAAGCTGCTGAATCAATTTTCTTTCTCTCTTTCACAGAAGAATGTTGATTAAAACCAAAACAAGCAGACTCCTTTTCATCTTCCTTCTCTCTTTACTTTCTTTTCTCTTCTCAGTCAAAGGCAATGAAAGAAATAATTCCCTTTTTTCTGATGAAGATAAAACAAAATATTAAGTGTAAAAATTACTGAATTCAATTAAAAATCAAATGGTTCAGTAGATAGAGAAGTTGAATCTCTACAGTTCCAAGTGAGCATTGTCTTAAGATAGCAGTTTCAATCCTACCCAAATCCAGGCAGAGGCTTAGTTGGCCAAAACATGGTGAGACGACAAGAATTATGGAAGGCAGTAATTACTGAGGATACAATGAAGACTCTACATTCCTATCCCGTCACAGTTTACCACCTGACGAAGGCCAGAGGAATAGTTGGTCGAAACGTTATGAAACAACAACTATAAAAGGTGAGGATAATAGTCTGCAAATAAATAAATGTATAAATTGCTCATCTCAAAAGAATTGCAATAATGAAAATAAAATGTTTGGATTTTAACTTGGATCAATATTTGCCTTTATATGACTGATATAATCCATTTTCTTTTCATGTAATTTGTAGTAAAACAGCTAATGATCACGAAAGAGGAAAACATTTTATTTTAGATATAAGATTATAATTATTTATTTATAGAACTATTTCTGGCGATCTATATGCAAACGTTTCAACTAAAACTGAGAAATGAATTCGCATCAAACATACATAGACTTTTATAATATATTGCTTTACTAGGAACAGACACCTCTCTAGAGAGAGATCGAATTTTTATAATAGGTTTTTGAGTGGTGCCTGTCTGAAACACTTCTGATATCATGAAACTAGTGAAATGTCAAGCAAAGTACATTTTATTGTCATTTCTTGTGTACCTATCTGTCATATGCTGTAAATCAGAACTAATAAAAATGCTTAACTAATAAGTGTTGCAATTTTTCACATCTTAAATTACTTTAATTCCAATCCAAGAATTAAGAATTATATTGCTTGAAGTTGGAAGTCATCAGTGGTTAGTGTTGGAAGAAAATTTCTCTGTTCAATTTGTGAAAAGGACGTTGGGTGCAACTCTTTTTGTGCAAACATTGAGTACACAAGACGTACAGAGGTATTATGAAGAGACGATAATCAGTTTATGTACAAAACGTGACAAGACAAAAGACATAACTCGGAGGTGGACAAAGTATATTTGGATGGTGAAGCTAGTGAGATTGTTGAAGTTGTGTTACTTTAGTAACACCATTGAAGCAGGTGCTAGTGTGATTACAAGAAATAAGGAATGGATAGAGTAAGGGGAATTTTTGCCATTACTAACCAGCGCAGGCATGTTTAGTGTGATGTATGGAAGTGTAAACTGGCCAGTGAAGGTTGAGGACATCCGTTGCATGGAGAGAAATGACACAACAATAAGATGATGAATGTGTAATGTGAATTTTAAAGATCGGCTTAGATTTTATGACTCCGGAGGAAGATTAAATGTGGACAATATAAGGAGGTGTGTGCAGAACAAGAGACTTTGATCGTATGTCCATGTTGAAAGAATGGAGAAGAGATTTTGGGTTAGGAGATGTAGAACTATTAAGTTAACAGGTTGAGTTCACAGTGACAATGAAAGGAAAACTTAGGAAGAATTGATAAATGTTAACGAGAGAAAGGATAAATAAAGACCTGGCCAAAGATAGGTTTGTTTGGAAGTCTAAAAGCTGCCCCAAGACATGCCATCATTTAAAATTGATATTAAACTAAATCTAACAGTGATGAATCTTAAGTATTATAAAGGATAAAATTTCAAAGGATCATCTCCACATGAATACTACTGCCATGATCTATGATATCTTCTTACTCTGGAAAGTCCACACATACAGCAAATAATAGAAAATAAAAATATTTAAATTATGTGACACTTTGTGAATTGTTCAGCAATGGTTTTCATGGATGAGTTAATCTTTCTTTTCTTTTCTTTGTTTTTTGTTGTTTTTTTTTGCAGCATCTATATTAATAAAGTCGTGACTCAACTTTGCATGTGTCTGTTTTTCTAGTATCAATGTAACTGATAATTACACATTAAATTATTTTTATTGACGATTTAGAGAATATTTTGAAAATCAAAATAAAATAGTCTAAAATAAGATGAAATTTTAAAAAGCCCTATTTTAAAGTTATTTAATTTCATAAAAGTCCATTCTCGTTTGTGATGTAATGAAAATGAATACATCCGGGTTCCTCCTGACAAAAATATCATTGGCTGATTAAGTCATAAATACCAACTGGTAGAGCTGCCTAAGAGAGATGTTGAAAAGTATGGTGACAGTCTTACGCTAGGGAGTACGAGCTCTGACCACAAACACCCATTCAGTAAGATTACTTACTAGATTATTATTTGAATACTGCAGTCAAGACCATCCAGCTACTTCAAACGAATATATTCCTTATGTGTAACAGTTTCTATCCTTACTAATTTCATAAATGCAATCAGAGGAGATAATCTTCTCTCACTCTTTAGATCCTCTTCTTGTTACCCTGTTCAACACGTGCTACTTTTTTTATAAGATTATTTTGCTATACAATGGAATCGATCAATTTTTCAGCTTTCTCATTGCCTTCCATGCTCAATGATGCAATAAACACATGCCTTAATTTCATTGAGAGTAAGAGTAAGAATGGAGGGGGCGAGGTCAATGAGTGTGAAAATACAATATTTGTGTGTGTGACATATCAGTTTCTTATATACTAAATTATATTTTATAAAAATCCACCAGACACTTATGCCTTAATGAAATTTGTCTAGAAGGTCAACTCTAAAATAACATCAGTCTGTCTCCATTTACCCCAGTATTATTCCCCCATTGTGTTGGCTTTCCTCTTTGCCACAGGATGTAGCCAATGCCGTTTTAGAAGAAAATAAGGATGGAGAATGATCGTGCTACTCTTTTAAAGGGGCATCCATTTTTGCTCTAATCAGAAGGGGTCTTTGTCAGTTATATTCTTGGTTGACTAACTTCTCTTATTAGGACTTTTCTAATAATCACCCTGTTGCTATGGAGTTTGTTTTGCTGCTTTTTTTTTTATTTTTTGTAACCAGCCTCATGTGATGGACCAACTCGTTAGTATTGAACACACCTGCTGGCCTTTCCTTTTTGTTTTTTCAGCCTGCATTTTTAATTAATTTCTGTTGGGTGTCGAATGGAGGGGGGGGGGAATCTCCCCACCTTTACCTGTAGAACTTTCCTGCTTCTTTCTGTATTTCCTCCACATTATGTTTATATAAATTTCCACCTCAAAGAAGCCGCATTCTCTGAATAAACTTTTCTATTATCCTGCTTCCATTTTTAGTCAATTCTGACCAACTTTTACTCAAAGAATTATGATTTCCTTCAGCATAAAGAAAATTCAACTTCCTGGAAAAAGTTAATGAACCAGAATTATGTGTTGAATTTAATGAAGGGGAAAATATAAGTGAAAAGGCAGGCAGTTAGTCGATGTGCAAATCAAAGCCGCGACTGACCCCCCCCCCACACACACACACACGCACGCGCCTACAAACACTCCTAAGATCTTCCATGTTTTCTATCCTCTTCGATATCAGCTAGAAGAGAATAGCAATTATCTTTTTGTTTTTGTTCCATTCCTTGTTAGTGTAAAATTTACACTATATAATCAGAAACGTATTGTTATGAGGACGGAATATGATTGGTACTTCTATGTTCATATATTTTATTGTTTTAATTCCAACTCTGGACTTGAGATGAACTCTTTCTCTTTTCCCGCTTTTTTTCTGTATCTTCTCCCCCGTTTTTTTTTCCGTCTCCTGCCCCCTTTCTTTCTCTTTATCTGAAGTATGCAAATACTGAGTATTTTTTCCATCAGTACAAGAAATGAGCTTTTTACATATATTTATTTTAGATACTCAAATAAAGATTTTCTTTAAATAAAAATATATATTCTCATAAAGTTTCCTAAAGTCATTGCTTTTTTACAAAGGAGTTACCACTCAAAGATAAGTATTAATGAGTGTACAATAGTCAATAGGACCATATCATAGTAATCGTTAGTAGTGAAAATTTGGTAAATTGTATTACTTAAGGAGACAGCTCATCAAGAACATGTTTATGTTGGACTTGAAGATGACCATATTATAGTCAGTTGAAAAGTAGGCAAATAGAAGAGTTCTGCAGGCATGCAGTTCTAAAAAACAAGCTTTGTTTATGGAATCTGTTTCGGTTTAGGCACGGATAAATAGTGGGGGAATTATTGATAGTGGTTTCAGTTAGACGAGTATTTTTCGTGAAAGTTTGGCAAGGCGGGGCACCATAAATTGGATCTCAGATGATCACTTGCCATGAAAATAACGATAATGCAGAGACAGGCTTGCAATATTCTGTCAAAAAAGATTGCAGGGAAGAGAAAAGGGCATCTCCCACGAAGGCTATTTTGAACTCTGTCAAAGCAGCTTCTGGCAGCTTCTAGCAGCTCCTGCCCAGATGTGACAACAGTACTCCATCCTTAGATGTACCGGACTCTTATATAGGTAGAGAATTTTATCAGCAGTTAGATACCTACTGGAGTAGTAGAGAGATTCCACAATTTCAGATCAGGAGTAAAGGTCAGACCCAGAAGCTTGTCAAAACATGGAGCCTTCCCAAGATGAGAGCGATTCGCTTCAATTGATGCTAGACAGGGAGCAGTGTTGATGTAAAGATAGAAGCTTGGTATTAGATGCATTAAAATTAAGCAGTCACCCCTCTTCCCATTGTACCACATGCTCAAGATCAGGAGAGAGAATCAGAGATAACTTAGTCATTTACAGTCGATGTGTTGTCATACAGGGGATTGGTGGCCTTGATCGCATAGGGTAGAATTTGCTGCAATATGTAGTAGTGTTGTCAGCATAAATGTCTACGAATAATCTTAGGATGTGATTTGGAAGATCATTGATGTAGATCAGGAAGAGAGTTGAGCCCAGGATGGACCCTTCAAGGACTCCAGCATTAATAATGTGAGCTACTGATTTCTGCCCTTCAGTCACTACTCTTATGAACCTATCAGAGAGAAATGATTTAATAATGTAGAAGACATTTCCAGCTATATCGTAGCTGGAGATCTTGTGGAGTAGACCTTTATGCCATATCCTATCTATTGATATGTCAAAAGCAGATTATTTTTGGCGAAGTGGTCGACCACTTCTGTTTATAAGTTTCCAGCAACTTACTCATGATGCACAGGAGACTTTGATCTGTACTGAGAGGGAGATTATCACTCACTGGAATTCTTAAATACAAGTTATACTGATGAGGTTTTCCAGGAAGCAATTCTTAAGACAATGCTTAAACAGCTTTGTAAGTATGGGAGCTAGTTTTGGTTGAAGTCTTTCAATTTTTAAGTTAACTGAAATGCCGTTAGAGACAGTTGCTTTACAGGAATCAAGGTTTTTGATTAACTGGGCAACATCACGCACAGATATTTTTATGTTGCATAGCGTATTTTCAGATACAGGAGGAAATACTGGGGGGGGGGGATTGGTGGCCTTGATCGCATAGGATAGAATTTGCTGCAGTTCTTGGCAAAGATTTTGGCTTTGTATAATGCTCACAAGATCACCTTGAGTCCATTGATGATGGTTGGAATAGAATACATGCTTCTGGTCAGGACCCTGTTTGCTGTTTGCCAAAACTGGTTGAAACGAAGCTGCTGCTCACATACTTAGGACAACGGACAGCATACAACTCTCTCGCATTCTTTATTACTCTTTTACAGTGGTTGCTAGCAGTTCTGAAAGCAGCTTTAGTCTCAGTACATCTGTTATATTGAAATCAATGGAAAAGTGAATTCTGTGCGCAATGACAGCATCACATTCTGGAGAGAACCATGGCTGGCTTCTAGGTTTTTGCTGGAATTTTTTTGAAAGGTATGAAGCGGTCTATACCTACAATTAACCATTCCGTCAGGTCTGATATTATAGATGATACATTCTTTTTAAACATGGAACACAGAAGTAGATCTGATATAAATGTACGGAAGCTATCCCAGTCAGCCATAGAATATCAATATACTGTACGTTAGGGAGGTATGTCTGCATTTCATTTTTATATTCACTGATATGACTGAGCAATTTGAAGATCCCAGTGGAGACAGAACAGAAGTTGAACATAGCTCAGGGCAAGCTATGAGAAAAAGGTCTAAGAGACTTGCATACTGAATTTTATTTATAATTCAATAAGTCATAAACTTTTGAATTTACGTGTATTTATAAGTAGTTTTTATGTAATTTTACTTTAGCAAATGTTTAAACATGAATCTTTGCAAGTATCATGCTGTCTTTTGTAGACTGCAACAGCATAAAGACTGGATGCATCCTGAACCTTTTTTAGCATAGTATTTTCGAAATAAAATTATTCACTTAAACGGCTTATTTTATTATTTCTCTTTCGTTTTTATGATTTTATCATTCCCAAAATGAGATAATCTGTAAAAAATAAGAAGCAAAAATAATTTAACAGCAGGGAAATTTTGAAATTAATATCTAATATTTTTACTATTATATAAAAGTCACTGTGTGTGTGTGAGAGTTCTTTCCTCATAGGTTCCAAAACGGCTGAGCCTACCTTTTGCAAATTTCACACAAAGGTAATTTATATGTCTGGCAGTGTTTTTAGATATGTTTTGTACAGAAATTCATCCGATAAATATCGAAAATTGAAAAAATCCAATCTTAAAAGTAGTCTTTTTTCCCTTTAGACAAAAAAAATATTTTTACAGGGAAATATTTTACGTTGCACCGGCCGGTGTAACGTAAAATATTTCCCTGTAAAAATGTTTTTTTATCTATGAGAAGAAAGACTATGTTCAAGATCGTCAAGCCCAATTATCAGCTGATGTGATATTGTAAACAAGCACAGATGAAATTTGATGAACGACATTATCATTACTATTTTTTTTTTTTTTTTTTTTTTTAATTAGTCCACCGGGCAAATTATTCCTAATAATATATCATAATCAATTGAGGATTGATTCTATAATAATACATATGCAGTCTGCATAAATTTAAATATCATGTTTAAGTATATTGTACGACCAGGCAACGGTGGGCAGCCAGCTAGTACATATATGTGGCTTTGATTTACGCATTTACTCACTGCCGTTTCACTTTATTCTCTCTTTTGTTAAATTCAATATGTAATTTTGGTTCATTAATTTCTCACAAGAAGTTAAATATTCCTTTTGGTGAAACAACATTCAAAGCTAATGCAAACATTCTGAATTCTTTTATTTGTCTATATCTGTTTTCTCTTTCAATTAACAAATGTAATTTTTAATGGAAATTATATTGTGCCTTTCTCAAAACTGAATTCTCAATCAAAGACTAAAATATTTGTAACGATTTTTATGTATTTCAATGACAATTGTAGACGATAAAAAGCATCAGATATTGTTCAGTGCAGTCTCATTCCTCTCCCCAAGATTAATTGGTACTTAGTTACGAAAGTAAATATCGGTATACTAGTTACTAATTTTATCTATGTAAGATATCTTCTAAAAAGTCAAGAAAATGCTTGAAATCAATTGGTATTGATTCTTTGTTTATTCTTATGCACCAAAAAATATTCAATCAAGCATAAGAGTGTAACATCAATCTAACATAAAATTCCTTGTTAGACCATAATGACATTTAAGCTGACAAATAAAATTTTGCTTCTGGCTAGTCAATTTTCATTTGTTATTGTTTTATTTTATTAGCAACATAAGACCATATTATATTAGAATTTATTTTAAAAATTAATTTGTCCAGTCTAGATAATTGCTAATATAGAACATTTTAAAATAATCATTTAAAAGAAAATAAAAATCAGCAGAAGGGATAACTTCTATTCTAGATTGAAGAATATCATAAGAGTTGTCTACCTCATATGCAAACAAATTTATCTATATATCTATAAAAGTGAACGTATCTGTGTGTCCACATTTCCCCTATGCAATAACTTTGTCAATTTTAAGCCTACAGACTCGAAATTTGATATACAGGGTACTAAGATTTGTGATCCGTTTTTGGCCAGAAGTTTTTGGCTGTTAAGGGGTCAAAGTTCAACGATTTGACTTTTGAGAACTCTACCAAACTCCTCCGACAATTTGGGGTTTTAGCACTTGAAATTTTAGATATAGTTTCCTTGGACATGGATCTAACTTAATAACTTGATCTGAGTCCAAAACAATAAATGTTAAGAGGTTATAATAGGGGTCAAAGTTGTAAAAAAATTGACCTCTGTGGACTCTACCAAATTACTTGGACAATTTCTGGTCTAAACGTTTGAAATTTTACATAAAGGGTATTCAGAAATAGGGCAAGCTTTTTAATCGGTTTGGGTCGAAAATTTTTGGTTAAATGTATGTATATATGTTTGCATTTCTGCCTAAAACTTTCGACAGAGACAACGGATTTTACCAAGATCAGTATCGTTTTAAAGTTCGACCTTTCATACGACAAATGTCGAAAAATTGGCTAAAAACATTAATATCTTCACCTTCAACTAGGCACTTTTCTACAGGGGTGGGGGTGGGGTTGCTTTTTTCGCCGATATTTTTTAAAGATATCCTTTCCTTTCGGTTGTCTAGCCTTAATTTAAACATAAGTCACTTCAGGTTTGGCAGTGGTCGTAACCGCAAAGACGACAGTGTTTTTTTTTTCCCCCATTCTTTTCCTCCTTTGTGGTACGGGTTCGAGCCTGCCTTCCTATCATTTTTTTTTTTTTTTTTTTTTTTTTTTTTTTTTTTTTCCCAACATACACATCCAAACACCCGGGCAACTCTGGGCTGAAATGCTAGTATATCTATAAAAGTGAGAGTTGACATAAGGAGTATTGAAATTTGGGAAAATCTTTTTTAATTGGTTTTCAATCAGAAATTTGGCCGTCAAGGGGTCAAAGTTCAACAATTTACCTTTGAAAACTCTACCAAACTCCTCCGCTAATTTTGGGTCTAAACACTTGAAATTTTAGATGTAGGTATCCTGGACATGGATCAAATTTTTTAATATGATTTGACCCCAAAACAAATACTAAGGAGGTCAAAATTGGGGTCAAAGTTTAAAAAAATTTAGCCTCTGCGGTCTCTACCAAATTACTCAGTCAATTTTTGGTCTAAACATTTGAAATTTTACATAAAGTATATTCGGACATAGAGCAAGCTTGTTAATCGGTTTTTGGCTGAAAATTTCACTGCCAAGGGGTTAAAGTTCAGAAGGTTTGATCTTTGTGGTCTCTAGCAAACTATTCGGCCAATTTTGGGAGTAAACATTTGAAATTTTACATAAAGGGTATTCAGACATGGAGCAAGCTTTTTAATCAGTTTTTGCGCGAAAATTTGTCTGGCAAGATGTCAAAGTTAAAACTCCTCCACCAATTTTGGATCTAAACACTTGCAATTTTAGATGTAGGTTACCTGGACATGAGTCAACTTTTTAATATACATGCACATAAAGTTATGAACAGTAACATAGGGCCCAAGCAAAGCCGGGCTGAACTGCTAGTAAAAACTAAAATGACTTCACTGTATTCTGGGCAATGTTAGGTAGGTACAGCTAGTAACTAATAGTGACCGACATGGTAACTCATCAAATTGTTGCGTGCAGAAGCAATAAGTTAGTAGGGGTTCTCTGTAAGAGAACACTTATGAAAATGTTGGTCTCTCCTCAAGCACTCGCTACCCCTCCCCCTCTCTATTGAGGTAAAAGCTTACTCCTATGAACAGCTGGGAAGTTGGTGTTTAGACTGATGTATGAATTACATATATTCAACCTACAAAGTTGAAACTAAATAATCACAATCTTCATAAAATAAAACAAAGATATTTACATGTTTTTATATTCACAATGATTCTACCGCTCTTCTATCAAGACTTTATTTGCTTTTTGTTGTAGTTATCTGTTCTACGAATTTTTGACTTTTTTCTTTTTTACTTCTATTCATTCCAAACAAGAAGCATTGCCACTTAGACGTGAGAGGCTACTATAATTAAAGGCCAGACTTATAGAGGACATCCTGTGGGAAGTTGGATAGCGAGATGTTTGTTCACATTACATTTGAATTTCTGCATGTTAGTACAATTAAGAGAGAATTCCAAAGGCAAGCAATTCGAGCAAGTAAACTATTAGAGTAGAAAGTTTTTGGTTTTTTTTTTTACATCTGGAGACTTTTATAGTGAAGGGGTGGGATTTTGCTGCTAATGCTCTGATCTCCATCTGGCATCAATTGAAATGAATGACTCTCGTCTTGGAGGCCTCATGTTTTGATAAGCTTTTGGCCTTGACCTTTACTCCTGATATGAAATGGAACACGTACATCAAATCTGCTGCCAAAGCTGCTGGAAAAATGGTAGGATCCTTCTATTGATCCAGTAGATATCTCACTTCTGATGCAATTCTCTATCTATATAAGAGCCAGATACGTCCAAGGATGGAGTACAGTTGCCACATCTGGACAGGAGCTGCTAGAAAGGACTTATCCTGCCTTGATAGAGTTCAAAATAGACTTTGTAGCTTCAAAGGAGATGTCCTTTTTTCTTCCCTGCAACCTCTATCTCACAGAAGAGATGTCACGAGTTTGTTTTTGCTTTATCGTTATTTTCATGGCAAATGCTCGACTGAGCTTCAATCTATGGTCCCCCCCCTAGCTAAACTTTCACAAGAAACACTTGTCTAGCTAAAAACACTATCAATAATTTCCCCCACTTTTTATCTGTACCTAAACCTAAATGTAGATTCAATGAACAAAGCTTCTTTCTTAGAACTGTATACCTGTGGAACTATCTTCCGTTTTCCAGCTGACTACAATATGGTTGTCTTCAAGTCCAATGTAAACAACTTCTTGATAAGCCGTTTCCCTTAAGTTAACAAATTTACTGAATTTCCATTGCTGACAATTACTATATTATCCAATTGACTACTGTACACTCTTTAACCCTTATCCTCGAGTGATCCCTAGGCCTTGATAAGTGGTGATGCCTATGTAAAAAAAAAAAAGTGCAGTAAATTCTTTGGAAGTGGTTGTGAAATAATAACATGTAGATTCTTGTGTTTCATACTTTTATTTTTATATATATATATATATATATATATATATCTCCTGTTTTCCTTTGTGCTAGCGCAAGGATACTCTACATAGCACTTCAAATTCCTTTTGTATGTCTCTTGCCAGGTCACAAAATTATAAACTATGACTTATAATTTTTTTGCAAGAAGAGTGCACCTGTATCAGTCTGATTATTTACCAACTATGACCAAAATCATTTAAAAATAATTTGATATTCTCAGAGATTTATCCTTATTGGGATAAATCTCTGAAAATATCAAATTATTTTTGCAAGAAAAATTGCTTTGTCCCCAGGTCTGTCACATGCAAATCTGAAATAGCATTTTTTTTTTCTGTCAGTTGAAAAACATTTTCGTTTTAAACGTGATGTTTAAATGCATTTTAAACATTTGGTCTAGCTTGAGTTAGGATGTATGCTTCCTTCATAGAACATAATGGGCATATTGAATAAAGCCAAAATAATTAGCTCGATACTCTTCATTGCAGCCACTGTTTATCTTTAAACTGTAACAAATTTATTCACCGTGTATTAATCTGACGTGGACAGTACTACTTTTCTAAAATTAAACTTAGAAGTTGGACAAGGCATGTATAGATAGGTATGAAATTTCAACTTTTCTACTTTCATACGAATTTTGCTCTTTTATAATTTATGCATTCAGTCGCCATGATCTTTTATAGATGCGTCCTTGCATCAATGTACTTTGTCCATTGATTGATTAGTTTGTCATAACATTTTTAAAAAGTTAAATATCAAATACAACGGCACGTCCTTTTTTTTTTTTTTTTAACACAGGAATCACCACTTATCAACGCCCGCAGGCCACTCGAGGATAAGGGTCAATGGGTATAAATTAGTCAATATGATTATAGCATAGTAAACGTAAGTAGTGGGAATTTTGTAACTTGGATTACTTGGGGGGGGGAGCGCTTCATCAAGAACTTGTTTACATTGGACTTGAAGACAATCAGATTGTTGTCAGCTGGAAAGCAGGTAAATGTCTTGGGAACATATATATTTGAAAGAACAGTTGGAAATGAGTCATACACCATTTACTATGACTATACAATTATGTATCTAGAATATGGAACTATTAAAATGGACATAGTGATATGAGACAAGGAGGAGGAAAAAATAAGGGTCTCCAGTAATGCTGGGTTAAACAGAGCTGAGAGGGAGAAAATAATGAAATACCGAAGTCTTATGTATGACTTGTGAAAAGAAACTGGAATCTTAGGAAGATAGCCATTATTCCAGTAATCATAGGAGCAACTGAACTTATTAATTAAAAAGAATTTCAAAAACTACCTGGCAAATATACACAGTGAACCAAGTGCAAGAGAGATTCAAACAATTGCATTTACTAATATACTGTGTGAGCCAAGTGCAAGAGAGATACAAGCAATGATATTTAAATAGTTAGAATTGTAAATCTTCAAGTTAGAATATGAGATAGCGGGTAAATATCTGGTGGAATGCCTCATCCCCAGTAAAAACAAAATAAGAAAATTGAAAAAAGAATTAGATTGAGTGGACAACCGATCAGTAATGGCAAAGTTTAAAATAGCATTGTTATAACTTACATGCATCCAAGCATTTCTTCAAAAAGCATTGTTCTTTTGGTGGTTAGTCCTAATTTGAAATATTTTATTGCTAAACATGCAGACTGAACGGATATATTAAGAAAATTCGTTTTTAAATGTTTCTACTCTTTATTTTCTGGGTTGGTATATTGGAAGATTCTGATCCAATTTCTCTATTGGCAATCAACCATTGTATGCTAATGTTTAGTAATTTTCACTATATAAATCACAGCAACAGTTAGTGTGTGTGTGTGTGTGTGTCTGTGTGTGTGAAAAAACTACAGCACCATGAAAACGTTTTTGTTTTTTTGTTTTTTTATAATTAAGTGACCACAATCCAAGTTTTGCATGTCAGTACTTTATCTCATACAAAATTAAGTTTTTACATAATGTGATATCTTCCTAATTTTCAATTAAAAAAAAGAAGTCGGATTTTTCGGTTTGAAATCTTTTTAGCAAATTTTTATTAGACTATATAATATAAGTAGGATTTATAATGTTTTGCATTCAAAATTTTCAGGTAGCTTTGACTTTTATGTTCATTCTTCTTAAATATTATTGATGTCACCATGTTTGTTTTTCTATTTATATACAGCAACACGAGATGATCTCTATTTTCACATTTTAGCTGCGTTATGAACCTTATTTTCCATGCTTTGTGAATCTAAATGTTAAATATTGGGAGTATTTTGTGCTGTCATATTTTGAAATATTCTTAAGGGGTTTTAGGGCTATAATGTAGGCATAATCCCTCATTTGCAAACTTAAATATTCCTGATTTGCATTACATTTGATCCATAGTTACTAGAAGCAAGCAAGATTCCTTGAATTTCAATTTCTTCATAAGGCCTCTTTAGCTTAAGACTTAAATTTTAGACATTTTCTAGGTTCCAAATCATGTAATTGGTCTTCATCGAAATTGGAATTCTATACATAGGGGTTGCATTTGAATTTTTTTTTTTTGTTGTTGTTTAAACTATGTAAAGGAACATAAAAATAGTGCAAAACTCTTGTTTGTGTGTAGAATTGATTTTACCCGTCTTGGGACAGCTATACTTATAGGTGTACATAAAATGCTTTTATGTTTTTAGATTCACCAGAATTAAACTTGCAACTTTATCAAACTTATCTCATAAAATTTGGTGGTCGTCTTCCAAAAAAAAAAGAAAAGAAAAAGGTCAACTACATAATGATAGAAAGATTTTAATATTTTAAAATTTAGGCATTATTTATTTTATTTTTTTTAGTCAGTTGATATTTATAGACTCCGACCCCTAAAATAGTCAATCTGCTCTGACTTCCTGGTGCTGAGTATAAGATGAAGTCTTTTCATGACTTTTTTCTTGTTTGATAAATAAAATTAGAAAAATGAGAAGCATGTTTTGAATTTTCCATTCATGTTAAAAACACAACGTTGCGTTTTGTTTTTATTATTTACAGTTGGATGCACATCTGATTGTGAATGATATAAATAAAACTTGTGATAAAAAATGTCATTTAACTTTGGGGGGTAATTCATTCTGGTCAAATGTTATAATGGAATGTTACAATTGTTTGTTCTTTCAAAAGTTGATTATGTTGCAGTTAACACAAGATGTGATGATGACGGGTGTAGACAAGTTAATTAATGCCTCAAGGCTGTTTGCTTTGCAACTTTTTTCTTCTGAATAATTTCATAATTTCATTCAGAACAATAGAAACTATATTTAGAATTAGAAATCTCATAATTCAGCAACAAGGACACACAACAAAAGCACAATTCTCATTTGCTGAAACCATCTCATTGTTATAGTAAGTTGTAAGGATGGTCACGCATGTTACAAGCAGACATAATAGAATTGGCTGGAAAAAAAAGATGAATTAGGAATCTGTTTTTTAACGTTAGAAAAAAATCGACTCCTCATCTCAAAGGTGGAGTTGGCTGGAAAAAAAATCTGCTTTTTAGAGTCGGATTTTATAATAAAAAACAACTTACACAAATTGTTTATTCCCAACTTTATCCCTGCCTTCCCAACTCTAGTAACAGCAAGCGACTTATTTTATTTCTTTAAATATGAGATTATGAAAAACTATCAAAACAAATTTTTTTATATATAAATAAAACCTTAGATGTATGTATGTGTGTAAATATTTAACTGATAAACTCTTAAACTATTGGGCACATAACACTGAAATTAATATGAAATAGTAATCATACACCAAGGATGGCTTATAACAAGTAAAATTGTTGTTTGAATGGATGAATAACGCGGACAGATGTCAAGTTGAAATGCAAAATGTTCATTTCAACTTGCGGCCATATTTCTATTAGTTTTGCGCATATGCAAATTCATTCATAGCTTGAAGTGGTTTACTTTTAAATCTTTCATATCTCTCGATCATTCAAACAGTATGAAATTCGGCTAGAGCAGAAAATGTTTTACTTTTCGTTCTAACTAATATTACCCAAGTCATTTTTTTTAATCTCCTGGAATCAGTGCTATATATTAGGTACAATATAAAATTCAATAGAGAATTGGTCCTAACACGAAATCTGCATGAATTAAAATATATTTAAGCATATTTTATAATCGAGCACCCCCCTCCCCGCTAGTTTTAAATAAATTATTTTAGCAAAATGATTTGATTTTTATTCAACTCAATAGTATGAAAAGAAAAAGCATGATAAAGGTTTTAGGAAAATTTCTTTAAATTTCATGTAAATTTCATTGCCAAAATTAAAATATGTAATTACAAAATCCCTTAACGACTGCAAGGTTTATCTTGATATTACATTTCTAAATTCAAACGTAATCACCATACAACTGAAAAGGTGCATTTCTATTAGTTCTTCACCTGATCTCCATTGCTCATCTTCTATGTAAATTAAAATAAAAGCTTATCTGTTTGCTATCGGCTTAGAAACAACTATATGGATTTTTACTATACTTGGCATGCAGATGAGCTATGATAGGGTCTATGTAATGTTGAAATAAGTCGAACCTGAAGTGCATGCAAGCTTATTTCTCATAAAAATAGGTATCCAATGAAAATTAAATGTACAATGATCCTAAAAAATCAGTGCAGATAGGATCAGAATTGACCTCAATTTTACCAATCTTACGTATTCAAGTCTTTCTGGACCTATGTATATCAGGATCCTTTTCATTATTTACACGTAAAGAACAATTATGGCATCGATTTTCTAAACTCTGTGTGTGTGTGTGTGTGTGTGTGTGTGTGTGTGTGTGTGTGTGTGGTCTTGGCAGATTTTCAAGCTTTAAAAATATCTATTTCTTTTGTCAGTTTATTAACCTCTTACAACCACTGTATTGTAGGGATCATCAGTGATTTTTCATAATAAAAATGTTCCCCGGATTTAAAAATAAAACGGTATTTTATCTCATGGCTCCCCAGCAGTGTTGATCAAACATCACATACCTTTAAAAAATAAAAACAACCTTAAAAAACAAAAACAAAATATATATAATCATATTAACTCAATAATAGGCTGTGTGTGTATAAGTGTAAATATAGTTGCTTTCTAAGTAAACATTAATACCAAATGCTACTGAATCTATGGTTTCATACTATCTGATTTCTTATCATAATTCAACTGCGTTTAATTTATCTCTGCATATATCAAGTAACTTCTACTGCAATTTTGTTAAGTGTTAAAATTACATATCAGATTTTCTTGTGTATAATATGACTTCTGTTTCTGAAGTAAAAAAAAAAACTGGAATAAATAACATCCTTTTCTATAATACAATTTAATAGTACAGTCATGTAACATTTGGTTAGCAAATGTATACCATATTAATATTCATTAAAATAACATTTGGTTAGTAAATGTATACCATATTAATATTCATTAAAATAGATATGGAAGAGTAATATTCACATATTTCACTAAAATATTGAATTTATTCTTCGTGATATTAAAGAAAATAAATAATTTTAGCAATTGTATGTGTTTTCATTTTTATTTCAAAATTAATTTTTAGACAAAATTATAAATCGAAATTTCTGTTTGATATGCCTATATTTCTCTATATCACACCATTAAAGTAGACAATAACTTTTCAAAATACATAATTTATGCTCTGTTGAATTGTAAATAAAACATTACATATCTTGTGAATTCTCTTTAATCATTGTTTTCATCAATTCCAATACATTTTTTACTTGGAGATAAAACATTCAATTATGCTGATTCCCAAAGAACAGATATCTTTTATTGTCTACTCTTTTGCTTTCTTAATTACTGTGCTGAAAGCATTTGTAATTGTGATATTTAAACTAAGATTGGTAAAACTTTTTGATAACATATACATATAATGCGATCCCTCTCCCTTTTGCCTTTAATTTTCATTTGAAATTTTTTTTACAAGAAAATGATAGTTGCTTTTATTTATGTATAAAAAAATAATTTCCAATATGTGAAATTCAATTTAGCTAAACCAATCATAGATATTACTTGTTTATATGGAAGATCTATGAAAACTTGATCAGATAATCCTGTGAAAAGTTTAAACTAACCAAAAGATCTAATAACATTTGCCTTAATTAGGTGGAGCTAGCTTCTTTGGCTTACACCACATTTTGAAGCCATCGTGGTTTTGATTTAAAAAAAAAAATAAAATAGTAATCGATTGTGATTCTACTGTCGAAAAATGATCACCTGCGGCTTGAGAATTCAAACAATTCCTCCATAGTGGTTGTTGTCCATACCCTTAGTTACGCTACCTAGACAAAGAGGTAGAAATATTAAATAAATACCTGGGAGATTTATTTTATTCCACTTTGATTTAGGAAAGATGTGTTTCTGTTTAAATTGAAAAAGCCTATTAAGTTGGTGGAAACCTGTACGTATAAAATGCAGTAATCTTTCGTAGTTAGTGAATTTCAGGCACAATAATTTAATGCAAACATTTCCTTTTGTGATTTTTACAACAAAGATCTTTTGTTTTGCACTTTTCCATTTTATTTGATCGTTTAATTTGATTGTTTGGAAACATTCCTAGTTCTTACAATTGTTTTGGTTTTCTTCAATGGTTATGAGTGGTCTGTAATTTACTCTGCATGATTAAATGTTAGTTAAAGTAAATTGTCACCTCTCCCGACATGATAATAGCATAGTAAATAGTATTTGTTTTGTGTTTTAAAATTTTTTTTTCATTAAAACAATTCTACAGGTTTTAAACGATTCATATATATGCACTCAATATCCTCTATATAAATGTATTTGCAGAAATATACTGCCAGTTTTTAATGATTGTTAATATCATTTATTGGGACTGTTGGGACCGTATTGTCAGCAGCTTCCATTACTGACGCTGGCTGTCATATATATATATATATACATGATAACGTGTGTGTTATTTTCTGTGTCACGCTTACATCCGGATTATTTAATTGTTATGTACTTCCATTTCTTGTAATAAATAATTTTACCAAGCATTCTTCATAATTTTGGTTTCTGTTTCGATTATAGTTAATGGCACTCCAATAATCTATTTTTTTCAAAATAATTTTATCAAGAATTCTTCATAAGTTTTGGTTTCGATTACAGCTTAAGGAACTAAAGTTTTATATATATATATATGTGTGTGTGTGTGTGTGTTTGAGATTTGGTTTCGATGTAAGCTGATGAACTCAAGTCATATAGATATATTTTTTATTTTTGAAATCACAACTTTATAATATATAAAGATCGATAAAATATTAACACTATAGTAATATATATATGAAATCTGCAAGAATTAAAATATATTTAAGCATATTTTACGGCAGGCTTTGCTGGGCGTTCATGCTAACTTAGATAAGTTCTTTTGCAGTTTTAACAAAATAGCTACAATAATGTCAGAGCATATTCATTTACACTGAACATCTACAGAATGCCAACATCAATATATTACATATGAATGAGTCCCTTGTGGAATTTCCACAGGTCCCACTAGTGTGTGTATATATATATATATATATATATATATATATATATATATATTTGGTTTGGATGCACTTATGATGATCATTGATGCTGGGAAACTGCATTAAAATGTTAAGCTAATTTCATTTTGTTATTGATTTGAAAGGATATTGAATCCTTTGTCCAACATCAATTAGGAGGTTACTTTCCTTGTAATATATGAGAGAGGGGGAGTGATACATAGAACACGTATAGTTTTTCTTGTTTATTCTGATAAGACTTTTTAATTTGAGAATTTATTATTGATTGGAGCAGAAGTAACCTTTTTTAGAAGCAACGTTTTTGAAGTTCATGTAGAACTCCACCTATTTTTTAAATAAGTTTTTGAACATAACTATCACTTTTTTTTAATGAGTATATGTGACTGCATGGGAGAAAAGAATATATTTTTGTATTTATTATAAAAAAAAAACTTGTTTTCTTAATATATTGTTCATCATTATTATACCTTTTCACAGTTCACAAATTGTTTGGTTTTACTTGTCTTGTATCTGTTAATATACCAAAAAATCATATTGACATTTATGAAAAACAAACACACTCAGAAACTCATTTAAAGACTGTGTTAGAAAAAGGAGGTGGTGACTGAAAGAGACAAAGAGATGGAGATTCAGGCTTTTCCCAACATTAGCCTAATGTTATTGTTAAGTATATACAGTCGTTTAGCAAGCCTTTGATCTTCAGGTGGGTCTTTAAAGTGTGTGGCTTTTACATGAAATGTAAACTCAGTAAAATAGATTAACATGTGTGGGAAAGTCTCAAAAGATATTGGAGATATATTTTGGAGATCATGATCAAATATAAGTTAAATATTTGTTGACAAATCATCATGGACATAATTAACAATGATTTTTATTTTTGAGGTTTCTTGTAAGTTCTTAGAAATTATTCACCGTATAAAGTAATTATATTATGGTGGTAGTTCTTTATGAAAATAGGCTAAAATATTATGAGATTAAGCTGTGCTGGTATCATGATTGCAGAGGCAGATATTTTGTAAAAATGTTAGGAGTTGGTCAAATTTTTTTTTATCTCCAAAGAATCAAGTATGAATATTGAACGACATTAAAATGAGACTAACGTGAATATTTTGCAAATCTACAGGACAGTCAGATCTTATACCTTCCGACTTCATAATTCTGATCAGTATCGCACTGAGGAGTTTTGTTTTCACACAAGATGGTCAAATTTATGTAGCAGACATGTATCAAGCTTAGCGATATTAAATCTCAAATCAACCAAAAAATTTACCAAGAATATGGTGATGCCATGAACCAAACTTAGTTCTGAAAGTGGCATGTCTCCTAAACATGGCTATCATAACATTGACTTGTTTCTCTGACTCCTGTGGTGTATATATCATAAATATGCACCACAATGCCATACAATAAATAGGAATGTTACCTAGAGGTTCTATGTTATCTTCATGATGCTGGATTTAAAAGTCGTCTGGACATGCAAGCAGCAAAATATTGACACCATCACCATGACATTGCATCTGCTTACTTCACCCCTATAATCCAAACTCACCTCATCAAGAATGCGCCACTTTTAAAGAATTTATTTAAAGACTTTTAGCTCTTCCTCATGATGAAATGGAAGTGAAAAATGATATTGATCTTCATAGTATATCAGGTGTTTCAGATGTTATCAACCATTGAGGAGGAAGTGTATCGTTTAAGAATTCAGGTGATCGGTCATCTCCCTCACAGTACAGGCCAATAAGTCTCCTGTGTGTCATGAATAAGTTGCTGGAATCTGTGTTAAATGGAGAAGTAATCAACCATCTTAGCAAAAATAACCTTCTTAGTGACACTCAATATGGTTTCCGTTCTGCTAGATCTACAGCAGATGTGCTTACAGTTATATCTCATAGGATTAGCGAATATCTTTCTAGGGCAATTGCTCTTGACATATCAAAGGCCTTTGATAGAGTATGGCATAAAGGTTTACTTCACAAGATCTCCAGGTATGGTATAGCTGGAAATGTCTTCTCAATTATTAAATCATTTCTCTCTGATAGGTTCATAAGAGTAGTGGTTGATGGGCAGAAATCAGAAGCTCTTAGTATTAATGCTGGAGTCCCTCAGGGGTCCATCCTGGGCCCTACTCTCTTCCTGATTTATATTAATGATCTTCCAAATCACATCCTTACATCATTCGTAGACATCTATGCTGATGACACTACTATCTATGGTAGCACATCTAAGACAGTAAACGACCAAGTTCTCTCTGATTCTCTCTCCTCTGATCTTGAGCAAGTGGTACAATGGGGAAAGAGGTGGCTTGTTACTTTTAATGCATCTAAGACCAAGCTTTTATCTTTACATCATCAACGCTCTGATCCCTATCTGGTATCAATTGAAATGAATGGCTCTCGTCTTGGGGAGGCCTCATGTTTTGACAAGCTTCTGGGCTTGACCTTTACTCCTGATCTTAAATGGAACGCATACATTAAATCCGTTGCCAAGGCTGCTGGAAAAATGGTGGGATCCTTCTATCGATCCAGTAGATATCTCACTGCTGATGCAATTCTCTATCTATATTAGAGCCAGGTATATCCAAGAATGGAGTACTGTTGCTACATCCTGCCTTGATAGAGTTCAAAATAGACTTTGTAGCCTTGTGGAGGATGTCCTTTTCTCTTCCCTGCAACCTCTTTCTCACAGAAGAGATGTTGCGAGTTTATCTCTGCTTTATCGTTATTTTCGTGGCAGGTGCTCGACTGAGCTCCATTCTATGGTCCCCCCTCGACAAACTTTCACAAGAAACACCCGTCTAGCAGAAAACACTATCACTAGTTTCCCTCACTCTTTATCTGTGCCTAAACCTAAGCGTAGATTCCATAAGAAAAGCTTCTTTCTTAGAACTGCACACCTATGGAATTGTCTTCCGTTTTTCTGCTTTCCAGCTGACTACAATATGGTTGTCTTCAAGTCTAACGTAAACAAGTTTTTGATGAGCCGTTCCATATAAGTTAACAAATTTACCGAATTTTCATTACTAATGATTACTATGTTGTCCAATTTCTACTGTACACTCTTTAACCCTTATCCTCGAGTGGCCTCTTGGCCTTGATAAGTGATGATGCCTATGTAAAAAAAAAAAGTAGTATTTTAAAGGTGATTGAATGCACCTCATAATTTTTTGTGAATTAATCACTTTTATCATTAAACAAATAAATATTAAATCAATATATTTTCTTGTGCACATGCAAATCCAATTGTGAAACACAAAAGTGAAAAGACAACATACTTACTCATTGGATGTTCACTTAGGTTTTTAATATTCTTTTGTTGATTTCAATATAAGTAGATTCGATAGCTAAAATCGATATTTACTTGTCAGATATATTGATTATATTCAAACCAGAAGTTTGAAAGAAAAGTGTACTTTATATTCTGTAGTAACTGAAACACTTGTTTTGGCAGGGTGCTATGTAAGGATCCGTTCATTACCTGAGAAGCTTAAGTGCAACAAAGATTAAGTTTCAAAATATTTCAATGCAAAAAAAAAAAAAAAAAAAAAAAACTGTGAAAAGAAAGATTACATAATTGAAGTAATGGACTTAAAAAATACTCAATTTTGGAAATTCAACCTTCTGCCATTCCACCTCCAAATTATCAGATGTAAAAAAAAAAAAATTGAATTGACTTTTCCAAAGATTGGGAATGTGTAAAAAAAAAAAAAAAAAAAAAAAAAAAATGTTATTTTCTTGTAGTTTAAATCCAATTAGCATAAATGTAGTGGAGTCGGAAAGAACATGACGACTTCGTGAGAATAAGAAGAACATTTATATCAAGCAAGGGTTAATGGTACAGAAAAGGTTAGTAAGTCCGTGGGGAGTCGTCTCTGTACGACATCCGAGATAGCTTTCATTGAGCGGTCTAGACTTGCTGGTCATATGCCTAATGGACAAGTCTATCTTAGTGATTATAAGGATGTGTATGTCCCCACAACAATAAGAACTGAAAACTATTTTTATAGAAGTTTCCTTATGGACACTTTTCTTTATAAGAGAATGGTGAATTATATTTTGTTGCATATGATGGTTATGGTGAATTATATTTTGTTGCATATGATGGTTATGGTGTTATGGCAAGAGAGAAAGCTTACTTGATCCATTCAGTGTGATCTGCTCTGGGAAGTCTGCGGATGTTTCTTTATGATCTCGTTTAATTAAACAACTAAGATATGATTTTATTAATTAGAGCTGTATGACAGGTGCATGTTTGTTCTCAACCTAAATGGAATCTGATCCTCTATTTTTGTCATGTAGTCATACATTTCTGTTTTTTTTAATTTCACCCAAGTTTTCTCAGGTATAAAATTTTGATCTTTTGAACCCTTGACAGTTACTTCCTATTTTTGTTCTGTTCAAGTCCACTTAACTGATAACCACTGACTACTAAAGATATTGACACTTTCTTTCACATGGCCCAGGATAAAAACTTAGTCTTTTCCTGGGACATATAACTCAAAAGTTGTCTGTATTTGAAGAAGACTATTTCAATATTAACTTTATAAATGGTCATCTTAACTACTGGATATCTAATTTTCTTTGGTGTGGAAACTATCTTTAGAGGGTCATGAAGTATCTAAGCACCCCTATCTTCTAGGATCTTGCATTATGTTTCTTTAAAATCTACTCAACAACTGAAATCCAACTTCAAATCTTTCCCTTGGTCACATGATCAAACTAACCAATCGGTTTTCTACTTCTCATATTGGCATATATTCTCATATAAATCCAAAACGTTAGAACCCAATTAATCGAGCATAATAATCTACTCATACAAATCATAACTATACTTTGCAAGAATATTACTGTTCAATAATATTTAAGATATATATATTGACATAGTAATAATAGTTATATATATATATATATATATATATATATATATATACACACACACACATACATACACATACTTTATGATCTATAATTTGTTAATAGTAATGTTGCTATATTTTTACTATATCATTTCAGATTTTTTGGTTCATATTTAAACTCAAAGAATACAAAACCGGAAAATATTTTCATGACACATCAAACGTTATGTTTTCTACTTATATTGGACATCACAGCAGACTGGACATTAAGAAGTCAAAACCAGGAAAACTGGTTTCATCCTAATATTTATCATTGACTTTGACACGGGTGATAACTATAACAGGCCTGGCGGTCATGCGACTTAACTCCGTAGTTAGGGATAGGTGTGCTGGTATGTAGGGATCTAAATTAATACTCTATAACAATTACTAAGAACACACTTAGTGATTTGTTGGTAGTTTTCAGTAATTAGTTAATTAGCAGTTATATCTACAAAATATTCCTCTTGGATGTTGGTTGCTTAACGGTTACATTGCTTAACAAGATTGACAACCGGAAGTAAAATTAAGTGATCACTTTTACATATTTGTTGTTCTCACTCCTCATTATTTATTTTATAGAAATGCTAAAATGTGTTTATAAGAAAACGTGAAAATTTTGAAATAGATCATCTTAAGAACGTTATTCCATTCAAAGAACTGCAAGCCATACAAACTTTTTCTAATATATACAAAAAAAAAAGACAGAATTTTACTGAAATTATTTGAAGGCTTTGACATGATGTCATAGAAAATATTCAAGGCAGCTATACAAAAAATGTGAGATAAACTTTTTTGTTTGGTTTATATTCCATCTTTCCTTTAGTTTATTTAATCTAATAAAAAGAAAACTGTACACTGAAAATTTATTTTTAACTTTAAAAAAAAATGTATCGCAAAATCATTTTTATTGTTTCTTTTTTTTTTGTTTTACGATAAACCAGCATTTTGAACTTTGACAGCAATGTTTTTATGGATTTTATAGCATGCCAATCATTTTAATGAATACTGAGACACAATACCTATTGTAAACAATTTAATTATATCGATTTATTAAACTTTTTTTTTTTTTTTTTTTTTTTTTGCTATTTTTACTCACAACTGCAGTGAAATAATGAGTTTATGTCTTTCTCAACATTATTTTTGTGTACATTACAATAATAGATCTATTAGTTAAAATTGGCATAGAGGATTCCATAGTCTAACAATATTCATTAGGCCAATAATTTAATATTTTAACCTACCAGTGAAAGCTTGTGACTAACAGATTAAATTGGGTTTGATGGTGGAAGCTGATCATGTCAATCTCTTTTGCTTATAGTTTGAGTAAGAATGAAATGAGCAAGTCATGTTTTGGGGAAAGGGTTCACAGGTGGTTATTGTTTGCTTCAATCTTTGTGTAACGTAATGGTTCCACTATTAAATGACCACGCCACTGGACACATAAAGATACTAACGACTCGCATGCTGAATTAATGTCGCATCAGCATTTAAATGTGTGGTGTAAGCATGATATAATGGAATGAAATGCATATATAGGTATTAAGATCAGTAGGAAAAGAAGAGAAAGAGAAGGAAAAGATGTGTGTCGATTTGAAAGGTATGCTTGACAAGTGTACAAGTCTTCTCTCCCTTATTATCCCTTCAAAAGCGAGTTGACCAACCTGTCGGTTCTAGAGAGAATTATGAAGGGTGTGCAATAAGTAATGCCCCTTACCCACTTCCCATAGAAGGAGAGCAATGAAACTTGGCACAGTTATTAGTCTTTCTCTACATAGGAATCACCCAGAGTTATGCATTTCTCCCATTGTTTGATGCAGCTCTGGAGACCATTTTTGTAGAACACCCCAGGTTGGTCCTCCAACCACATGACTTCAGAAATCAAGGTTGCATCATCTGGGAAACGCTTTCCTTTCAAAAACAACTTCATGGCTGGGAAGAGGTGAAAGTCAGAGGGTGCAAGGTCAGGAGAGTAGGGCGGATGGGAGAGGATTTCAAACCACATGCCCGTGCTTCTGATCTGGCGACATGCGAATTGTGGACCGGAGCATTGTCCTGCAGGAGGAGGGTACCTTTGCTGATCTTGCCCCACCTCTTGATTTTGATAGCTTCCCTTAATTTTCTCCAAAGTGAAGCATAATAGCCTCCTGTAATTGTGGTACCCTTTGCCTGGAAATATGTCATCACTACTCCGTCCTGGTCCCAAAAGACTGAGCATGACCTTGCCAGCGGAGGGCTGCACCCTTGCCTTCTTTGGAGGTGGTGAGTCCAAGTGCTTCCACTGCATTGACTGGGCTTTGGTCTCTGGATCATAGTGATGAACCCAGGTTTCATCCTGTGTAATCAGTCTTTTGAAAAACTTTAACTCATCTTCTTGGCACATCTCCAAATTCATCCTCCAGCACTCGGCAGGTTCTTGCTTCTGGAATGGTGTGAGCAACCTGGGAATCCATCTGGCAGACACCTTATGCATATGCAAATGGTCATGAATGATAGTTTCTACACATCCTGTACTAATCTTATCATCTTGGGCTATTTGGCGAATAGTAATGCGCCGATCTTCCAAAATGGAAGCCTCAACTTGACAGATGCCTCATCAATGGCAGAAGGGAGGCGGCCAGGTCCGGGAGCTGTTTCCACAGACTTCCGGCCATGTTTGAATTCACGATGCCAGTGTTTTACAAGGTCATATGATGGGCATTATCACCATAAGTTTCTTTCATTTCATCAAGTCTCCTGTGGTGTGCGTCCTTTCAAATACAAAAAATGGATCACTGCTCGATATTCAACAGGCTCCATCTCACACCTGCCTCAGTTCAAACACCTGTAAAACATAAACCACAATTAGTTCAGAGCTGTAATTTGCCACATAACCTGTAGAGATATAAATCATTGCACATGCAAAATTTCAGCTAGATCAGACAACTGGAAGTGGGTCAGAGGCATTACTTATTGTACACCCCTCGTACAGTAATACCCTAGCTGGTTTTAGCTGAAACGCAGGACTGCTGCCTGATGAGGGAGAAAGAACGAGCATACTTGTGTTGAAAATACATGTCAGCGATTCGTGTGTGAAATAAACAAAAATAACTTTTTCTTTCACCTAAAAAGTTGTGCATTTCAGTTTAACAAATCAAAGTTATATTCTCTCACTTTTTTTTGTTATGTAATTTCCCAATGTCTCTTTTGATTATCTCTTTTCAATTTTCTAATAGAAGAATTAGACATGATCCTAAACCATAAGTAGCAATGTGCATCTTAGTTGCCAGCTAATGGTCATGCTACGACTGTTCATAGATTGTTTAAGTGATACCATAACTATATTTCATTCTCATTTGTTTGTAGTAAAAAAAAAAAAAAAATTACTAAAATTGCATATAGAAATTTAATTTTCAAAATGTGGGCCCATACGTTTTTTTTTTTTGTCTCAGAATTTTTTAGATGAAAAATTGATAATTTGTATGATTTTGATTATTCTCATCTTGGGTTTATATTTCAAGCAGTCTTTGATCTGCATGAGATGCATCTTTTTGAAATTCAGAACCTTAGAGTCAGATTTTTGAGTTTGACAAATATTCCAAAGTTTCTCTTTTGACAGATCTTATTTGTTTTATTCTGCTAAGTAAACTGATTTTAGTTGCTCATGATCCATCTAGGTGCCAACTCGTACTTGGTTACATGATTATCCATATAACAGGCAGTTCTATGAACTGGGTACTTTTGATATTTCTTTCTTTCTTATCAGAAAAGAGTTTTAGTTCAAAATTATGAAAAACTCTTTTGAATGAATTGTACTTTACATTCATATGTTTTTGTTTTTATTAATAAAATTATAAATATGATTGTACTGTGATATACTACATTTCCTGGAAGTTCATTCCAAGGTCCAGGGATCCTGATTGATAAAGCGTCCAGTTCAATAGAAATGGGTGATGAAACGGTTTTTGGTAATGTCCACATAGACCTCTTTCTGGTTCTCCTGAGGGAGATCGTAATGGCCATTGAGGTTTTTGTAATCCAAAATGAAATGAGCAAATACAATTAATAATCCTGTTAAATTCTTCATGTTAATGATTGTGCCCTTCCAATACATTTTATATTAGCAAATATTGTTAACCTTATTTCTGGTGATTTTCTTCCTGTCAATTTCAGCCAACAAATATCTCACATTGTATACACTTGAATCAGCATATCTTTTTGGGTGTGGATCATATTTTAAAATGAAATTCTTTAAAAAGCATTTTGTAGGTGTTGCATGAGGTCATTGTTTTGTTGGGAAGTAATTATTGCACACACTTAACCTTCTTTCTGGTTGGTTGTTTTTTTTTTTTTTTATTGCATATCAACCCTTTTCGGGTTATTTAATGCCGAATCCAAAGATTTTGAAGAAAATTATTTTAATAGAATATATTTGTTTTCACATCGGTTTCTTTTAACCCATAGTTGGGACCCTAACAGGTACTACCACTCCGGGTCAGAGTGAACCTGGGAGCAATGGTAATTAAAGGGTGGCTCCACACTCCCCAAAGCCCACAAGCTGGGACCTCACCACTGCCATATCCAGGACTCCCATTGAGGGACTTTTACCCTCTGCAGGGGGGAAGTCGGCGTATTCTAATGCCCCACCGACAGGGCCCCTTCTTTCTGGATAATGCTGTTACTAAAAGTTTTTAGATAAACAATTGTTGAGAAATGATAGCAATATCAGTCTTTTAGTCAAAAGTTCGTTTTTATTCTTTCCTCATCTGACTTAGCTCTCTTTTCTTTTTGTTTGATACCGCCTCCCATATGAAAACATCAGCTGTAAGAAAAGGAAGGAAAGATTTTAATGAGGACAAATACTTATTTGCATCAGCATTGATATGTTTTTAATTTGTTTTTATTTTTATTGCTTTATTTAAGAAGTTTTCGCATTAAATCATTTTGAATCATAACCAAATTATAGGTGTATTAGCTGTATCTGCCCAGCATTGCCCGGAAGTCGTTTTATTTTTGTTTTATGTTTTTAAATCACAAATACTTTTTATTTTTATTTATTTTCTTTTTTTTACACTTAAATTTGTAAATGTCAATCTACGAGTCACAGGTACCAAATCACAAAACAGACTAATGAAGGTGGGAGGGTTGATGCATGACGAATGCTGGGATGGAAATTCACTACATGTTCATTCTACAGCGTGCAAGAATTGGAGAAGAGAGTGAATACTAATTAGGCTGGCTCTCTTTCTCTCTACTTGTCCCATTTTACTGCTAAATAAGTTTTTGTAAGAGAAATATTTTAAGTTTGTTTGACTATTACATTTTTTTTATAAGTAATTGATTAATCGTTAAAAACAAGACTCCCCCCACACACACACACAGATGCAAGAAGTGATGCACAATTAATATAGAGAAGATATTAAGAACGCTTTTAAGCAAATAAAATCAGAAAGCTGCTTTAGCATGTATATGATCATGTTTTGAATTGTCACCATTTCTTATGCATACCAAATTTGGCATGGAGATTAATATAATATCCCATGATAATGCCAAGACTCTGAAACTCTTTTGATCTCATGAAATATTAACATTTTAAATTCTGGTCTAAAATGGAGTCTATTCTAATATTTGTGAGAGCAACCGTCACCCTTCTTCATCAGATTTTGCAAGTCGATCCAAATGCATCTTAGACAAAAGCATAAACAAAGAAATTGTACACAAGGGAAATCTTACCTAAAAAAAACTAACTCAAAATGATGTTATCCACTAAATGTGTACTTTTAAGTTGAAAATATTTGTTATTCATACATTTGGCTTAAAGGCTAAGCAATTGAGTAGATAATTCCACAGATTGAAATGACACAGCGATTATCTTAACAGGTAATTGCACGAGTTGATCAAGTTCAAATCGGTAGAATTTAATAAAGATTTTTTTTCTCTTGAACTACTTGTCTCTTTTTCAAATCTTCTCATCTACATATTGTCAAAGTTTTTCAGAAATAAAATAAACGTTTATTCTGTATAATCTTAGACACAAGGTCATTTCTAATGTGATAAAATCCAGTTTAAAAAAAAATAACATTTTGGCTAAAATTAAAAATGACCTTGATGTAGAAGGATTTCTTTATATACTAGAGATAAAACATGTAAAGTGCCATATCAGAACAAATACTACACTTTAATCATAGCCACAAAAAACATTTTATTACAATGACACAATTATGAATTACTTAACAAATCAATAATTAACCTTTTTGTTAAGCATTTAGGAAATAAAATTATTTTACTTATACACTCTGGCACAACATATTGGCAACAAAGCTGGTGTATATATATTTGATTAAGCTTGTTTTATTATCAAATTGAAGCATAAAGTAAATATATTTTTCATATTCTTCAAAATATTATTTCTCTTATTTTTAATTGATCCTAGATTTGGGTGACAGTGTTTTCATTGAAAATCGATTCCATAACAGAGAGTATCTTAGTTCCTATAATTTTGTTTAGCAGTTTTCAGTGAACAATGATTTATAATTGGAATTGGTTTCAAGTTTCATGGATTGTATTTTCTGGAGAAGAGCGGGAGAGGCGTAGAAAGCAGATATACACATGTATAGATAAATAGAATAGTTATCCATGGACATGTGTTTCACTGTTACTGTGGCTCATCAGCATAGCTGACTATGACAGGATTTGAACCCTTGATCACAGGGACTGTAATCGAGCATGTTACCAACACACTGAGATCTTGTCTGAAATTATAATTTATCACTTATAAAGATATATTATTTTTGTTGTGATTGTTAATGATAAATGACTATGCTATATATATATATATATATATATATAGCATAGTCATGTGTGTGTATGTATATATATATATACATATATATACACACACGTGTGTGTCTCTGTGTGTGTATATATATAACCTTTGACGTTTTTCAAGTGTATCTTGCCAATATTTGTTATTTGTCCAATACACGTGTGTGTATATATATATATATATATATATATATATATATATATGTATATATATGTATATATATATATATATACGTGAGTATTGGACAAATATGGCCTATTAGGTCATTGGCTAGATTGTTTAAATCATGTGAAGCCAGTTAAATAAATTTAATAAAAAATAGACAAAATCCAATATTTCTTTCTACTCTTTTTTTTTCTCTCTACAGGTTAACTAGTATTACTTCTTGCTGTTTTTCTTTGTCAATATAAAGAGAGGAAAGGAAGCGTCAATAGATGACAAATGAAAGAGTAGCACTAGTTGACACCTGGCCGTTGCTGTTGTGTCATCTCCTTGCTGTCTTTTCATTAATGAAGGAAATATTAATAAACAAAATAACAGAGCGAGAGTGATAGAAACAATATAAAATGAGAATGGAGAAATCAAAGAACATACAATCATACACAGAAACTTTGTAAGAGATGCATCACCGATGAGTTAATTGCAAATTACATTTAATTAAAACATGTTTCTTTCAAACACAACTCGATCCCAAAATTCAGGAATATTGTAGCATGTATTTTGTCTGATCAAAGTATATATATATAATTGACACTTTCTAGTTAATATAAGAGTATGCAAAATCCAAAAGAAATTTCTTAACCCTATTTTGATAAACATCTGATATACCTCCTCTTTCATTTTTTGTAATCCTGTTCTACAAATTATGACTTAAATAGAAAAATAAGCAACCCATGTTTAGACATGACTTTTTCTAAAAGCACGATTCCTCAATTTTTTCTTCCCTACAAACATGAAAATTCATTATTGCTACACCACACATGGAATATGCTACTGCACCAGAAAAGTTTTTTTTTTTATTATTCATTTTTAAGATAAAATATTGGATCAGCCTAATAATATAAAGTGTCACAATGAAAAATTTGGGGGGAAGGTGGTGCATTTTTTAAATTTCGTCTTGTTACACGTTATATTTTGCAGTTGACTGTTCAATATAACCAGAAATTTCTATTAAAATCGTTGAAATTTTACAAAATTAATTTGGAATTTCACACTATCATAATATCAGTGCTATTTTATTTTAAATATGGAGAGAGAAGGAGAAATAATTGATCTTTAAAAAAATAAATACAAACCAAACCTGTAAATAATTTTATCATTATGCTTTGGAATAGAAAGTATTTGACTGTTTAGGATGGCAGCAAAGTACATTCTTAAGTTACCAAGGTACAGGTGATATTATGACATAATATAACAAGAAAAAAATGACAAAACTTTCAGAAGAAACTTTTATAAGAATGATATGATATTTTTTATGCAATAACATTAACATTTACTATTGGTAGTTTAATTTGTTACCGAAAACAAAGGTAGTGACCCTTATAGGTTACATTTGCTGTTAACAAAAATGGTTTTCTTTTTTAAAACATAACATATACCTAGCAGGCAAAGTATATTTGGAAAGAAATGAAAGCGAATTTTATTTTCTCTTAAAATGGGCCAACGGTAAAGAAAAGAAAATGGCCGTTTAGAATAAAATATTGATATTGAAGAGACATATTGATGACGAAAGAGCATCCAGCTAACTTCATTTTATATTACCAATGAAATAGTATACACTACACATGTATGGAAATCAATTGTTTTATTACAGAAGTCTCTAATAGCATAAAATGCTCGTCTCTTTATCCAGCTCTTTTAAATACTAGCCTGGTCTACTTATGTATATTCTCAATTCCCTGCTCTATTTCGTATTCCTTTTACACTGTTTTTTTCTGAATTTTATTCTGCTAACTTCTTTACACTCAGTTTTTCTATTTTTTTCATTTGATGTTTAGTAACATTAAATAACCATTGCAAATAGTTAATTGTTTTAAGGAAATACTTTTTATTCTGATATGAAAAATGATTGACTTGTTAGAAAATGCTAACATTTTTCTATCACTTCAACTAATATATATAACTATTACTAATGGAGATTTTGTATCGATCTGAAACCGAAACTTTACTATCACCCTTTTTTTTTTCATGTTCAATTCGGTCAAGTGTTTATATATATATATATATATATATATATATATATATATATATATATATATATATATATATATATACACACACACACACACACACTAGTAATATGCTCCTTTTTGTTGTATCTATTTTGCTAGTATATATGACTTGATTACGTAACCAGTTGTATGTTTTGGGTAATGTGTGAAACGTTTACATAACCCGTTTGTTTTTTGTTATTGCGATATACTTACCTACTTATATGCATTAGTTTTAGCCAATCACACCCAGAATGACCATTCATTTGAGAAACTATGAAGGTTTCCATTTACATGTAACATAAGTCTTTTCAAACTGGCAGAACAATACAGACGTCTTTAAGTCATTTTTTTCTCTTGAGATATTTACAATATCCAGCTGCCCTCTCTTAAGAGTTCTTTGTTTGGAGGGAAAACAAATCGGTCTATGTATTTGTTTCTTCTATAAAATCACAAATTATTTTGAAAAGACAATTGTTTTTTTGTTTTTATATATAAAATTTTGTTGTTGTTATTATCCACATGTTATAAAATTAAACCTGTCTTTACAAAATAGTTAAATAGCTTGCTAACTATTAACTTTAAAATTATTAGTTCAGTACAGACGATTCTAGCGCAATGTCTGGTATATTGATACAGCAGAGGTGCATGTAGAATTTGTTGTATTTTCATATAGAACTACAAATAAGTTATAATGTTTATCTTGGTGATGGTCTTAATTTGTATAAGATCTTAGGGTGTGTGAGGCCATAATTAAATTTCTAAATAAATATTACAGACGCCAACCCACATCTGAAACGTTATTCAATATAAATATACATTATCTAGAAAAACTACCCCTTCTAGAACATCCATCCCCTCTCCTAGACAGAATAAATTTGCACTACTTTTATATCTCCTTACAAGGATTTAAAATGAAGATATAACATTACTAAACCTTATGTCTAGAAACTTTTTTCTAATTTTGATAAAAATCTAACAAAATCGCTTGTTTCAAATTTTTGGTGATGATGATTGATAATTTGTATTACATTAAATTGTAATGCAATGGATAAAAGTGATAAGTAAAATCAGTTTTAATTGAGTCTTCTCATGGTTGAAGTACAAACAGTACTAACAATACAGTTATGAATTAAGAGTTCTATCTGGTCATGGTGTAATGTAGCTGTTACATTGCAAATAGACAAATAAAACATTCGAGTTGGCATTTTTTCTTTCTCAACAAAAGTTTTTTTTTATTATCGTTATAATTGTTTCAACACCGACTTTAAAGTCTCTCTCTGTCACCTGTCCATTTTAGCCTGGCAAGCGGTTCTCCTTCCAACTGCACTGACCTCACACTGGTATTAGCTAGCCATTTCTCACCTGCGATTTCACGCATCCATTTCCTTTATCGTGCACTTTGTTTCTCTCGCGAGCATGTGTTGCATTTTTCTCCTTTTTTTCTTTCTATTCTTGCGCACACTTCCTAATTTGCATATGCAGTTATTTGGCTGCTGCTGTTGCTAATCTCTTCGCATGCTGACCATCCATTGCTGCTATTTTTCACAGCGCTCATACGCGCTCTGTTACAATGGTTGATGGAATGATAACAAACTACTCAGTGAATTAAATAAAGTTCTGTATAGATCCCAGAGTTTGACAAGATACACTTGAAAAACGTCAAAGGTTACATCGGCCAAACCTGAGCATAATATCTGTGCTGATGATGGTAATCCAAATAATCAATCCTCATCTCCAAAATTCCGATTCCCCAAAGTTTATATTGTACCTGTAATAAAATAAATGATTGTAGTAAATTATAGTACTTCTAAGTACGAGTTTGAAAGAAATCTTAAAACTATCAAGAGTAGATTGGAATTTGTTTCAGTGAAAAAAAAAACATCAAAATAAAAAAATAAAATTTCTCCAGAGAATATCCACACTTGGAAGAGTTTATTAAACATAACTGTTCATTTGTTGACCTTTTCTAAGCTAAAGAGAGCAGGGTTCACATTTGTTTATAAAAACTCTACAGGGTTAATCTAAGCTAAAGACCAATAGCATATCAAAAGATATCATAAATAGCAGGCGTAAATGTCTTGCATTTATGCTGTGAAGAGCAGCAGAGCAAGAGCTGCACTTAATAATATTCCACCAAAATGTCAAGCATCGCATGTACATATAACAACGTTCTTAGTATCTTGTGAGAATCCGTTCTCCACATGTTGGCATTTGGTTTGCTTGAGTGGCTTGATCTCCTTCGTAAATGTCATCTAATTGTTCAATCTCATAATGACCCATCTCATGGTTGTTTGTATGTTCGCCATCAAAGGTGATTAGTTAACATTTAGATTCAACCTCATCAAAAGATATTTGCCTTCCAAGCACTTTTACCAACAAAGCACTTTTTTTTTATTTTTCAGTGGAGGAAGCAAACTCAGTTAACATGATAAAAAGGTTGTAAGAATAGAAGATTCAGATATTATTTTCCATAATTATTGATGTTTTCAATATTTATTGTACAGTAATAGCATTTTTAATAATTTTTGTGCCGATTCCAACAAACAACTCAACATGCCAATGTAATTTAGATTTTTTTAAATACAAAATTTGTTTAATATAACTAAAATATAATACAACCCCTTTTCTGAATCGAAAAGATAAAAATAGAATAAATTACATTCTAGTATACATATAGCCATTTCTATGGGGTTTTTATTTTGTTTTTTTTGCAAATGTATATTACATTCCTTTAAATCACAATGCTGTATGTTCTTTTTCATTTTAAAGAATAAAAAAAATCAAAAGGTTTTTTTTCTAATCTTAGTTTACAAACTAAATTTTTATTTTTGAATTTTCTAGGAATGCTGATAACTCTAAACATATCTTTTAATACATTTGATATTTGATGAATCCTATTTTTACGACTATTCGATATCGGTATATATATTTCTTATATATCTATAATCCTATAAATTTGTTTTTTTGTGTATTCATATTAAAAACACCTTTTTCTATTCATCTAAAAAGAAAACATAACTTTGTTATATCGTTTGTGGAATTCTTCTGCAAAAGATATAGCTAATTTGCATATTCTTTTAACCATTCATTTTAATTAATTCCCTATTAGTTTTTACGGGTTTCTTATGGGATGATCAGCTTTACTTAACTATTACGTGTAATTATATTCATGCACATATTCTACATGATTTATACTTGCGTGATATCTGTGTAAAAAGAATATAGTAGACACAAAACTTTCTACAGTTTATTCATGTGTATGTATATATATATATATATATATATATATATATATATATATATATATATATATTTGTTTAAAAAATTTTTGCCTACAAAACTCCTGTCAGTTTTTGTTCTACAGACATGAAACTTAATATACAGGGTATTCGAACCCATGTGAAACTTTATATTTGGGTTTTAGCCAGGGAAAATCTGTGCAAAAGTATGAAAATTGAAAAAATAGAATTCGCAAGGTGAAGGTCGAACTGCATTACGAATATGCATGCATATAGCTATTGATTGATGTTTTAATTTTTAGCCTTGCAGCAAACCTGTTTTCATAGTTTAGGCATTAACGTCAAAGGAAAAAGTAAATCATAAGCTAAACGTTTTGGTTTCAGTGTCATTTTTTTTTTTCTTTAACTTTTTAAATAATTACAATATATTTGGTCTAATATAATAATAAACACAAAATCTGCATTAATCAATATATCATATTTAAACAATATTTTACAACCGGGCAATACCAGGTGGCCTGCTAGTGTGTATATATTATACTAAATACCAAATTATTAAAAGCACAAAAATTAAAAGTATTGAAAATTATGTAGTTCCACTAAGTTAAAAATTCAGATTTCACCCATTTTTAAAATGAATTGTTGCCAAATCGAATTCTATCATTCCATAAACTTAAATTTTAAGTCTACTTTTTGCATTTATTTTAATATAATTTCAATACACGTTTAGTTACAATTTTAAATAAATAGATTTTTAAAATTACATTTAATTAATTTAAAGAATATTTGGAGAACAATGATTTTATGGTCGAGATTTTCTTAATATTATTAAATCTTGCATAAATTTTCTCAAGAGAAATCTTGCCGTTAACCATAAATTTTATATAAAAAAAAAACATGTAAATTCCTGTGAATAAGCATATCATCTTGTGAGCCAAACTAATTTAAAACATTTTTAAAGTCAAAATCTCATTAATCGCATCACTAAATAGTTTTACCAGTTTCTTGATTTAATTTTCACACCAGTATTCAAGGTTTTTCTTCCATTATATAGCAAATACCATTTGTAATTTGCTGATAGTGACCATTAATGAGATTAGAATATTGGATATAGCTCATGCAGAGATGTATGTGGCACTATGGATGCCGGATATTATAGGATGCATAGAAATGTTCGAGTTGTGAGTTTTTGGGAGGCCATATAATGTGGGAGTATTAGGATAGTATTCAATATACGATGTCCATGTTTTATCGTTTTTTTTTTTTTTTTCATTAATTTTTTTTTTTTTTAATAAGATTTTTTTAAACATTTGTTGAAAGGTTCAATGCTTTTGTTAATTTTTTACGCCCATATCTGTGTGTGCATTTTTGTTTGCTAATGTAGATATTTTCTTTAAATATGGGCTCCTCTCCATGATTACTATACGAGCAATTTTATCCACTGGTGATACGTTTTTCTTATTTGTTAGTTTTTTGTTGTTTTTTTAAAGATATCTATATATCTCTTTGGTAGTACTGAATCACTGAATTAAGTACCTATTTACAATACCTCCCCACGGGACAGTTAGACACCAGGGTCGTTTTTTAACGTGGAGAAAAGGTACAAAAATAAAAAATTGTCTCAGTCGTGAAGGACTGCTCCTCCACCGAAAGAGAACAAGAAATGGAAGTGCAGCATCTGAAGAACAGATACTACACTTTGATCTTGGCCAAAAGTCCAAGAAAATAATTCCTTGTATGAAACTCTTTCATGTTTGCAGTTATCAAAATTGTTGGTGGTGATATTTGAATGTATAATAGTTGCGGATTTCAGGCCAAAACATCTATTTCACATTACAAACGCAACAAACATATTTTCAAATATTGTGTTAGTATCTTATTTCTTCAAATCAATTATCTAAGGAAGTCTTGAAATAATGACGAATTGTTGAACATATCTTGATTTGTTCCTTTTTCATCTCTCCATGTTGTAATATTATTTCCATAATTTTCACATACCTATATATATACTAGCAGGTTGCATGGAGTTGGTCACTCATAAAATATGCATAAATATTATATTTTAATTCATGCAGATTTCTTATTATAGAGACAATTCTCTATTGATTATCATCTAATATATAGAAATGATTTCAAAAGATATAAAAACATGATTTGGGTCCCATCTGCTAAACTCGAGTGCCCAGCCTTAGTCGTTATTTATCTCTTTAGCATTACTACCATCTGAGTTATCAACAGACAGATACAAAAGGTTAAAAATTAAGCGACTTTGTGCTATGAATGTTTGATTTTGCACATGTGCAAAATTAACAGCAGGAGTAAAGTTTTATTCGATTTACTCTGCCAAGTTAACTGTTTTGTTTTCAATTTTGACTTAGCAGCAATTTTTGCCAGCTAAAAACTAACTCTAAAGTGTACTACAAGTCCAATATTCTATATATAAAATTTCAACTTTGTAGACCAAATATTCAGACAAGTTTGGTAGAGATGTTTTACACATACCAATAAGATCACTTACATATATGAGAGAGATATATATAAATAGTTGTGTGCTATAAAGTTTTCATCTTAAATTCTGTGCAATTATGCAAAATGTAGAAACTATACATAAATAGAATTCAGCATAATGGTGAAATGAAACCAATTGTCTAATAAGAAACTATAAATAATTCACGTGCATTTTTCAAAGGAATATGTAAATTAGTTAACTTTCATGCAGCCACTCGCATATCCATGACTGAGTCAATTAAAAAGTTTTTGATAATTTTTAAATAGAAAAAGTAGGCTTTAAATATCAATGCAAGTGCAAGAAAAAAAAATGAACTTTATAAAAGGAACTTTTTATGTGCGAGTTTGATCCCTATGAATTCTGGAACTGCGATGCCAATTTTATGAAATTTCAGATAAATCTACTTTATGTATCTGACAGTGTTCTTAGATAAGTTTTATATCTGAATGCCTTTAATAAGTATCGATAATCAAAAATATCCAATGAAAGTAGAAACAGACGATTTTGACCAAAGTTTACACCTTATACAGCCTGATGTCACAAATGCATTTGAGAAGTTTTATTACCACACAAGCAGAAAAGCCTGGCATATAAAATCAACAGTAGGTCCTTTGTCTACATCAATGTCAGGAATGCATTCGAAATTAATGTTTCTGTTTAGAGCATAATTGAACTATGATACTTAACTTTTGCATTTTAAACTTTAATTCAAGCCATTACATATAAAAATAATTTCATAAAATCAAAAGTAGATTCTCTACAGTGCAATGTAGAAATGTAGTGTGAACTAAATCACTGCGAGGAGGCATGTGAAGCTTCTTCCCGGTGCACTGAGAGAGGTCCCCAACTAGAGCAGCCAATTAATCGAACTGATTGAAAAGTTGGTGATTTCACTGATTTCGATGAAAATAAAAATATGAGAGTGTGAAACATTTGTTGATCATCATTCAATTCTGGGCAACGTCACGTCTTCCTGCTAATATATATATATATATATATATATATATATATATATATATATATATGCACCACTATTTATTCTTTCATTCCAAGGTTCATAAGCTCTGATGACTAAAATTAGGCCTCTTTACTTTATTATTATTATATAAAAGTAAAGAAACTTATTTTGCCATCTAATTTACATGTGTGTGATGTGTACAGACACATGTAATAATGATGCTTTTAAATATTGTTGAATCAATCGAAAATTAAGAGATGTGTGACCAGTTTAGTTGATTGTAAATTGTGACTAATTAGAACAACATAACATTTTAATATAACTAAATCCCAGAACTACTGTATATATTTTAGTATACATTTCATGTTAAAGTATATAGAAAAGTTTTAAAGAAACAAATGTTGATCAATTGCCATATAATATAATGGCGCCATGGCATGTATGTACCTATTTACTATGCCTCCCCACGGGACAAAGTTAGACACCCGGGTCGTTTTTTGATAGATGTAAACTAATATTTCTTTTTCTTTTTTTTCTTTTTCTTTTTTTTCCTTTTTTTCTTTTTTTTTTCCTTTTTTTTTCCTTTTTTTCTTTTTTTCCTTTTTCTTTTTTTTTCCTTTTTTTCCTTTTTTTCCCCTTTTTTCCTTTTCTTTCCTTTTTTCTCCTTGAATAAAAATCTGGTGCCCTGAACGTGATTTTCCATTTCTCTTACCACTATGTATTTGCCTACCCACAAAATAAAGAAAGATCGTTTTTTGATGCAGAGAAAATCCCGCTCCCCAAAAGGGGGCGGGGCGGCACTCTGTATTGTCTGATATTTCTCTGACCAAGGACAGAAATACTACACATTTATCTGAAGTCTGTTAGTGTAATCAGTTTGTGGAAGTGTTCCGGACTTTTAACCTTCATGCTTTTTCCTCTTTAAAGTTTCCTCTATGGTATCTATTTCTATGCGAAATGTACTGATAAGGTCATTTAACTCATTTTCTTCTTTTTTTTAAAAAAAGTTAGTTCTTATGTAACTTACACCTTGATGAAAAAGGAAGCAACAGATGAGGTCTTCCTAAATGGACAAATGGGTCCTAGAGAATTTCAGGAAATGTATATTTTAAACTGACACTTTCTTGACAATACCTGGATTTCAGTTCCCATCATCTTGTAGAAATGGATCATCTGATATCTTAAATAAGATCCCTGTCAAAAGAAAATTCTCATGACCTTCTTGTTAGTTGTTATAAAAATGAACACTAAGCAGGAAATTTGTCTGAAGATGGAAGAAACAATTAAGCTTAAAACCTTGGATTGAATTGCATCATCACAAAAAAAGTGACTTTTAATAATCAAACCATAAATATAAACTAGTTCATTTGAAGAGGTAGATCATGTTTGTAGAGTTTAATGCTCAATTTACTAAAATAGTACATTAGATAAAAGCATTAGTCAATTTAGTGTCTTTTCGTTTGCAACTTTGATTCTCAAGTCGATATACTCTGATTCAAAGAAGAGATATTGGGCTAATTTAGAAATAATACAAGAACTCTCTCTGAATAAAGGTTTTCATTTAAAATTCTAAAACGTTTGTCCTCAAAAGACTATTCTTAAAATGATTTGATTATTAAAAGTACATGAGCATACAACTTTTCACTCTTTCAAAGATTTAGACAAACAGGAAAATTAATTGGGTTGTCTGGAAAATAATTATAAACATTGAACACATTCAGTGCCCATTTTTCGAGTTTTTCCATCTTACCAATTTGCTTTAGATAGTTAGACGCTGTTGAAATACTGACATCAAGTATCTTAGATATTTCTCTGACACGCTTTGAATGTTTAAAAGTAATTGCCAAATAAAACTACATCAAGAGTGCATAGTTGTCCTTTACTTTCATTTTCAAAACTCAGCATCACCTTGGAGTTTCTGGAACCACTTCTGTACTGTCGAATCGCTTGGGGGCCCTTTTCCTAATGATCTGTTGATATTGGTGGTTGTTTATGATGAAGTTGTCGTTTGAAAAGTATATGAATTTCTTATTTTTTTTGTCTTTGTTCATTATCGTCTTTTGACCATACTCAAGATGGAGTTCATGTGCTCATGCCAGATATCCCAGATGCGCATTACTGCTTTCAGATCCCGCATCTTACCATTGACATTCCTTGCAATGAGATCTGAGCATTCTAATTCTGGATTGGGTAGTAGGGTTCCACAGAAGTAGAGAAGGAATAGAACAATGTATGTGTGGGCTCATTCCATAGAAAGTGATCCAAAATCAGAATTTTAAATCCAATATTTTCCAACATTGTTATATTTTTTTCTGATAGAAAACATCCTAAATTACAAAAAATAAAAAAAAACAATTCAATATTTGATCTTACCTGTGTTGTCTGTGATGGGGCTATAAACGTTTTTCATTGGCCATTTTTCCTCTATGTACAGAGTCGAATGCTTTGGAGAAATCATGACTGCCTCAATGTTTTTTGCTTTGACTCCTTCAATCAGTCTCTTAACAGTAAGTATTTGACTAGTAGTAGAGCGGTTCTTTCTAAATCCATTTTGGTTCTTCCTGAGCACTTCTTCGATCTTTGGTTGGATACGGTTGAGAAGCATGGCATTGTAGATTTTTGTTGGAATTGGAGTGAGTGTTATTCCTCTGTAGTTGCTTGGTATGCTTAGGTCACCCTTCTTGGGGAAGGGAAGTATGCATCCTTCCCTCCATATATTAATAATTTTTTGATTATATACAGAATTGCATGAATTAAGAAGTATGTCATTGGAACCACCTGTCTTCCATACTTCAGGAGGTATGTTATCTAAGCCTGCAGCTTTATGATTCTTGGTCTTCTTTAGTACATTTAGAAGTTCCTCCATTGTAAAATCACCCTTCTCAATATCGAGTTCCTGTACAACAAGCGGCTGAATTGGCTGGTCTTTTACTTCTGGTTTGTTTCCGAGTAGCTTTTCAAAATGTGCTTTCCATTTCGAACATGCATTTTCCGGAGTGTTTGCCTTTAACTTAGCTTTGGCAGGTCGTTTGCGCCCAAATATCTCATTTACTACTTGCCAAGCCAGATAGGATTGTTTGTTATCTGCTGCATTCTGGATTCGATCTATTTGTTCTTGAACATACTCCTGTTGTTCTGATAGGTACATCGTACTAAGCTCTTGAAGCGCCTGCTTCCTTAATTTTGTATTCTGTCGAATGGGGTATTTATGTTGCTTTTTGATTATGTTTTTAACTTTTCTCGTTTTAATATTATTTTATCATTTTCCCACGGTACTTTTCGCTTTACTTTGGGCTTCAGAGGTATACACTTCTTTGCTGCTTCTTGGTGCGATCTAACAAAGTTTTCATAGATGGTATTAGCAGTTGGTTCCTGCTCTTGTGCTTGTAAAGCATCAAATCTGTTTCACAGTTCAAAGATGAATCCCTATTTGATCTGATTGTCATGTGACAATGTTGACCAGTTGTAGGGCTGTCTAGATGATTTGTTAGTTTTGTTCGCTCGTAGGCTTAACTTCAACTTAGAGGTTACGATCCTATTATCAGTAGACACACCATAGAAACTGCTATAAACTTCAGTTATGACAGCTATTGATCCACTTCTTATTCATAAAAAGATAGTCCAGTTGTGCCTTGTCTCCATTTGGTGATTGATGGGCCCAGAGCTTACCAGGTCTTTTCTGAAAACGGATATTCATGCATTGTAGGTTGTTTTCAAGGAGAAAAGTTAATAGATACTCTCCATTTCAGTTTGTTCCATCATAGAAAGAGAACTTATGCTTGTTGTCTTCCCGTCCTATATGTGCATTCATGTCACTTCCGATAACCAATAAATTATGTTTGGGGATTGAGCACACTATTGCTGAGAGTTCATCGTAGAAATTCAGAATCTCTTGCTTGTCACTGACGTTGGTAGGGCTGTAGCAACAAATAACAGTAGGAGCAGGATTACCACTGAAGGTAGCAAGAATTATCCTTCGCGTTATCTTCTCAACACTTTTCAATGATTTCAATGCTCGAGGGCTAAGCAGAAGTCCTACTCCCCCAATGGTACTATTTGTCAAATTTTTCCATGTTGACGCTGATACTAGTGTCCAGTTGTCACCAATTTCATGGTACTTTATGTCCATGTCGTTGTGGAAGAGATGGTGCTCTTGAATACACACAATATCGATATCGTGTTCTTTGGATGAAGCAACAAGTTCTGATATTTGAGAAGTGGGTTGAAGTATCCGTACATTAAAGGTGGATATTTTGATGGTATGTCTACATTTTGTTAGCTTAGGTTTTGGTGCTGTAGTAAACTTGTCGATAGCTGTGGTCATTGCCGGCACACCAAGTAGCGACCCTTGGTTACCCATGTGGCGGTCGATGCGGTATGAAATTCTGGTTTGATTTAGAGTCATATTGAATCTTTCTATAGCTCAGATAATATCACCTGTGTGAGATACGTCCACAGGCGAATCGCAGTAATTTCTCAATTAGACTAGTTGAACCTGATCGTTGATCTCTTAATGATTCTTCCGCTCAACGTCTTTCGTGCCCTGCCATTGACTGATTCTTTAGTTCTTCCGCCAAGGCGCATAACTGTCATGCTGCTCCCCATGACGTTACCAGGGCCCATTTACCAGTTCAGGTTCTACATCAGTCTTCCGTTATGAGTGGTCCTACATGATTATCGTAGACTATATCCTCATTCTCTCACGATTTAGGTCTGATGTGAGTGTTTCTTTCATCAGACGGTATAGCCTGTTGAGGCAATCCTATACTGTTGTAACTTCCGCACGAGCTATGATGTGAGGTTGACATTTGCAGAGATTCAAATACTTTTTATCACCAGGATCGGCATGCTCTTCACAGCATTTTTTGAAGTAATGAAAAAAAAACAATTAAAATAAATAAATAAATTAAAATAAAATCCTTTACTCGCATAATATTATTCTGTTTAACTGATATAACGCAATCGACGTCCAACTAAATTTGAAATTTTTTTTTATTTTAAGAAAAAAAAAAAAAATGAATTCTTACTTAAATTTATTTGGAACATTTCAATAGTTGAAGCATCACAATAATTAATAACATGCATCTTACTGATGCCTGACGTATCTTTAATATTTTCCCAAGGTTTTTCTTTTATCAACTCTGAAATTTGTCCTTCACCAATATGAAGGACTGTTACTTCCTCCTTCATATCGTCCTTTGCTACAAATTTGTAAAACTCAACCGAGTTTTGTGCAATCAGGGCATTTTCATTTTTATTTGTGACTCTTTTTTAACTGAGCCACCAATTTCAACAACATTTTTTTCGTGTGATGTAGCAAAATATTTCCAAGAAACCTTAGACTGAATTTTTAGATAAACAGATACTAATTTAACAATGTATCTATTTTTAAATTCTGATGATGGCTCATTTGTGTAGATTACGAGTATGTCACCTTTTTCAAATTTAATGTACTTAGTCAAAGCATTTATAAATTTTTGTGCCAAGTAAAGCAATTAAATATTAATGGGGAGTAAGGTGTGAGAAAATAGAAAAATATTTTACAATAAAAAGGATTGTTTTACTTTCAAAGTTTAATAAAATGATCACTCTCACTGGTTTTTCTTAACACCAGGTGTAGGTGTATGCTTACGAAAAAATTAGAAATTATTTTAGAAAATTTATTTAATTGAAACAAAAATAGTATGAAATATTGTACCTAATACTTTTAGTTCTTTTTCTCTTGAAACACCTTTACACTTTATTATTTTATACGCTTAAACCATTTTTACTGAAAAATGCAGAGAAAAATGTGAGTGTGAGGTAAGGAATGATAAAACAAAACTTTAAACCAAAAATTATTTCATTTGTTGAAAACTTGAAGCAGCAACATTCGGCAACCAATAATTTGCAGCTTTGTTGATAAAAATGAAAAGTTTTTATTTCAATAGGTTTTTGTCTAAATGTTAATTTTCGAAGATAAAAAAAAAATCCATTGGAAAAAGAATAAACAAATAATTGAAATATATTTTTTAATTTTTCTTCTAATCACAAGTTTAAATGTTAGGGGTTAAGAAAATAACCTTTATCAACCACAGGGAAAACTAAGCTGACTTAGTCGATTGTTTTTGTTTTCTTTTTTACACTAAATCACCAAGGATGGGTTATTGCTTCTGCTTGAAAAATGAATGCTGTCTGCAAAATTTCTACTAAAACATTTGTGTGTGTGTATTTAAACAGTTTTCAAAAAATGTATATATATTTTTTATGATACATATATAAAAAGAAACATTTTTTTTTACACTAACTTGTGCAGGCTTGAAATCTTTTCAATGAAAATTTGTTAAGCTATGAAGTCTGAATATTAAGAGACATTGCTGCCCAAACCAAATGACCAATTCTCTCAGAACAAAAACTAAGATTAAGAACATTTTTTATTCTGATTCATTATAAGGGAGATTTTTAATAAATTTTATCACTGAAAACTCTTATGAACTGTAGTACACAAAACATGAAATGGCTCAGTCTTAGCATGTGAACACATTAATAGCTATTTGAAAAGATTATGGAGTTTACAATTAAGAAGGAACCTCAAACTGTTATCTCACTTTTGTTATTAAAAGCTTATATCATTCAAAATTGTATTCTGAACGAAATTATTAGAAATTTATTAAAGAGTAGATTGTGGAGGGAAGCTATACTCCTTGCTTTTCTGCCTAGGTGGCACAAACGTGTTTTTGGACAACTGAAGACCTGGACAATAACCATTGAGGAGTTGGTCGGCCTTCGATGGTGGAATCGTGATTGGTTAGACATCTTGTGCGACCATGCTATGACCTGCCATGATTGAAGATATAGTGCAGGCCAGAGAAAAAGTTGGTTCAACCCAATCGGAGTGAATGCCATCGCAACAATAACAAAGAGCACATATCAATTTTTACACATGTAAAATTGTGTATTAACACTACAAAAGTAACAACTTTAATCAATTTTATAAACGAGAGTAAAAAACAAAATTGCACAATAGTAAAGCTTATTTTTTTTATTGTGAAATGAGAAAATAATTTAGATAAGAGCTGTTATTCACTTCCTTTAATTTTATTAAAAAACAAAATTAAAATCAATACTAATATGAAAGATTTGTCTGTGTCCACTATTTTTAGAGTATTAGACCTAGGAATATGAAATTTAGTAGAAATGATATTCTATGCAGATTATCCTAGATTTATCTACTTTATATTCTTTATAAAGAGACAATGAAACATTCAATTTCTTTGTTTCTAATCTCACAACATAGTTATGTTTCCATTATTGTTTTTTGGTTTCTTTGCATTATTTAACTTATAAAGGATCCAAGAGCATTTATCGGAAGATAGTTATTTCATCTCCTAATCCTAAAACCTTTATTTTTCTTTTAAGTAATCAAAATTGATAAAGAAAAAAAAAGTCTATGTAGTCTGAAAAGAAAGTTTTAATTTATATCTTACATTCCAACCTCTTAGTTATGAACCACCCTGATGCCCCTTGAGTGGTTTATATCACGGAATATTTAGACTAACACGCTACTAGATGTTTTCATTTTAATGTTTAATTTATAAACTAATTGCTGAACATCTGTCCATTCTTGTAAAAAAGGTTTCTCTTTGAAAATTTACATATTTTTCCAAATGTAAAAACCGATATTCACATAATAGGAAATAACATTTTCATTTTCTAACATTTTTATTAACGGTTCATATTTAGTGTATATATGTATAATGGATGCTATTTTTAATGCTATAGCTGCATATCTAATGTTAACGAGTATTTCAACTAGTATATACTTCAATTAAGTATTACTTTGTTCACAAAAAATTAATAAATGAGTGACATAAAATTGCAATATGACATAAGTATCATTTTAGAAGAAAAAAAAAGGTTTCTCCTAAATCAGCCAATTTGGCACAATTTCAAAATGGGAGTGTAGGAGTTATGCATAAGAAAAACAAACAAGAAAATATTTCTCTTCTTGAAATTTGAGAAAGAAGCAAAAAGTGTTGTCTGATTTTCCTGGCCTCATTTTTCTGGCAACTGTCCTGGAAAAAAAGAAAATCAAAAAGTCACCATTCTCCATAGACAAACAGATCCTGATCATGAAAAAAAAAAAAAAAAAATCTTGTTGCCATCGGGTTTTATGTGTTAAACACAACTATTATCTCAAACTAAGTTGTGAACGCTACAGCTTCTAATATAAAATGGTACAACCTTTTAGATGTGGAATTTGCCGCTGAACACTTGAATGATCCAGGCATTTTCCTGGTAATCACTTAGATATCTTTAGTTAATGTTTGACCTGTTGAGTTTTTAACCTTTTAAGCTTTAGCTAATTCTATTATTTTGCAGAACAATTGAAGAATTAGTCTGAAATCGTTTACCCTTCTTTTGACCTTTCAACACTAAATAAGCAACAAATAAATGACTTTAGTTTATTCTTGAATCCTGATTTCTAATCTAACGAGGGATTGTGGGGAGTTGAGTATCGAGAGGTCTGTTCACATATTTAAATTTGTGCATGTCGTTACAGTCAGACAAGCAGGAAACATGGAAGTAATTCCAAAGTTTAGTAGCCCGAAGGAAGAAACTATTAGTTTAGAAGGCGTTCTGGTGTCTAGAGACCTTAACAGTGAAGGGTGGGACTTTGTTACTTATCAGGTTGGTCAGGAGTATGAATGTTGAGAAGGAACAAATGCTGTGAGTTCATCATTAATGTAGAACAGGCACAGGAATGCAACATTGCGATGATAAGACAGAGGTTGGAGCTTGGCTGATAGTGTGGGACCTACTTTCTCTTATTAAGATACTGACATAAAAGAGTAGAATAGACCTGGAAAATTATGTTGTTAGAAACTAATCTTTATATTGTTAGAAAATTAAGGTTAATGGATAAATGGTTGGATCATTCTACTGCTCCAGAAAGTGCCTGACTTCTGATGTAATCCTATAAATGTGTAAGAGTGAGATCTGTCTGAAGATAGAATACTGCCGCCACTCGAGTACTCTCTCTTGCCTTGACAGAATACAAAATCAACTTTGAAATCTCTTCTATTCTCTAATGCCCCTTTCTCACAGAGGAGACCTTCATAGTAGATTTTTATTACATTTGTTATTTACATGGTAGGTAATCATCTGAACTTCAACCTTTTGCTCTTCCTTGTAAGATATTCATAGCAAAAAAGCATTTTCCTACCACAACTGCAAATGACTTCGTTTGCGTGACTAGTATCAAACAGAATTTCCATGAATAATTTTTTTTTCAAAAATTCTGGAACATATTACCACAGTATTGATTCCCTGCAGGCTACAACATGGTCATCTTCAAATCCAATGTAAACAATTATTTGTTGAGCCGTCCTTTTTAAGTAATCAAATTTCGTTCTTTATATTTATTAGTTTCAATCCTCTTATATTCAACTGGCAAATCGATCCATCTCTTTAACCCTTATTTTTGAGTGGTTTTTGGCCTTGATAAGTTGATTCATTAGTAAAATAAAAAGTAAATACTTATGTAATTATCAAATTGTATTCAAATCCAGAGAAAAGTATGAAACCAAAGTTTTCTCCCATTTGTGGCTAAAATAGTTATTAGGGCTCTGTGAGCAGATGTGAAAAGTCTGCTGAAAAAGAAACCGAACTGAAATCAGTTTTACAATCTTGACTCGCTCTTGCGAGAATTCCTGATCTCTGACTCCCCCCCCCCCATTTACAGGTGGTGAGTGGGATTAAAGAATCAAACTGATTCTATACCACTGTTAGGTTTTCTATTTCGGCATTAAATAACACAAAATAGTTAACATAGCAAAACACAAATGAAAAATAAAACCATTTTATAATAGAAATGTTTATGAATATAACGTTTAAAAAAAAACAACAAAAAAACATTTTATTTTACATTTATAAAAGAGAAAAAACGTTTAGAAGATGGAGAATTTTTGTTGGGAAATAACTTTTCTCTGGTTTTCTGTTTGTTTATTTGGCTCACATTTCTTTAACTTTTCATTGGGAAGAATTATGTACTTGATGCAGTGACACATTTAATTATTTCTCCAAGTGCCAACTTTATGCCTTTTTCTTCCTGTTACGCTTATCTTATTTATTTTGGAAGTTTTGCAAAGGAAGAATGAATGTTGGCTAGTTTTCATCTCTTTCGTTTAAATAAATAAAAAGTTGCCTTGCAATAAAGAATGTGCTTGCACTATGCAAACTCTTCAGATTTAAGAATTGGTGAAATAGACAGTGATGCGACTGATGGAGTCAACTATTTCAAATTTAAATCCAGTTAGAACTATCACGGTCATAGTGGAAAAGAATGACAAAATACCTGTTTATTTGGCTCACCATGAGGGAAGTTAGACACAAGGTCAGTTTTTAATGTGGAGAAAATTCAGCTCCCTAAAAGAAACGTTTAAAATATTTTGTAGTCTTCTCTATTTTACTTTAGTAAATGAATCTAAGTGCTTTCAGAAAATCATTTTAAAGTTGATAGTCTATTTTATTACACACTCGTGTATTTGTATACTATAAAGTCATTTTGGATAAGATTCAATACAATAAAAATGATGATTTATTGAAAAAAAAAACACATTCATTTAAATTATTCAATTTTTAATCTCTATACAAATGATCAGTATTTATTAAGCAGTTTAAATACATATGACAAAAAAAAGTGGTGCGTATGTGTTGGCTGTCAACTCGCACATATGATTAAAGCTATTTCCGGGTAGCAACATTACCACACGTGAGGCATTGAGTCCACAAAGGTGATTTATAATTTCATTGAAGTTTTTAAATATTCTATTTTACAAACTATACATATGCATTTGCAGTATTACGTATACGATTGTTGTTTACGCAAGTGATTTACTCAACATCATGATTCACAGGTGAGATATTCCTTCCTGTGAATTGAAATGTTGATGGACTTTGGCTCACCCTTTCTGACACACACATAAATAAAAGCAAAGAAATGTATCTTACAAATATTGTGTAGGTGTTTTTGTTTTATGAAAACTATTCTAGGAATGTCTTAATAACAATAGCTATTAGCTATACAATTTGTACTATTTTTTTAGAGGGAGGAAATGGATGTTTCATATTCCAAATGATTTTTTTCTTTATAGTTTAAGGGATTTTGCTTTTGCTTGAACTGATTTTTGATAGTAAATAATTAATAGAATTTGTGTACTAGTATCATGTCGTAGTCAGTTGTTTCAGCTGTTTGCTGATCTTAGTAATTAAATGTGTCATTTACTTGATCACTTAAAATATCTAATGGAAAAGTAATTGCCTTCATTTATTGAATCGTGTTTTTTTTTTGTTTTTGATAAAATGTTAAAAGAAATTTGGTAAAATATTATCATTTTTTAATTTGCAATTTATTTTTGTTACTTTTCGTCACATTTAAATAATTGTGTGACATTGATGATCGAAGAAAAGAGTATAAATGACGAATGTGGTAGAAATATAGAGGGGCAATAAATACTAAGTGTTAATTGGTTGACTTAAACCATAGACTACTAGATCGATAAAACAAAGGCAAGCTCGCAACGTCTCTTCTGTGGGAAAGAGGTTGCAGGGAAGAGAAAAGGGCATCCTCCACTAAGCCATGAAGCCTATTTTGTAATCTGTCAAGGTAGGATAGGCTGTTTTTAGCAGCTCTTGCCCAGAAGTGGCAGCAGTACTCCATCCTTGGACGTACTTGGCTTTTATATAGATAGAGAATTGCATCTGCAGTGAGATATCTTCTGGAGCGGTAGAAGGATTCTACCATTTTTCCAGCGACCTTGACAACTGACTTGATATACGTGTTCCATTTTAGGTCAGGAGTAAAGGTCAAGCCCAGAAGCTTATCAAAACATGGAGCTTCCCCTAGACAAGAGCCATCCATTTCAATTGATGCCAGGTAGGGATCAGAGCGTTGATGATGTATATCATTTGGAAGTGTTTGTTCTCGTTCTTTCTCGCAATTTTATAGTGTTCGATTCTTGTGCTTATTTTGCATCCCGCTTGTCTCATGCGAACCAATTGTCATTTCTTGTTTCAACCTTTTTTGTAATAAAAAGGAAATTTGAACCTTACTGGGACCTTGACGATACCCCTATGCAGAAAATTTGTCTGCCTGCGATAAATTTTTGCTTTTCGTAAATTCCTTTTCATATCCCTTTGATTTTTATTTACCCCCCCCTATCACATGCGTGAAAATATACATTCACTATACACTATGCTTCAAGCAAACTATATCAACCTTTTTAAATTAATTTTATTTTTTGTTTGCATTCAGTTTAACTTTTTTATGCTTATAACCCCCTCTTTATTTTCTATCTTTCAGGAACTGGAGTTCCATGGCGTTATGCGCTTCTTCTTTCAAGATGCTGGTGCCAAAGTTGCAACTAAATGCATTCGTGTTGCAAGCACAGCTACTGCGAAAGAAGTTGTGGATGTCTTGGTTGAAAAATTCCATCCAGACATGAGGATGTTGACAATGAATGAATATAATCTCTATGAAGTTCATGTCAATGGTAAGTAAACCACAATTTTTTTTCATGAAATGTGTTCATTTATTTATGCAAGAAAAATTTCAAACTTAACAGCCTTTTATAGATATGCATGGATGCATCAGTATAAGATGCATCCATGCAATCAGTGTCACAAAAACCTCTTAAAGAAATGTATGGATGCATTAAAAAAAAAAAAAAAAAAAAAAAAAAAGAATTTGAAAAAATTTAGATATTTGAAAAAAAAATTGTTCTCTAATTTATTCTTTGTTTCAAATTTTCCCTGGCATTCAAAAAACATGTGTATTGGTTTTGTGTTGTTTGATGCTAATACAGATATAAAACAGATACGACTGAACAAACTTGAAGCATAACTGAGTCATAAAATATTTCTGGCAAAACACATGGATAAAAAATAAACCTTAAAGTGAAATGCTACAATCATTTGTTATACCTGTTTCATACAAATGCTTTTTGTTTTTGTATATTAAAAACAGTAATACTACATGCAACAGTGGCTTGTAACTTTTTTGCTGTTAGGAGCTATTTCGGGAAATTAAAAAAAAAAAAACTCAGAATTTAAAACTTTGAGAAATCTACTTTGTTTCTATTTAAAAAAAAAATATTTTTTAAACTTTTTTTTTTTTTAAATATTTTAACTTAATCCTCATTTCTAGAAATGTATTTAAATATTGCTTATATTTAATATTGTACAAATATAAATTATATAAAATTACATTCCAGTAATTGTGTCTTTATTCTGAAATGTCATTTCTTGACTGACCATTTCGTTAACACTTAGGCAGCCAACATATGTAACTTATTAGATGAAAGATCACACAAATCTTTTCTAAAATATCAAAAAACAATAAAATTCACATCTCAAGAGTATTTTCAGTTAGGTTCAATTAGGAAAATAAGTTTTTGTTTATTTTCATGAATTTAAGAATCTGGATATTGAGATCATGGTGGTGGAAACGGCAAAAAAGAACTGTAAAGATTCTATTACTATTAAGTTTAAAGTATGGAAATAAGAAAATAAAATGATAATATAGAGAATTACATTGTTTTTTTTTTTATTATACATTTTAGACTTTATCCTTCTATCAATCTGAAATGTAGAAGGCTACAGTTCGACAGCACTTACAAACAAGCCACCACTGTATCTGTTTTGCTATTTTAAGTCTAGGTTTTATGGGCAAAAATATTTGCTATAATAACCATTGTAGCTTATTGGCACAGGCAGTTCAACCATTTGTCATACAGAGAAAAAGTACTATGACAGGTGAATGTGAATGTCTATCAGGTCACAAGGGTTATTTTTATTTTTTTATTTTTTTATTTGAGAACCATATATTTTGATCAAGTCTGTTAGGTGCACAATGTAAACAGATACTAACCAGCCCCAAAGGACAATAAAGGGATGAATCACTGACAAAGTATTTGCAACTTTTTCATAATCAAGCATTTTTCTCTCTCCATTTTTGCATTGGAAATATTATCTCCAAACAGTTTATGGTTTTGAAACAAGGTTTCCTTTGAATTGTTCACTTGCAGTAAATAAATCTCGATTCCAAATCACTAAGCATTGATAGATATATAAGTTTCAGTGTCACTTGGTACTTGTTTTCTTTTTCTTCTCTTTAATGTTACTTAGAATGTCTATCATAAAAGCTTTCAACCTTTTCAAGATAGTGTAATTATGCAAGCATTTTCCCCTCTTTTGAACTTCATCAAAAGATAGTTACTTCCACAGATAAATACGTTTTTTTTTTAAGTTTTTTCTTTTTTCATACTTTGTCCAACAAAAATAGAAATCCTTTTTCAATAACAATAAAATGCTACAACTGTAAAAAGAAAAAGAAGAAAACATTTTTTTTTTTTAAAACTTAATGAACATAGAAATCACTGATAAAGATAAAAAAAAATGGGGGATGGTCAAATTATATGTTGATGGATTGTAAAGTCTTGAAATGGCTTTTTGTCCGCATACAGATGGTTGTCTTGTACTGATATTCTATAATTAAGATGGAATAAAGGGTGGCCAATGTGAAGAATTTAAAAACGATTCTAAGTATAGACAGAGGAACAATAAGTATTATGTATTGAATGTTGAATAATGCCTTTGAACAGAAAAAATTAGAATTAAAAAGGTTTGTATTATGTTTAGTGATGTGTTCTTTTTTTATTCTGTTTATAAACCATAACCTTACATATTTCCTCTCTTCTTCACTCTTCCCCATTTTTATTTTTACCATATCTATTTTTATGGATTTTCAAGACCTTCAGATTTTTGCCCAGAATTTTCTGGATGTATACAATGTACTAGCAGGTCATAAAATATGCTTAAATATATTTTAATTCATGCAGATTTTGTATTTATTATTACAGAGCCAATTCTCTATTGAATATTATATTGTACCTAATATATAGTACTGTTTTCAAAAGTTTTGAAAAGAAATCACTTGGATGCCATCAGCTAGAATCGAAACCAAAACATTTAGCACTCCAGCCATGTTTCCTACTATCTGAGCTATTGCAAGATAAGAAAGATTGAAAAGTAAATCACTTCAAGCTATGAATGAATTTGCATATGCACAAAAGTAATAGAAATATGCTGAGAGTTTGCATTTCAACTTACTGGCATATTTCTGTATGTGTTAATCATCCATCCAAAGATTTTACTTGTTATTAAATCATCCTTTGTGTATGATTACTATTTCTGGTTTATTTCAGTGTTCTGTTTAAGAATTTATCAGTTAAATATTTATTTTACACATCCATACATACATCTACTGTTTTATTTATATAGATTAGAGTTGCTTTTCACAGAATATACAATATTGGTTGCGAACGCAAAATTGTTAAACAACTATTTTTTTTAACTTCTGCGTTGATCTGCATGTTATTCTTAGACATAATTCCAGTAGATTCTTATTTGATGTTGAGTGAATAGAAATCTACATTCATTATTGAAATTTACTTTCTCTTCATTCATGTAAAACTGGGATTGCTATTTTGAAAAAAAAAAAACAATTGTTTTTTAATAAACCTTATTTTTAGGCCTCTTATCTTGCTAGGATTTATCATGTGGATTAGTTTGGAAATCCTTGCCGTTGGCTAAAATGAATAAATCTCTTGGTCCCTTTGTACTTCTTAAATTACATTTTTAATGCCTCTTTCTCCTATAAATCTTTTCACCTTTAGGTATTTCTCTTAACATTTTGTTCGTAGTTAATTATTTCTATCAAGATACTTATTTTTTATATATATAATAGCAACTCCTATATATTTTTGAAGTGTGGATCATTTTATTTTGATAACCAGTGTTAAATGTATTTCACATACCTGAGAATTAAGACCTATCAACCGTTTTTATGTTTATAATTATCGTTGCCCAGGTCAGTGTGGAATAGTACCATATTAAGAAGAGTTTACTTTAACAGCAACCTTGATGTTGTTAGTTAGATACATTAGACACTCAGCTATTTAGATATATATATTAATATTCTTAAACCAATACTTATAAGTAGATAGCAGGTAATAAATTTATTTCAATTTTTCTCTGCTTTCTCTAATCTGGAATGATTTACATTAAAAAAAAAATTTTCTGGAAGTCTTTTTAGAACAAAGAAATTAATTTTTTGGAATATATATATATATATATATATATGGGGGAGGGGGTAATTAAAAAAAATAGCTACCTTGAATTCAAAAATACAGTTACTCTTGTGATGTGACAAAAATTAAAATCTTTCCATTGTCTCCTGTGAGAAATGATTAACATTTTTTACATTTCTAAATTTGGATTCTTCGAACTACTGTTCTAATCTTGAGTGTCATTTTCACAACGTTTTGGTCCACGTGACCTCCAACCTTCTTCAGGTTTCTCTTGTTGAATTCAGGGAATGTTTCCGTCAAACTTGAGAATTTGAACGGAATTTTGAAAATAAATTTATCCCTGTGAAGTAAATAAAGGGTTCTGTTTGAAATTCCATCCAAATTCCCCAATTCAGAAGAAGCATTCCCAAGTTTGACAAGATACACCTAAAGAAGGTCGATGTTACATCAACCAAAACATTGTGAAAATGACACTCAAGATGAGAACAGTAGTTTGAATAATACAAATACATTGTTTTAAAAAAAAATTTGTCAAATGTGAAAGAAAGAATTTTAATACAAACCAGTCTAGATTTGAGAAGGTCGAGTAAGATGAAAATATGGTCAAAATGGTATTCCAGTCAATATATTGAAGTTTGAGAAACTATAAGAACCTTCATTGTCAATCGTTAGAATGTTGATCTAATTCCACTAGACTGAATAATGGATGGTATTCTATTACTTTTTATACAAGAGAAAGAGTAAGAGATCAATATCCAGTGACTACCATCATGTCACCTTATTGGAAATTGTTGGCAACCTGCTTAACAGATTGGTGGAAGATATTTGTTTTGTAACTACATCAGAATCACAGTAGTTTTATGCAGGTGAAAAGACATACAGTTGATATGGAATTTGCTGTAAGTGTATTGAACAGTGCATGACTGTATAAGGTTTTTGATGAGTTAACAAAAGCATTTAAGATGGTCAGTAGAAATGCACTCGCAATAATAACTTGGAAAATGTAATCATACAGATTCCATTATTTTACTTATTTCAGTAAATTTAAATATCTTACTTCAAATTCATTTTTTGTTTCTATTTTTTTTTTTTTTATTGGTTGAACAGATATATCATCCTACAAGTAGTCATTCTGGTTTGTTCAGTAAAATTTAGAAATGAACACACAAGAAATGAATGCAATTTTGAGATAATCAACATGAAAAACATGAACATTTTTGTTTTTGCATGCATTTGTTTTTACTCTTAATATTAACATATTTATCACTGCCCCACCCCCTTCATCCTTCTGGTCAAATGAGTGTCATTCGTAATCTGCTGTTGACTTAATTTTAAAAATTCAGCTTATTTCATTCACATGTAGTGAAAAAATAAACCAGATGGAAAGTGACTCTTGAGTTTGATGCATTATGTAATGTGAACACATAGGAATCGTTCATTAAAAAGGAGGGCTGAAGTGTTATTTGTACATCTATTCACACAGTTTCTATTGTCTTCTAATGCTCTCACTCTTGTCAGAGTCTCATGTATGTGTTAAATAGAATTTACCCTTTAGCATCTCTACAAATATGTGAAAACAAATCTACAAACTTTTCATATGCTATACTTGTATGCTATGTATAAGTATGTAAGGATATTAACAACTTCAAACATAACATATTTTACAAAAAATTAGACGCAGCATTCAATAACTGTAATAGAGAGTTATGGAAAGTGGATCTTGGATTTATTTTTGACAGCTTCATAACTCTTTTCTTCACTATTTTATTTAGTTTTCATATTCTGTAAGCAAAGTGGGTGAGAGATGCTATTTCTTGGGTTGATTGTTATTTGAAATTAATGCTTTATTGACATTTTTTTATCCTCTCATAGTATTCATCATCATTCAACTGACAATCTATCGATCTCATTGACCTTTATCCTCGATAACTGGTCAAAATGATCAATGAATGTGACGTACTAATTTAGTCAAGATAGATAAGACCAACCTTTCTCCTATCTGTTTCTAAGCCTTGTACCACATTTTATGATGAAATTTTACTCCTGTCTTGTGAGTAAGGATTGGAAATTGAAATCTCTTTAATTTCTATGGGATAACTTCAAATTCCGTGGGATCTATTAAATTTATTTATTAACTGTTGGAAAACATGAACTCTTAAATTCACGCCAGCTATTTTCCAAAAGACAATTTGTATTCAATAAGTTTTATATAATAGTTTTTTTTAGCATTAAATAATGTGAAAGAGTTGATTTGCCATAAAACATGCAAACGAGCTATATTGTAAATCCTAAAATCAACAGTTTTATTATTTAAACTTGATTTTTGCTGGAGTTTATTTATTTTTATTTATTATGCATTATTCAGTGTTGTTTTTTTTGTTTTTTTTTTTTTAACTAACGCCTCACGACTAGAAAGCCCATGTGAGCATGAAGGAACCTAGTTACCTTTGCATTCGTCTGTCTACACCCAAGTGACAAGATTGTGTAGGGGACTATCTGTACTTAGTTTTTTCTTTTTCTCATCTGTATTCCGATCATTTTAAGCTGATATAGTTCTTTTTCTTTATCTTTGTCTAAGACATGAAAATATCCATTTAAATATACATAACATTGGATACGATTTAATATCATTAATCTTAATTTATGCCACTTAACCTGATTTAGTAATGAAAAGCATGTGTGGATTTTTGTTAAAAGCAAAAACAGTCAACAAATATTTGGATAGAAGAGAATTTATTTTCAGGCTTTTCTTTTTTTTGTTTTTCACTCTACCTTTTCATTTGAATTCTTTTAGTCTTTTTAGATGACGATTCTATTATCTAGATTATTCAGACTACTATTCTCATGTTATTTTCACAACGTTTCAGCCGATGTAGAATCAACTTTCAGGTTCTACATTAGCTGTAATGCAAAAATAACAAAATGAGAATAATCCAATGAATATGCTAAAGAATTATATTTTCTTCATTTAAAATAAGTTTAAAAAATTTTTTATTTAAATATCAAAAAGAAAGTTTTGCAAATATTGGTGTGCCTAAAACTTTAATAACATTACTAAACGAACTCACTGCTTGAAACGGTTAGTTGGCTGACATAGTAGAGTTACAAATGAGCATCCTTTTTTCTCAAATATCCAAGAAAATCGCTTCCTACCATATTTCTTCTCATATAATATTATGCTTAGATCTGCAGGAAAATCTTAAGACTTTTGTGTTTCATAGGCAAGTTCAGACGAACTCTGCGTAATCCTATCTTCACATAAGATACAACTGTTTTTTAGACATTTTTTTATTTTTAGGAAAAAGAAATTTGTCTTATGTAGGTGGGAAATCCTGGAAAATGATATGTTCTAATTCTAAATTGTTTACAATGTTTCTAATTCCTTTTTAAAAAGATGTTACATGTTTTATGTTGATTTTTTTTTTTTTAATAGAAGATAAAATAAGGAATATGTACATGTTTGAAATTAAATGCATAACTGAAAATTGTTTAGAAATTTTTTTATCCATCCAAAATATTTCTAACAAACTCGATCTAGTGTTACCTTTTTTTAAATGAGGAACCCCATGTCTTTATATTAGATATTTCCTCCCAATAGCTCTTAGAAATGTCTTAATACTCTGTTCATTTTTCAACAAAGGCGATGGATTTTCACAAGATCAGTATTGTTTTGAAACTCAACCCTTTGGATGACAAATATTGAAAAATTGGCTAAAAACATTAATTTCTTTACCCTTAATTGGGCACTTTTCTACAGAGGAGTCGCTTTTTTCGCCGATATTTTCGAAAGTCATCCCCTCTTTTTGATTGACTAGCCTTAATTTAAACCTTCCGCACTTCCGGTTTGGCGATGTTCGCAACAGCAAAGATGTCACTTTTTTTTTTTTTTTCATGTTCTTTTCCTCCTTCATGGTACAAATTCGATCCTGCCTGCCTACTACTACTTTTTTTATTTTTTTATTTTGTTCAACACACTTAACACCCAGGCAATGCCGGGCACCCAGGCTGGTAGTAAAAAAGTGATGTTTGGATATGGACAACCTCAGCAACACTCTAAAAGATTTTGATATCATACCTCAATGAACAAGTATGACACCAAAAGCAGATATGCATCCTCTGCCAGTGTTCTTATTTGTTATTTCTTATTTGTTATGATTGACTGTAGTCATATGCGGACTTAGTACGGAAGACAAGGTTGTTATTGTCTGACAGCAAAGATGTTATTTAGAATATTTGGAACTGCTATTCTCATCTCAGATGTTATTCTCATAACATCTTGGCCAAATCTCCAACATTCTTTAGATACTTCTTATCAAACTCAGAAGGGAAATTTATGTGCATGTAACACAAAAATAGTTCTAAGTGCGCCTTCTGTAGGTTCAAGATTTAATCTGAACTACAGGCGATACTAAAAACAAAAATTACTTAAAACCTCATGGCTGATGGAACAAAAACAGTTATCTTTATGGATTAAATAGTTTGGTTTTCGACAAAACATTCCTGAAGAAGGTACAAGGTTACATCAATTGAAATATTGTAAGAATAACATCAAAGATTAATAGATCAAATAATTTAAAATTCTCAATTCACATCTTAAAATTTCAAAAGTGTATGCTAGAGAATAAGTTGTCCTTGATAAACTTATTCTACTTTTTTAGCCCTCCGACAAAGAAGGGATTGAATCAAGTAATTCGTTTGTTCACACTTTTCTCAATAACCATGTCTTGGATTTTTTTTTTTAATTTTGCACAAAAATTAGTCATGGTGAAAATAAATTCCGGGATAACTCTGGTTGCCCTTGTAGGGACCATTATAGGAGCAAAATTGCCCCCAAATCATTCATCCATTTATACTTTTCTCAATACCCATGCCTTGGATTATTTTTTGAAATTTTGCACAAGCATTAGTCATGGTGAAAGTAAATTTTTCACTCCTGGATGCTCATCTTTTATCCAGTTTTATAAGAGATTCGATTTTTTACAAGTTATTATATTTTGGAAGGAAAATTTAAATCTCCAATTGTTTTTTTTTTTTTTTCTTTGTTATATTAAGAATTATTGTAAACAATCTACCATCAAGTTTGTCTGCATAAGCGGTTATTTTATCTCAAAACTCTGTATTTAGTTAAGTATCAGATCTGACCGAATGGTTAATTGTAGGCATAGACCAATTCATACCATCTAAAAAATTCCAACAAAAACCTAACAGCCAGCCATGGTTCTCCCCAGAATGTGCTGCTGCTATCGCACACAGAAATCACTTTTTCCATAGCTACCAACGTAATAGATGCACTGAGACTAAAGCTACTTTCAGGACTGCCAGCAACCACTGTAAAAGAGTAATAAAAAATGCAAGAGAGTTATATGCCCAGTCTGTTAAATCCAAGGTAGCTGATCAGCGGCTTGGTTCCCACCAGTTTTGGCAATAACAAATAGGATCCTGAACAGAAGTGTGCGTTCTATCCCAACCATTATCAATGGACCAGAGGTCATCTCGTCAGCGTCAGACAAGGCCAAACTATTTGCAAAGAAGTTTGCAGCTAATTCTACCCTATGCGACGAAGGCCATCAACTCCCCATATTTCCTCCTATAACACAGAACAAGCTAGGTAACATACAAATATCCGTGCATGAGGTCGCCAAGCTAATCAAGAACCTAGATTCCAGTAAAGCAACTGGCCCTGATGGCATCCCAATTATAGTGTTAAAAAAGCTTCAACCAGAACTTGCTCCCATACTCACGAAACTATTTAAGCGCTGCCTTAAGGAGAAGTGCTTTCCGACTCCCTGGAAGACCTCATCAGTTTGCCCTGTATTTAAGAATTCAGGTGATAAGTCATCTCCCTCTCAGTACAGACCAATAAGTCTCCTGTGTGTTATGAGTAAGTTGCTGGAATCTATATTAAATAGAGAAATAGTCAACCACCTCAGCAGGAATAACCTTCTTAGTGACACACAATATGGTTTCCGCTCTGCAAGATCTACCGCAGATGTGCTGACAGTTATATCCCACAGGATTAGTGAATCTCTTGACAAAGGCTTCCTTTCTAGGGCAATTGCTCTTGACATATCAAAGGCCTTCGACAAGGTATGGCATAAGGGTCTACTTCACAAGATTTCCAGCTACAGTATTCGGGACAAGATCAAAGTGTAGTATCTGTTCTTCAGATGCTGCACTTCTATTTCTTGTTCTCTTTCGGTGGAGGAGAAATCCTTCACGACTGAGACAATTTTTATTTTTGTACCTTTTCTCCACGTTAAAAAACGACCCTGGTGTCTAACTCTGTCCCGTGGGGAGGCATAGTAAATAGGTACAGTATAACTGGAAATGTTTTCTCAATCATTAAATCATTTCTCTCCGATAGGCTCATAAGAGTAGTGGTAGATGGATGAGGTAAATCCTGGGCCCAACTCTCTTCCTGATCTACATCAATGACCTCCCTAAACACATACTTAAATCATTCGTTGACATCTATGCTGATGACACGACCATCTACGTCAACACATCAAAGGCTGTAAATGACAAAGTTCTCTCTGATTCTCTCTCCTCTGATCTCGAGCGCGTGGTTCAGCGGGGGAAGATGTGGCTGGTTACCTTTAATGCATCCAAAACCAAACTCCTATCCTTACATCATCAACGCTCTGATCCCCATCTGGCATCAATTGTGATGGATAGCTCTCGTCTGGGTGAGGCCCCGTGTTTTGACAAGCTTCTGGGTTTGACCTTTACTCCTGATCTGAAATGGAACACGTACATCAAGTCTGTTGCCAAGGTCGCTGGAAAGATGGTGGGATCCTTCTACCGCTCCAGAAGATATCTCACTACTGATGCAATTATCTATCTATATAAAAGCCAAGTACGTCCAAGGATGGAATACTGTTGCCATATCTGGGCAGGAGCTGCTAAAAACAGCCTATCCTGCCTTGACAGAGTACAAAATAGACTTCGTGGCTTAGTGGGGGATGCCCTTTTCTCTACCCCGCAACCTCTCTCCAACAGAAGAGACGTTGCGAGCCTATCCTTGTTTTATCGTTATTTCCATGGCAGGTGCTCGTCTGAACTCCAATCTCTGGTCCCCCTCGCCAATCTTTTACAAAAAACACCCGTCTAGCTGAATCCACTGTGAAAAATTTCCCCCACTCTATATCTGTGCCTAAATCAAAACGCGGATTCCATGAACAAAGCTTCTTTCTTAGAACTGCACGCCTGTGGAACTCTGTTCCGTCTGCCTGCTTCCCACCAGACTACAACTTGGATGTCTTCAAGTCCAATGTTAACAAATTCCTAATGAACCACCCCCTTAAGTAAACACTTCATCAAATCTCCACACTAACGTAATGTACTTGCATTGGCCTTCGGGACAAGATCAAAGTGTAGTATCTGTTCTTCGGATGCTTCACTTCTATTTCTTGTTCTCTTTCAGTGGAGGAGAAATCCTTCACGACTGAGACAACTTTTATTTTTGTACGTTTTCTCCACATTAAAAAACGACCCTGGTGTCTAACTCTGTCCCGTGGGAAGGCATAGTAAATAGGTACTTGCAATAACCCTTATCCCTGAGTGGCTTCCGGGCCTTGATAAGTGGTGATCACTGTAAAAAAAAAAAAAAAAAAAAAAGCTCCTAAACATAGCTACTTTTCGAACAAACAAGAGAAGAATTTAAAGCTTACTACAAGTACACGTTTATTGACAGTTGAAAAAAAAAAGATATATATATATGCAAGAAACTTAACATTAATCAAAACATTAATGACATTAGTTTGTATTTACACATAGTAGCAATTGTATTATTCAGACTGCTGTTCTCATCTTGAGTGTTATTCTCACATTTTGGTCGATATAACCTCGGAACATCTTTAGGTACATCTTTGTCAAACTCTGGAATATTTACAGAATTTCAAACAAAACTTTTCATTTAATCCACAGGATTGACATCCTCTTGTTCCATCAGTCATGACTGGATAGAATTCTGAAGCAATTTTTAAGACTTTCATCTGGTCATGGCTCCTGGAATAAATAAAAGGTTCTCACTTCAACAGAAAAATTCCCAAGTTCAACAAGATACATCTAAAGAAAATCGGAGGTTACATCAGTCAAAGCATTGTGTGAATAACACTCAAGATACGGACAGGAGTCTGAATAATCCAAATAATACAAATTATCAATTCTCATCTCAAAATTTCAGAAGTCTGCTATGTTCTTCATCGTTTAAGATAGGATAAAATATTCAAATTTTCTTTTAATCTTTTAGGGTCCATAAAAACAAATAAGTTAATGTGGTCATGGTACTAATGTATTCGAAAGATTTGCTTCTCTACAAGTTATATAAAGATTCATGCAGTAGTAAATTTTTTCCTGTTAGATTTTTAGACGTTTGAACTGAAAGATAATCGCTTAAAATATTTCCATTCTTAAGACTTAAACTTAAACTTTAAACTATAAATATTTTTGCTGCATAGATTCACTGTAATTCTTTGACATTGTAAACCTTTAGATTATCAGACTATTACTCAACCAACATCTCAAACATCTTTGGCATTTATATTTGTGTTTTCTGTTTGATGTTTAAACAGATGAGAATAATCAAGTGATTTAAAATTCTACAAAAGCTTATTACGTGAAATGACACTTATATGAAGTTTATTTGATTTTAATTTGATTTGTGAGAAATCTGTCCAACAATAATTAGATTATAATGCTTTATGTATTTCAATGGTTGGAAATCGGTGAAATAAAATCTCACTTTGAAGTTGGTTTTAAGAAAACTTAATTCTGACTTCAGACACCCACAAAAATTCTGACCTTATTCCTCACCTGATTTCTTTGATAAAACATTTATTTTTTATTTATTCAAATTCATTACTCTACAATTTACTTAGGACAATTTGCGACCATTTAAACTTCAACATTTTCCATGGATAGAACATGAGAAGCTAAATTAATTCATATGTTAGTAATATCCACTAATTAGCCATCTATTGGAAAGCTCTTTATAACTGTAATAATCGACTTGTTTTCATAAGTGCAAATGTACAAAGAAGAAAAAAAGTAAATATCACCAAATCACTTGATTCATTATAAATTATAACATTTTTATAAATATTGCAAAACTGAATTGACTTTTTGTTAATTGAAAAAATAGTTGCATAATAAACTCAGAAATTGAACATTTTTGCAAAATCATCTATGGAAGTTTGAAAAATGCATAAAGAATAATATAAGAAAAAAATAATGACGCAGCTAAGTCATTTAAGTCATAAATGGATTAAGTGATTATGAAAATAATATGGGCATAAGTATAGAATATTCATTTAGCTATATTGATTGTATAACATCTATTTGATATAAATTTCTTTTTTTTTTGGTAGATATTACTATACGTTATTAAAATATAATTCTCCAATCTTACATCTAATTTTGGTCAAAAGAGTCAAGTTACTTTGCTAATGTGGATGAAAATTATAAACTACATCATGTAGATACCCAGAGGTCCAGTGATGAACAGGTATCATTGCAGGTTTCGAGTTCTAAATTCTCAGATTTACTCCACCAGCAATTCAAGCATTTCTAAAAAGAAAAATGTTTACTTCTCAAATGTAACATCGTGCTACACACCACATAAGTCTGATGGGAGTCGGAGGTTCAAACTGGGTAATTGTATCATTCAAGGCTTGACACACAATCTCAGATTTTGTAATTTGCACCATAGATGAACATCATAGAAGCTAAGAAATACTGAAAAAGTGCCATAAGCCAATAGAAATATTCTAAAGACGAGAGGGTGAAAAAAACTTATAAATTGCCTAATTCAAGACAAATGATCAACATGACTTTATAAGAATTGTTTTAAAATTAAAATTGCATAATTCTTTACATTTTAGTCTTTTGGAGATTATTTGCATCAAAAACCTCAAGCTCGCTTCGTGTAAACAAAAAAAATTGTCTCTGTGCTTAAATTATTCAACTAGTGTGTAATGTGGAACTCTTTAGTGTTATTTGAATAGTTCAATTTTTTTCCCCTAATAATTTTTGTTTTCTAAATTATCAGGTAAAAAAAATGTATTCATGAATATATTTTATTTTTAAGTGTAAAATGTTTTAACTTTAATCAAAAGAGGCAATTTAAAAATAATTGATTGTAAATTAATAAAATAGAACTGCAGAATAGAAATAAAATATGAAGTGCAAGGAAATGCATAAAATAGAAAAGCAGGTGATGTTACTTGCTTACAAGTTGGCATAAACTGTTTGAACTCTTTATATTAAAAAAAACATTTACAATTGTTTTTTTCAAGTATCCATACTTTATTTTATTTATTATATTTTTAGTAATCCTCTTTTTTTTTTTTTTTTTCGTGTGGAGTGGGGCCATTTTCCTACGGTTTTATAAATCCTATAATTTTCAAAAGCTGGCTTTGATTTGATGATTATCTTTTAAGCTACTGAAGCTAGATGTATATAGTTTAAACCCTCTGATATGTAAACTATTTCAGATGTCATTTATTTGAATGCAGATGTTTAACTAAATGTAAATTTTGAAAAACTTTTTTCAAAAATTAACCTTGTGTTTCAATTTTAAGATTCTTTCTTTTTGAATTACAGGCTTTTTTATGTGAGAGTCCTTTTCTTTTTATCCAGTTTCATTCTCCATGTTAAACTCATTTGAAAGAAACTTGAATAATCTTATATTTCTGTTTTGAACTAAAATTCATACAACCTTCAAATGTCAGATTAGATACTGAAAAATTGTTCTATAATCTAATGTACAATAAGAATAATCATAGGTTAGTTTGTATCGAATGAGAATTTCACTAAATAAAATGAGCTGATGTTTTTCTTCTCCTTTCCGATTGTTCAAATACTATTTTTTGAGAGCAATTATTACTTGAAATAATATTGTGAGTTTTGTTTTAATTTAAAATGTTTACACTTCAACCACTCAACATATTTAATTTCTGCAAACTACTTAAGATTTCTCTTTCTCAGTCATAACTGACTGATCATTTATATATTTTTATTTGGAAAAATTGTTGATATATTTTTCCAATAAGTTCTTGATATTTTTTAAAGTAATTTTTCATCTTATTTAATCGTCATTTAAAACAAATTTTAATGCAAATAGTAGTTTGACTACTTTTTGACAGAAAAATATTGGAATTTCTATGTTTTTAAAAACATTCATTTGGATGATTGCTAGAATTTATAACAATTAAACTTCCTTATTGATGCATAATTGTTTTTAAAGTCAATATCTCAACTAATTGTTTCTTTTTTTGTCTCCATCAGCATTTTTTGTAAAAAAAAAAAATTTTCTTTAATGCATATTAAGTATAAATAATAAAAATATTTTAAGAGAGAGTAAAAGTTTGTTTGAAGCATTGTGTTGTATGTGATGTATTAAGAGATTTTTTATATTTTAGAAAGATGTGACAATTCCTTTTGTAAGTTCAAATTCTGTAAATAAAATTAATCTGAAAGCTACCAATAGTGCCCGTCTGTGTAATCTATTTATGAAAAATACCGTTGATATTATTTTATAAATATATATATATATATATATATATATATATATATATATATATAATATATATATATATATATATATATATATATATATATATATATATATAAATATATATATATATATATATATATATATATATATATATATATAAATATATATATATATATATATATATATATATATATATATATATATATATATATATAAATATATATATATATATAAATATATATATATATATAAATATATAAATATATATATATATATAAATATATATATATATATATATATATATATATATATATATATATAGGCAGCATTCTTTCTTTTAAATATATTTCGTTAAATACGACAGACAGTTTGTCTGCATTTTTTGTCTTTATCCTTTCTAATTTCCTTATGTCTTTACTTGCAAGCTATGAAACACATTACCACAGGACCGCTGCCCTGCCGGCTATAACATGGTCATATCAGATCCCATGTTAACAAGCACTTGTCATAGTCCTCATAATTAGTTTGTTCTTACCATTTATACTTTCCAATCCTCTCATAATATTCTTCACCATTCAACTGACAATCTATTCATCTCATTAACTCTTATGAAGTGACTTTTAGCCTTGATAAATTCATAGGTAAAAAGGCACACACCCACACAAAAAGAATATTCTTCACTCACATGTTTTCATTTTCAGTGTTGTCTTTATCTTCAATGGTCTTTTTGTTTTAATATTGAAAGTGTGTTGGTGCTTTTAAAATCATTGCAAACATCTGACCTATTTTCTTCTGTGCATTCATTACGACATATTTTTCACTTGAAGAAGAGATAAACAACATTTTAAGTAATAACAGATAATGTTTATGTAATGGAGGGGGGCTACTTTGACCATCGTGTGTTTCTTTTGATATTGAATGGTAGATATGAAATCTAGTGGTTCTAAAGTCTAATATTGTTTATCTTAATGAAATGCAAGTATTTGGTGTTCTAACAACACTATGGATCACCATAGTTAAGTAACATTGAGTCTGATTAATACTTTGAAGGATGACCATTTGGAAATATTGAGTGTTATAAGTTTGGATATAGCTTAAAGTTACTTTTTCTATTACCACTGAGGAAGGTATGAACCCCCCCCCTATATGCTGTAATCTTAATCAATGCATCAATAAATTCCTAATATTTCAAAACGTTTGAAGAAATAAATGAATTTTTACACCTATCAATTGGTTATAGTGCAAAAGTTAAAAAAACACAAATTCATAATTCTACGTTTAATTTAAAATTTTATTATCAATACTGATATTGTTCTACAGTGTTTTCTGCCTATGTCATGTTAAAACACTGGTTCTTGTTGGATCACTGAAGTTGAGCAATGTGGGGAAAATAGAAACAAACATACAAACGGCCTACCTGTAAAGCGCTCACGTGTCTGCCTGTCATGCACATTAAACAGGAAAAAGAAAAAGGTTTGTTTTTTTTTTTTCGCCATACAGACGGTTACTCTGAGCATTGGAATGAGTGAAAGAGGTTACAGTTCTACAAGCTATTTCGGCATGACTTCAGGATTTGATCCTAAGCTTCCACTGTTTGATGGCAGCAGCCCTGAGCAGTCAGCTACAGGAATGGGTGGAAAAGGCAGACTTGATATGCCAGCTCAGTGGTGTGAAGCATCTGGAATGTGTGGTCCCAATGCGTCTCACTGGGGGCACATATGCTGTATACCAGCAGCTAACAGACGAAAAGAAGGCAAATTTCACCTGCATCAAAAACGCCCTCTACACAGCATTTGCACTAGTTCTGGTTGCTGTATGGAAGGAGTTTATGGCACGCAAGTTACATTCCGGGGAGATGGTTGATGTTTATCTGGCAGAACTGAAGAAGCTTGCGGTCCTGTTCGGAGGAATATCAGATAAAGGCCTGGTGTGTGCATATATTGCAGGATTGCCCGCTGATGTGGAGGATCTGCTCCGAGCCTCATCCCAAGTAGATGAGATGGACATCTCGGAAGTATTAGCGCGGGCGCGGATGATACTAAAAAAAACACCAGAGACTGTAGACCATGCTGTAGCCGTGCAATCATCACAGGGTGGATCTCAGGACCTGGGCACGGTTACAAGCTGCTACAAATGTGGTGGGCCCAACCATTTGGCCTGTGATTGTCTCTCATCACGCTCATTGACTCAAAGGCCTAGCAGGCCTCAGTGCTACAAGTATAAAGACTGGCCAGGAAGCAGTGCACCGTCTCAGAAGCCGTATATTGGTACAACATCACGCCAAAGGATGGCGTCTCTCCAGGAACAGTGCCTGCCAACGCAATTTACTAATACTGAGTTCAAGAAAAGGGAATCTACACCAACAGAGAAGTCGTTAACGAGGAAGGCCAGGGGTCGTATGCACCAAGAGATCCTGTCTAGGTGAAGCTACCGCGAAGCCAGTGCACTGATAGATATACACGGGGCCTAGTGACCAATGTGGTGAGTCAGCAGTCAGTTATGGTTGACGGTGTGTCCCATCATGTTAGGGACCTGAGGCCGGCGACACAGGTGCAACCACCACTGGACGACGGGAGCGACTCTGAGTCTGAGGCCAGTGGGGCATTACTCTGGTTTGCACCGTCTTCATCCTCATCAAGCAGCGAATCCGATATTAGTAGCCTCTCAGGGGAAGCAGTGTTCTTCGACCCTCAGACTGCGGATGAGAGCGCAAATGAACAAGAGGCCTACACAGTCCCCCTTTGAAGAAGCATCCGCCGGAAGAGAGTGCTACCTCCCTGCCATCTCTGCGATCATGAGATCAGGGGGGGATGTGGGGAAAATAGAAACGAACATACAAACGGCCTACCTGTAAAGTGCCCACGTGTCTGCCTGTCATGCACGTTGGACAGGAAAAAGAAAAAAAAATTTTTTTCAGTGTTTATGTGGGGATCACTTGTACATGAAAGTGTTTGTAACAAGGTTACTTCTTTGACATCATTCAGAAAAGTATAAGTCCATCACTTCTAGCTATGGGTGAAATGGTAGGGCAATGAGTCTATGATAAAGACAATTTTGAAATAATACCCACCCTTCTCTGATTATCCTAACCATCTTGGAAATATCATTGTCACTGAACTTGTGCAATATCTGATCAGAAGTGTTTATCTTAACAAAATTGTGTTCTATCCATACTTGTTAAAAATGATATGAATTCCAACTTCTTACAAATTACCAATTCTAAATCTTCACAAATCTTTTATAATCTATGACTGCCACTTCTACTATACTATTATTGCATCATTATAATTATGAATTATGTCTTTTGAGTCGGCTTCAAGTTATTTCCCTTGAACTATATTGACCACAATGAGAAATAACTCTTCAGTTTTTTAAATAATAAAGACTCTCACATGCATAGTGTAAGATCAAAAAGTCTAGAAGCTGTCTTATTCTTGGATTTGGGGTGGAAGTGGCAAAATGTTTCTGGCCTAGATCTCCATTTTTACATGGTTACACACCGTTGACATATCATCCGGTTTATCTTCTGAACAGTTGAGATGACACTCCTGAGACAGCTAGCCATTTCAGCATGGCAATTTCTCCATATAAATAAGTTATATTTTATTTTACACACCAAAGCATTCTTTTTTATCCTGGCAATACATGTATCTTGATTTTGTCTTGTGATTGTTATCATAATTTTGTCTTGGTGATTATGTCTGTAAAATTGGACTCCCTCTCCTGTTTTTTGTTCCTACCATACATTATGTCTCTTGCATGCTTGTCTTTGACAAACTTTGTGGTAGAGAATAACTCTATTTAATTATGTAAATGTAGTCACCGCCTTTACTGCTTTCATTACCATTGCCCCCTCCATTATTCTGACTCTTGTGGGTAGCCAAGAAAATACATATCCAATATGGTGGCATTAGAGAAAAGTGTCACTATGAAAACATATAAAATAGAATATTCAATATTCAAATTGTATGCTACTATAGGTAATATAGTTATTTTTTCAATGAATCCTGTACAATATTTTGCATTAAATAACATATTATTATTCATGTACAATAAAATAAAAAAGTAACTAATTTCTTAATAGATATTTACCTGACTTTGCTGATTTAATAAATCAGTTGAACATAACTAATTAAACATGAGGAATGATATGAATCGTTCTATTCTGCCCATTCATTGGTTAGATAAATGTTTTGTAAAACATTTGTTTGAAAAGTTCTTCTCAGCATTAAACGATTGTAAATGTTGATACACTTTTAAGCAAAATAATTCAACCTCTTATTATACATTAACTTTACTTACCCACATTACCCGGGTGTCTACTTTGATTTTTGTATCCTTGTTTTTTTTTAGTGGTATTTGGAAGTAAAATTTAATTATGCAGCATTCTTCCATATTATAAATTGAACCAAACTGTTGTAAAACTATAACTAATCTTGTCATAGTGATGTTTTAACCTATACATATAAATTGGATGCAAATTAATACTTCTAAGCTTTTAAATACATGGCTTTGTTAAGAAATAATTTCTATTCAAGTTTAAATTCTTCCAAATTCCTTTTGAATTTTGTAGAGTCCAAAGTAATTTGTTCTTTTATAAATTTTTTTTTTCTATTATTAACAAAAGATAAAATACGACTGACTTATTTACAAAACCGAAATTCGTTCTGGTAGATTTAATTTTTAATGAAATTATTACTTTTTTAAATAGGATTTGGAAATTTTCACTTTACACTCTTGATAGCATTTTTGATTCTTGATTTCAATAAATGTTTGATTATTAAGTAAAAATATCTGTAAGTCACATACAGATTATTATCCATATAAATAAAACATGTGTATGTCTGAACATATTTAACCGATAAACTATTAAACTAATAATCACATAACACTGGAATTAACAGGAAATAGTCATCATACATAAAAGAATGGCCCGTAAAAAATCTAATCATTTGAGGCTCCTAGCGCCACTCTGCAACTTTTAGTTTCAGAGGAGATGGAGTTTGAAAATACGGAGACGCAGACACAATGACCGACAGATACATATAGCCGTTCATATATTAGATTAACAGTGTTTTGGCCTGAAGGTTAAAACACTATGTTAATCCAATATATAAACATTATGTTCAGTTTAGTATCTGCTCTAATGCTACACTTCACTTTTTCTGTCCTCGGTCAGCGGAGGAGAAATCCTTCATGGCTGAGACAATTTTTATTTTTGTTTCTATCCAGAGTGCCCCATTTTGGGGAGCTGGATTATCCCCACATTAAAAACCGACCTTGTGTCTAACTCTGGCCTCGTGAGGAGGCAAGTAAATAGGAACATAAGTTATATTTTTGTCTATTAAAATATATCTTCTAATCTCTTGTAAGTTAGATCTGATGCAAGATGTTTATGCATTTGTGAAGCTATCTACCTTCATCTAAATAACGTTTACATTCTAATCACAAACGTGATAAATCATTAGCTTTTCATAACATTACCTTTTACATTTACTTCAGTGTGGATTACCTAGGATGTTGTAATCAAAAAAAAAAACTACTTAGCTTTATTTCTTAAGAGTCGAGGAAGATTTTATCATCTTTTCATCTGTCAGTCTCTTACTAATTCCAGTGGAGAGTTGCCCTACAGGAGATGTTTACATTAAATAATGCCCCAGGGATAGAAAATGGCTTCAAATGATGTTCATGCTACATCAATATCTACATCTCTTCACTTTTTTTCTCCTTCTCTTCAAAGGTAAATGAGTGCAAATACACTGTTATTGATATAGTTGGCAAATTGAATCTGACTCTATTATTAAAGATATGCTCAGTAAGCTTGAAAGCTGATAATGCACGCCATATTTTGCCCCAGATCAGATAAGGGAAATGATGCATATTTACTTAAGATTATGATATTTACGCATTCTATATTATGCATTTACAGTTAATACGGTTCTTGCTATCATTTTCACGTGTTAATAAAGCCATAGTTTGTTTTTCACTGCTTTTTTTTTTATACTTTTGAATAAAGAATTAATGCTACTCCCTCCCTGCAGTTGATGCGCAATAAAGACTAATTTTGTTTCTGAGTTTTTTAGATGAGGATTGATAATCTGTATCATCAGACTATTTTTCATTTCGCAAGGATAAAGTACTAGGTAAAATTAAGTTCTAACTGATGCTCTTCTGGAAGTTGAAGGTTCAATCCTCAGTACAGGTGATTCTAAGAATACAATTGTAAATTAAGACTTTTACCTGGTCATGGCTGATAGAAGAAGAAGAACATACTATCCCCATGGATTCAATAAAGGGTTCTGTTAGTATTCTCTACCTCTACAAGGCCACCGTTCGCCCATGCATCGAGAATTGCTGTCACATCTGAGCTGGTGCATCTTCCACTAGTTTCCACTTCTTGGATAGGATCCAAAAAAGGGTCTCCAATCTAATAGGTTCCACTTTGTCAACTAGGCTCCAACCCCTGTCGCATCACTGCAATGTTGCCTCCCTGCACCTGTATTTTAATAGAATGTGCTCTGAGGAACTCCTTATGATTTTGCCCCTTCGACATGCATATCCCCAACAAACTTGCTTAGCAACAAAATCACGCCCTTTCACTGTTGAAGTCTCTAAATGTGTGAAAGCTTTCTACTCTAATACTCTAATAGCTTCTTCCCTCAAACAGCTAGACTTTGGAATTCCCTTCCTGCTACCTGCTTCCATGATTGTAGTGATATGCAGAAGTTCAAATGTAATGTAAACCAACATCTTATTAATCTTTCTTAGGCATGGTCCCAATTAATAGTGATATGCCTTGTTTGGTGTGAAGGTGAGTAAACAAAAAAAAATTCCAAGTTCAACAAAAAGATTTTAATCTTCAACAATAAGGTTGTATTGGATTATAGTTAGGTAATGCCGCATTTTGAGAATAACAAACCTAAACAAATAACTAGCCTAGACGTCCCAGATATTGACCTGGAGATGACATTAATGGTCAGATAAAGAAACAATGAAATTCTGTCAATATAAACACACACAACAAAGAACATCAAACATCGCTCTATCCCCATAACCAATTGAGATGTCAAATTAAAGCCAGTGTTTTCATAAACTGGGTGAATTATATGCATACATATTTGGTAAAAGAACAGGATAAAAATGATACATGTGTTCTCTACAACTGGCTCATAATATAACAGATTGAGATTACATCGGTCAAAACAGAAGATGAGAATAACACTGAAGATGAGAACAGAAGTCCAAAGACTAATCCATTATAACGTTTCTAATTCCCAATTCCAACATTACCAATTCTTATATTGGTACTTGTGCAGAATCTCTGATGAAATAACATTTAGAAACCCATTCTTAACATGGGAAGGAAAGGGCATTTGTAACTATTCTGTGCTTTCATTTAACAATTTAATAAGCAAAATGCTGTAAAATCTAAAAAAAAAATTCACGGTCCATATTTTGCATAAGTACCTGTTATTTTTTAACATTCTTATCTTTTCCACAATCTTATCGCATTAAAAAGTTAGTCCTCATCGGATTATTGAAGTAACATTGAATTTAGTCAAAAAGGATGTGCATTTGATACGGACAGGTGCCATAAGTTTGGAAATGCATGTAAAAAAAAAAAAAAGTTGCTCCCTATTACTTTTAGGAAAAGTGTGGACCCTCTCTTTACCATGCAACAATTGAAATAGTATATTATACTTCAAGTCTTGCTAAAGCAACTAGTGTAATTAAGAAAAAACTTAGAAGTAAAACCAGTCGTCTCTGCTTACTCCAGCATTTGCTTTTGGTTAGCTTGGATTATTCTTTCATTACTTAAACTATACTCGGTTAGGAAAGAAGTTCACTTATATAATGCATAACTTTTGCCTTGCTACATTCTCATTATGCAAACATTTTTTCAGGGGATATCCATTGTCTCTTGATAGGAAGAGACTAATAATTTTTAAAATCAATATTGACGTTTCTATATTACAAATAAAGCTAGAAAATATCTCTGAAGATCAATGTAACATTCACAAAAAAAAAATTTAACTCCTGAATTTGTTCAGATTGCAGCAAATTTTTTATTATTTCGTAAATTACAAAGTTAACACTGCTGCCTTTGCTTTAAATGTTTAAATAAATTTGTATAACTTTTGTAAATACTATCAAACCATCAAATCAACGAATCAATTCTTTTGCATGCTCCTTATGTCATTTGATATTACAAAAAAAGAATTTGTATAACAAAATTTTCTCAAATTAAACTCTTTTTATTAATTTTGAAGCTGATATACACATTTTTAGAATTTCTATTCAAAACTTGTAAGTTTTTAATAATTTTTTAAATCAGTATTCTATCACTTTACTATTTTCAGCATAAAAAATATTAAATATCCCTTGTATAAAAATAAAGTATAATTAGGCATGAAATTGATTTTTTTTTTTTTTTTTTTTTTTCAAACAAGTTTTAATATTGTTCTAAATTAAAAAATAAGAACTATTTTTTGGTCCCCCCCAATTTATCGGAGAAGGACCTATGTTTCCAGTAGCGTTTGTACGTCCATCCGTTATTCTAGATTGCCACAAATTGTATTTAATTAAATAGATGTGCACAGTAAAAAAAATTTTTTTGCAAAAATTCCCATTGTCCCCAGGTCAAACAGGTCAAAAATGCCCCAAAATGACCAAAAGTGACACGTTTTGCTCCATAACTTTTGATCTATCGATTAAATTTTTCTGAAATTTGGCCAAAATATGGAGCCTATTGTTCTTAATATAAATCTAGTATGGGTGACCCTGGCAAAATTCTGGTTCACGTCCTTGGAGACTTTTAGTGCTAAAAACACCCCTTTTTATAACTCTTTTTTTCATATTTCTCAACAAAAACTTGATATGTCTGACTATATAGTGGTTTTTTCCCCGGTGGTTAACTCAAATATACATGTGTTAAGGCCTGAAACTGAACCGTTGTCCATTTAAACTGGGATTTGGCATCCTCAGGGATTCAAAAGAGGTCAAAAATGCCCCAAAATGGCAAAAAATAACACTTTTTGCCTCATAGCGTTTGATCCATCCATTAGATTTTCTTGAAACTTGGCCAAAATGTGGAGCTCTTTTTTCATATTGCTCAAAAACTTGATATGTATGTTTATATAGTGGTTTTCCATGGTGCTGAATTCAAATATACATGTCTTTAGGCATGAAACTGTGTCGTTTGTCCATTTTTCACTGATTCAGCATTCCCAGGAGCTCAAAAGGGGTCACAAATGCCCCAAAATTGCAAAAAATTACATTTTAACCCCCATAACTTTTGTCCCATCCATTAGATTTTTCTGACACTTGGCGAAAATGTGAAGGCAACGTTGGCCCTTCACACTTCTCACATTCATGATTTCTTCACTATTTTTTGTGGCGTCATCTCACATGCAGCACCAGAGGGGGACCATGCACACGTGGCTTGTTAGATTATAGTTTGGTTTTGCCTAATCCTTCTATTAACTTTAAAACCATGTACTGGAATTCAACCTTTCAATGGTATAGAACAAAAAATCTCTATTTTTTAAGGTAACTTAAAACAATCGGAAACATACCTATCCTTAGATAAGTTCATACTATAAATGTTTGGGTTTTTCCCTATTAATTTAGATTTTGTCAAACCGGTTATCTTGTCAAATTCAAAAGTCTGTCTAGAATAGTGGAACTCATTAATGTTCGTTATCTTAAACACTGTTTTTATACATCAAACAAAACAGAATGTGGGGAACTTTCAAATAAATTTATAGAAGAAATAAATTCTAACACAATTTATCTTCAGCAAAAATAAATCCGTTTTCTTCTACTTTCAAGTAGACAGTCAAGCATGGACAAATTGTTTTAAAGTATGTTCAAATCGTTGAAAGCATTTGTATTCAAAGCAAACATTTATATATTTATAGAAATTTCTTTCATGGACGCTTGTCAGAAAAGAATACATCTAATCACTTAAATCCAGAAAAGAAATGGACGAATACAAAAATATTGTCAGTAGTTGCATGTTTTTTCACATTGAATTATTTTTTATCATTTAAAGATTTATTAAAATTAAAACATAAATTACATTTATAAAAAACATTAAAAATCAAAAATCATAAAATTCACTGTAACATTTCATTTTTTCGTAAAGAAATCAGTAATTTTAATTTTTTGTTAATGGTAGATCCATTTCAATGTGAAAGAATTTAAAACTGTTACCTTTTCGTACTTCTAAAGACTTTTGCAATAGATACTGAATCAGATGATTTCTCTTGATATATTTAAATATAATTACTCTAATTTGGTCAAAAACAAACTTTCTTTGCTTTACTCTTTGTTCTTGAAGCAGAATCTATGGATGAATTGGTTTTGCCATGTGTTCTTCATATTAATAATAGCACAAGAGTTGATGTATTTATAGATTGTGTGTGTTGTGTAAACCTCCCATATTTATCCTATTTCTGTTAACCTACTTCCTGTTTGATTCTTTGTAGAATTGATTTCTATTGATAGATTAAAGCAATAACGCTTGTGTCCTTTCTTTGAATCAACTTAAAATGTGCATTGCATTGTTAAACCTTTCAGATTCTGAAATATCTGACTCTAACATTATCATACAATAACATAAAAATCACTAGCAATGATTTTTTTGATTAAGAGAATTGTATACAGTGAGATACTTGATTCACATTGTAATAGTTTATCGATTACTTTCTTAGTATTTTTGCTTTTTATTTATTTTCATGGCCTGCTAGCTAATCAGAATTAGTATTTAAATTAAAAACAAAAACTGTCAATTTTTTTTTCTTTAAAGCATTTAAAATTTAAATTCACAATCCATGATGATCATCGATTTTAAGATTTTTTGGTGTTTTAATCTTTGTCTCATTTGTGCACTAATTATTTTGAAAAAAGATATAACTCTCCAATTTCCTCCAGCTCTCGGTTAAATAGCTATGTGTATTCCATCTAACATATAAAGATATCTTGTCAGATTTTGAAAGTCCTTCTCGAATAGCAGTCTGTATCACATAACGATGTTTAATTCAGACTAGCCTATTTTCTTCCACTATGTTATTGGCACGAATATATTTTATTTTGCTTCATTTTTCTTTTTCTGAAAGTACTTATACTACCTAAGAATACTGTTAATGCTTATTCACCTAAGCGGAAGCATGAGTTTACATTCTTCATAAAAAAATAAAGTTTCTACATTTCCCTATCTAATTCTGCAATTATTTTTTACAATAAATTGTTTATATTATACTTAGTAAAATATTTTTCATTCTAATTTCTATTTACATGTGTATTTATATCAGAAATGTAAATTATTTTAAAGGATATAAGAAGCCTCTCTTAGTTGTGGAATGAGCCACCTTTGCTAGCTTTAACACAAAATTCAAACAACCTTTGCATCGTCTGATTAATTTTACTAATTTTCTGTTATAAATATTTTTTAATAGAGACAAGAGACATATAGGAGAGATAAAGTAATGACAACCCCTTTTCGTTGACTAAAAATAAAAATTAGCCTCTTCTTTATTGAAAATAGTAGTGACAGATTTACACGCTTCCTTATATTTATGCATGAGCTACAGATGCTGAAATTTTTTTTTAAGATTTTTTCTTTTTAAGACTTTCAAGCATACATTTCATAAATATTTTTTTTCTACTTTCATAGACAAATAATTACTTTTTTTAACCATCTAAACAATACCAGTTTTCATTGATAAAATTATACTTCATCTTTTATTCAAATTATGTGTTTATCAAATGAGTCCGTCGTCCCTATAGAGTCCTATATAATAAGCTTTTATTTCATAGAACTTAACAAGAATAATCAATACTATAAATATAGAACTCTATAGGGACGACAGACTGCTAATTGTTGAGAACTCCAACAGCCCCAAATGCAAAGAAACAAAAAAAAATTAAAGAAATGAAAAGAATTAATCTAAAAATTGAAATTAAATCTAATTTAAAAACTGTAAACTTCTTCGATGTTACTTTCAACCTAGCAAACAATACATATGAACCTTATCCTAAAAACAATTCCAATCTTTTATATATACACCCTTTATCCAACCACTTGAGACATTAAACAAATCCCCAAATCCATTGAAAATAGAATTAGTACAAACTCATCAAAACGGGGAATTTTCACTAAACACAAATTCTTTTTTAAAGCAGCTCTAAAAATTAGTGGATATACTAATACCACCATCAACTATATTGACCCCCACCCCCACCAAACAATAAAAAAACAGATCTAGGAAAATTATTTGGTTCAACCCTCCTGTTAATTTAATAATCTTAATTTTTGATTATCTATTTTACTCCTTTGAGATTATTTCATCCTCCTAATTATCACACTTGTTATTAACCGAAAAATTCTTAGAAATGTAATTATGGTAAACCTTCAAATTCCCCATCTTCTTCTATATCTATGTGTAATATTCTCCACTAATAATTCCAAACATACTTATGCATAATATTCTCCATTAATAACTCCAAACTATTAAAAATAAAATTACTAAACCTATGTAGTTAAAACTTTAAATGCCTGAAACCACTAAAAAATCCCATTTTCCTAGAAATTCCACACCCTTCAAAATCCATCCTCTACTCTTTTCTTAACACTGCCCTGTAACCGACTTTAATTATAAAATCTATCAAACAGAACTTTTTTTTTATTATTCAATTTTCACCCCAAACAAAGCACAGTGCCATTTTGAAGTAGGGGCTACTATCGGGGACATAAGTTGCAGGGATATTATGAAGGGAGATGTGTAGCAAGATGTCTGTTCACATTACACTTGAACTGCTGCATGTAAGTACAGTTGGGAAAGCAGAATCCCAGAAGGGAGTTCCAAAGCCTAGCAGTTCTGGGGAAGAAACTATTGGAGTAGAAGGCTTTCTTACACCTAGGGATCTCTACTGTGACAGGGTGGAATTTAGCTGGTTGTTGGGTTTGTCAGGGGTATTCACGTCGAGGGGGTATAAGTGCTTGTAGTTCGTCAGAGCATTCTCCATTAAAGTACTTGTAGAACAGGCAGAGGGATGCAACATTTCATCGATGGGACAGAGGCTGAAGCCTAGATGACATTTCAGGACCTATCAGGTTGGCGACTCTCTTTGAACTCTGTCCATGAGTGAGAGACAAGTAGTAGATGCACCAGCCCAAATGTGACAACAATACACCATACATGGGCGAATGATGGTCTTATAGAGGTACAGGATATTTTCAGGCATAAGTAGTTTTCTAGCACAGTAGAGAGAGCCCACCTTCTTTGCAGCAGCCTTGGCAATGCTCTCAATGTATCTATTCCAGTTCATGTTCCTTGTAAACGTTATGCCAAGGAGTTTAAAGGAAGTACTTTCAGGTAATGTGTTCTTGGCCATTGCTATTGGTGGTAGAGAAGGTTTCTTGTAATTATTGAAGGAAACAAGCTTAGTCTTGGCAGCATTGAATGTGACCATCCATTTTTGTCCTCATTCCACTACAGATTAGAGGTCTTCCTCTAGTGTTTCTGCCATTTCCGTAGATATGTGTTCATTTGTTTTCCCCTCGTGCCTTTTATAGAGAGTGGTGTCATCAGCAAATATACCCATTTCAGAAACAATTTTATCAGGATGGTCATTTATGAATATCAGGAATAATAAGGTACTCCCGCATTTATATCATATTGTTTAGATGGACAACCTGGATTTTTCTCTTATTTAAGGATTTAATTACATTATGTATTCCTCCAGTGGGATTTATTGTTTTTATTACATCAGCCATGATCGGATAGAAGTGTTAATTTATGTTTATCTTAGTTATTATCGCCTACAGTAAGGGTTGAACTTTCAACCTCCTCTCATTTAGAACTGATTAACCAATGCTATTTACCATTAGGTCATATGCACTTGCCTGATTATGATGGAATGAGAAAGATCTATTCCATTAGTTAAAAAGTTCTGTTTAAAATTCTGTACAGATGAAAAAAAAAATGTACTTACTGCTTCCGCTAAAATACCCTCTCATCATCCCATATTATACAAACTACCTGCCACCCACTTTAACATGCCTCCTACTTCCTTTCCTTGCTCACTCACCTATATACACTCACTTTTCTACATACTCATCATCTCATCTCTTTCACTAATAATTTCTAAACATACAACATCCCATCTAATACTACTAATCTCAATTTCTTTCACTCTATTATACATCTTGGACTTGTATTTCACTACTACTCCCCAATATTTTGTATATTTCATTTGAATATATTCACTAAATGCTATTCTTGGCAAAGTTGTTTAAATATCGCATCTAAAGAAACCTGATTCTTCGCTTGGTCTCTGCGATTTATCCTTATTACATTTTTTCTATCTATACACTTCTTGCACACACACACTTATATTTTATATATGTGAATTATTTTAGTTAATAAAGAAATACAAAATCTGTCCTTTTTCTTTTTTTAACCTCTCTAGCCAGTATGTTAAAAATCTAGAAATTGTGCAAGAGGGGGGAAAAATGAATGACAATTTCAACATTTTTTTATAACGGCCTATAGAAAGAATAAAATTAAAAAAAAAAAAAGTCATATCCTTGGACTGGTTTATATATATTTGTGTGTGTGTGTGTGTGTGTGTGTGTGTGTGTGTGTGTGTGTGTGTGTGTGTGTGTGTGTGAATTGTTATGTCTATATTGTTTGCTTGTTTCTTTAATTCAAGTCAGGTTTGTAGTTCAGGAATACAGTTTTCAACTGTTGTTTACCATTTCTAAGCCCCTCCCAAAGAGCAACTGAAATAGGGTTTCCATCTTGTGTGTAGGCTGAAGAATTCATTCAAGTTTCTGTGATTCGATATGTTCACTCAAAAGTCAAGGAAAGAAAGCAGAAAGAAAATACTTTTCTTTTACTCCTTTCTCAACATCGTAGCATCTTTTTTGCTTTCAATTTTCTCATTCAGCCTCTCAAAATGTCGGCCAACATGTTAAAATCTTTACAAGATTTGCTTTCATTACAATACTTAGCGTTGCCCGGGAATAAATGAGGATACCCTTGTATACTTCTGGTCACCATTTCTATTCTAGATTTTTAATTTATATAATTTTCAAATTCATATAATAAAACTAGCTGTGAGATGTGTCACAACGTTGCACGGGGGTGGGGAATGATTTTACTTTAAATAAATATTGAAGTATCAACCTAACTTGTTCTTTTCATGTATATTTTGATTCTTGAAAAATATCCAATATATCTATATCGTTATTTAAACAAGTTTTCTCAGTTTAAAAGGAGTTCTACATCACTGACCAATGACAGAAAAGATAAAGTAAGTATATGAAAATATAAAATATTGATTTAAATAAATGTTAGAGTATAAATTCTGAGGGAAAAGTAATTAATAAAAAGAAATAATCAAATAAACTTACTGACGTCTAAACTCTTAGTGAACATTTATTGTTTTTTCAGGAATGCAAATGCATAGCATTCATTATTTTTGAATAAGTTTCGTTTTTATGCCACGGAAAATTAACACCTATTGAATTTGGTGGTTGAAGCAGTAGATAAAATGGGAGTAAAAATGACTGCTACCTGCTCTTTTAAAGCTTATTTGGTAGATTCGGGTAATCTCCACAAGATATAAATAAATATTCAAAGAAGAAATCAATGCAGGACATAGGCAAGTAAACAAAAAAAAAATAATCAGAATGGACATTTCCAGGGCATTTTATAATTAATCAGAAGTGACATTTCCAGGGCATTTTGTAATTAAATCAGAAATAACTTTTTCCAGTTACTTTTTTAATATTAAAACTTTGTTACATTAAACATAGTATCTATTCACAATGCCTCCCCCACAGAACAGATTTAGACACCGGGGTCGTTTTTTAACGTGGAGGAAAAAAATTGTCTTAGTCGTAAAGAGAGAAGAAATTGAAATGTAGCACCTGAAGAACAGGTACTACACTTTGATCTTAGCCAAAAGGCCAAGAAAGACAAATCATTTTTATTAGCTTTGTCTCAACAGCGACACCAATTTTTTTTTTTTTTTTTTTTCAGGGGTGACGAGGTTTATTTGGAATATTCCACTTTCCTTTTTAGGGATGCACGGCATGATAACGGACAGAGCGATAAGCGTAATAATATAATGATTCTATTAAATAATATACTTAAAAAAAACATTGTGTACTAGTAGGAGTACCTGTTCTTGAATTGGTTCATAATACTTAGATACCTTTGGAAACTTTAATTTAAGCAAGGAGACTGGCCACAAAAAGCTAACAGACCTCCTATGATAGTGAAAACTTAAAGTAAAGCTTAGTTATAGTCTTAGTATAGTTTTATGAGTTCAAGATACTATGAAGCGCTTTTAAAATGAAATGTACTGTAATTTGCATGTAGTTCAAATTTCATTACAATTAGAGGTGAAAAGATTTTTCAGTTTTATGTTTTAAAGACGCAGTTCGATAACGGAATACTTATTCCAAATGTAATAAAATTAGGTACAATGCATGGTGTCTTAATATAATGGTTCTGTTATTTTGTTTGTTTATTTGTCTGTTTTTTTTTTTTTTTAATATATATTTTCTGAGAAGTAATCCATCTTGTGCCAATTTACCTTATGAAAATCTGCATTTTAAAAATATCATCCTTATCAAGTTTCACATTTCTATGTTCAATAGCTTAAAAGTAGTTAGTAGGCAGACAACTCACTTAAGGAAACAATTATTTGGTTTAAGCCAATATGGAGATATAATAATTCTAGGGAACTTTTATTATTACGAAACCAACAAAGCGTTACCACTGCCAACTAAGGGAAGTCTGGAAGGAATGTAAATACACTGTGATGTATAAAAAAAATGTATATACAGTGTAATTGAAACTTGGGCAGTGAGGGTTGAAAACACGTGTTGCATGGAGAGAAATGATATGAGAATATGATGAATGTGTAATGTGAGTTTTAAAAACAGGTTTAGATCCGATGAGGAAGATTAAATGTGCGTATTGTATAGGAAGATGTGTGCAGGACAACAGACTTCATGTTGAAAGAACGAGAGTTTGGTTCTTAGGTTGGTAGATTTAGAACAGCTGAAGTAGAAGATTCAGTTTGCAGGGGAAGGCCATGGAAATCATAGGAGTAAGTGATAAGAATTAAGAGAAATAGGGATAAGGACCTGGCCAGGAAATCAATTTTTATAAGTCATTCAACGCATGCAATCATGCAAAATGGATGTCAAAGCAAATATGATGATAAACATTTGAATTATGCAAATACGTTAATTTTGTTAAAATTAAAATTTAATTTAGTTTTTTCTTTTGTACTGTCATACAGTCAATGTGATGAAGTAATTAAATACTTTTAAGATATACATAGGCAGATTAGCTGATGTCTGCACTCTAAAATATTTGTTGACCAATGAAATAGGCTGAACATATTGGCTCTGTTTTCTTTTATGATAATGTTCAATGGTTGAAAAGAGAATAATTTTTCAACTTACAACATGTCCCACATTGGGTGCAATTTCGTTTCACTTATTGTCCCTTTTACCTCATGGTTTTGTAGCTGATAATTGAACAAGGCACTCATTTCCACTAGATATTCTGCCAACAAAATCTTAGTCCTGAATACTTTCAATCAAATTTGAACCCTACAAAACTTTTTTTCCAAACCTTTTTTTGTAAAGATTACTATTTTATTTTAACAACTATTAGTAATCACATCATTTCCCAACACATGTGAATTTATTGGAGTCTCAAAAATTATATTTAATTTTTTTTTCTTTTTCTTTTTTAATATTATGGCATGTTGAATGTATTGGCATAAAAATCAATTTAGAAGTATGAGGGGTGTGCAATAAGTAATGCCCCTGACTCACTTCCCATAGCAGCAGAGCAACGAAACTTGGCACAGTTATTAGTCTTTCTCTACATAGCAAGCACTCAGAGTTATGCATTTCTCCCATCGTTTGATGCAGCTCTGGAGACCGTTTTTATAGAACACTCCAGGTTGGTCCTCCAACCACGACGTAACTTCAGAAATCAAGGCTGCATCATCTGGGAAACGCTTTCCTTTCAAAAACAACTTCATGGCTGGGAAGAGGTGAAAGTCATAGGGTGCAAGGTTAGGAGAGTAGGGAGGATGGGAGAGGATTTCATAACCACACGCCCGTGCTTCTGATCTGGCGACATACGAATTGTGGACCGGAGCGTTGTCCTGCAGGAAGAGGGTACCTTTGCTGATCTTGCCCCGCCTCTTGATTTTGATAGCTTCCCTAAATTTCCTCAAAAGTGAAGCATAATAGCCTCCTGTAATTGTGGTACCCTTTGCCAGGAAATCTGTCATCACTACTCCGTCCTGGTCCCAGAAGACTGTGAGCATGACCTTGTCAGCAGAGGGCTGCACCCTTGCCTTTTTTGGAGGTGGTGAGTCCAAGTGCATCCACTGCATTGACTGGGCTTTGGTCTCTGGATCATAATGATGGACCCAGGTTTCATCCTGTGTAATCAGTCTTTTGAAAAACTTTGACTCCTCTTCTTGGCACATCTCCAAATTCATCCTCGAGCACGCGACGCGTTCTCACTTCTGGAATGGTGTGAGCAACCTGGGAATCCATCTGGCAGACACCTTATGCATATGCAAATGGTCATGAATGATAGTTTCCACAGACCCTGTACTAATCTTGACATCTTGGGTTATTTGGCGAATAGTAATGCGCCGATCTTCCAAAATGGCAGCCTCAACTTGACAGACAAATGCCTCATCAATGGCAGAAGAGGGGCGACCAGGTCTGAGAGTTGCTTCCACAGACTTCCGGCCATGTTTGAATTCACGATGCCAGCATTTTACAAGGTCATATGATGGGGTATTGCCACCATAAGTTTTTTTCATTTCATCAAAAGTCTCCTGTAGTGTGCGTCCTTTCAAATACAAAAAATGGATCACTGCTCGATATTCAACAGGCTCCATTTCACACCTGACTCGGTTCAAACACCTGTAAAACAGAAACCACAATTAGTTCAGAGCTGTAAGTTGCCACATAACCGATAGATATATAAATCATTGCACATGCAAAATTTCAGCTATATCAGACAACTGGAAGTGGGTCAGGGGCATTACTTATTGCACGCCCCTCGTAAATATGAAATCGAGAAAAACATTTTAAATTATTAAATTGGCCAACATACTGGCATAGTTCCATCATAGTCAGTAAACTATCTAAAATAGAAACAGAAGAGGTCAAATGAACAGCAAAATATTTTAGTAATGAAAATTTATTTGAAACAATTAAGATATTTATAAAAATGTTTCTTTCATAGCATAATTCTTTTGTTTTAAATAAGTTATTTTTGTATAAACCACTAAGATTACTTTTCGTCTTGACTGTTTTTTATTCCAAGTTTTACATCAACTAGTTCCCATCTTTAAAAAAAAATGCTAATTTGTTGGCTAATTTACTATAAAGTTGTTTCTTGGGGTTTTTTTTTTTTGTTTTTTCTTGTCATACATAATACTAAATTAATTTTAATGCCAATATATTCAGCACATCATAATCTATTTAAAAATAAATTTTTGAACTACTACATATCGTCTTTCCAATAAAATTGCATGTGTCTGGGAAACGACTTGATTACCTAAATATTTACTAGTGAAATAAAAATGGTGGCGCAAGTTATATGCATGACACACACGCATCAGAGAAAATTGAGAGGAGGTATCTCTATTAACCTTTGACCTTTTAAATGGAAAACTATCATTATTGTATTTCACCATCGAAATTTTCTGTGATTGAATTTATTCAATGAAGCAATCAAGTGTGTAAACATCAGGGTCGCTTTCATCTTTGGTTTTACCTGCCGGCGTAACTTAAGTACAAAGTCGCCATTGAATTACAAGATCACAAATGTTTTTATAGCCTCCATTTAAACCTTAGCGACTTTTTTCTTTCATTTTATGTCGAACTTCAGGGAAAAGGTTTTTTTTTTCACCCTGCTCGTATAAATTATGAAAATAATATTTTGTTTGTTTTGCTTGTCAGAACTATTTGTGCATTATTTAATGTTAAAATGATATATATTATTTGGTGATATTTCTGATATTTGTTATTTACATTCTTATCATGTTGTTACTATTTGAGAATGAAAATAATGTAAAAAAAAAAAAAAAATTCTATGGTATACATTTAATTGAATATAAGTTGCTATTTTACTCATAATAGGTTGTAGTAGCAGTAGACAAAGCAACATAAGATAGACTATATTAAATCCTCTCCTCCAAATAAAATTGCATTTTAAATGTATTTATTTTATTTTATTACTGGGTAGGGAGTGAATTTTAATGAACATCATTAAAAAATACTTACACATAAATAAAATGCATATCTACACAATAATATAGAAATTCTGATACAAAATGAAATGTTCAAAATAAATGAGCTTATTTCGTCAAGTTTTATTAACTTAAATTAATGATTAAAATGAAACATGAGAAACATAACTCAGTCATAATACTGCCTACCTCTGCCTGACAACGCATATTGTAAAATCTATCAAAATGTCAGCTATGACCAAACTTTTCAAGATTATAGTCATAAAATACAGGATTTCATTGGTTACAGTATGAGCCAAGTAGTGGGACTCTGTGATGAACAACACAAAACGTATCATTAAAAACGTTAGCTTCAACTTGACATTCCAAAATTAAATCAATTCTAAGTTGGGTTATGACTGATATTTTGAGTACATCTGGTGATGATTGATCAAGCGATGTGGATGCTAAGCTGTGCACAAATAAACGTAATGTCAGATTCAACTAAATATATAACCGCCTTGGCAAAGGTGGCAATAATGGAAATGCATAAAATTATTATGCAACTTATATTAGGTTGGTGCAAAAATGTTATTTTTTTACATGATATTAAATGTCAAAAAAGACATTATTTTTGCACCAACCTAATAATATTGGTCATTGATTGTTAGACGAGATAAAATATTGTTTTTAAATTTTAAAAATTATGGATTTCTCTTTCTCTTTTCAGATGAGCGTAAGTTAGCCGATGATGAATGTCCATTGTTCATTCAGTTGAATTGGGGTGCTGACATGAGAGAAGGCCGCTTCTTGCTAAAATGTGCCCGTGAAATTACTCCCAAGGTAACTCTCTCTCTCTCTCTCTCTCTCTCTCTCTCTCTCTCTCTCTCTCTCTCTCTCTCTCTCTCTCTCCTTCTGTAGATTAATCTGAGAAATGCAACAATTTATTTGCTCTTTTTTAATGTTGGGAAAAATTAACCAATCAAAATTGGTTGTATTATCTAACATCAACAGGATATATTGGGTTCTATTAAGAACTTATAATTTATTTACTCCCTGTCCAGAAATTTAGACACTAGGTCAACTGACTATTAGATTTTACTGAAAATTACCCGAAAGCAAGACCATATGAATATACATCTGGAAACGTAATATTTTACCCTTGGAAAATTTTGAGGCTTCAGCCTCAGGATGTTTTAGGAGTAAAAAACACTCCTTTTGAGGCTAATTTTTATTTTTCTCCAAAAATTCATACTTGTGTCTAAATAGGGTTTTTGAATGATATTGAATTCAAATTAATGCATCGTTTGTCATAAAACGGTGTCATTTGGCTTTTTTACCCTGATGTTTTACATCAGGCCAGGGATTTAAATGGGGAAAATAGCCAAAATCAGTTATGGGACCATATAGTTTTTGGCTTGTTTTATATGGGAAGACATAATAATGTGATCAAAGAAAATTGGGAACAGTTTTGAAATCAGTAAGATTTTATCTAAAGTAAATGAAAGATCACACTAAAAAGAAATGACTAAAAAAAACGTTACGTCAGTTCTCCATGAAAAAGCTTCAATGGTTAAAGTTTGAATTGTTTGACAGGAATATTTGTAAGATTTTGTAACTAATAGGGCAAATTTTCAACAGCAAAAAGAAAAATATTTCTAGAAACAAGCACACATATGAACAGAGAAAAGTTTTTTGTATTTGTCAATTGCTTCCATTGTAAAAGAGGAGTGAGTCATACGTGCAACAGCTGTTACCAACCTTTTTTTTTCTTTTTTTTTTTACCTGGGAACGTAAATCGTGTAGCTCATTTCTTTTTTTTCTTATTCCAATTCTGTTATTCTTACACTTATGCACTCGTGTTATGATTGATAAATATGTTTGTACGGTGAGAGCCTCAATCCAATGTTTTTCTCAGGCTCAGCTATTTCTAGTGGCATGTAGATATTGTTACAATGTCATTCTGATTTAGATTTCAAGATTAGGAAATTGAAAATTGATTATTCTTGATACAAGTGAGTAATTAATATCTATATTAGTGGTAAGACGATAGGATTTATATTAACACAAACAATATGGATTGATTCATTCTGAATAAGGTTAGCTGTATAGGTGGTCCACCTTTTTTAGCCAAGCCATATAACATCTTTTAGGCTAACTGCACAGATGATTCGCATTTTTAATAGTTAAGGTGCTATTTTGATTTGCTTTGTTTTCTATTATAATGCATTCAGTTTTAAAATAAATAAAATTTGTTTTAATCCATATCATATCTTGCTTCCTTAATTCTTAATGACCTTCCCGTTAACCTTTCCTTTTTTTTTTCAATAAACTATTTTTTATATCCATTCTATAAGTTTTCTTATCTATATTATTATTTCTATTAATAATGGACACTTGGTATCTGTCTGTAGGTAAAACTATGCTCATTTTAGCAGAGGTGGTAGGGGTGATGTATCTTTTTGCTCTCATGATACCATCCTCCCAGGCATTATCTCTTTTTTTTTTTTATAATTTATTTCTTGCTAACTGTACCTACTCTCTGTTGCTAGACAGTCTTTTTACTCACATTTTCAGCCGTTTTACATGAGTACATGTGTTGAATGGCTTTTAAAGAGTGATTTGTAAACTAACCTATCTTTGCCCAGGTATTTTTCTATCCCTCTTTCTCTGAAATTTATTCTTATCACTTCCAGTAATACAATACGGTAATAAGACATGATGTGCAGAGTAGACTGAAAGTTTTGTTACCCAAATGAAAAAGCAAGAACAATATAGAAAGGATCACCAAAATAGATCTTCAAAAAATATTACACAGGTCATCATGCCACATTATTTTGTGCCATGAAAATGGTGTTTGAAATGATCTTAATGTGAATAAACTTGTTCGTTTTTTGTTTTGTTTTTAATTTCTTTGTATTGCTGTATTGTTTTGCTTTTGTCATTACTTCTTGGTAGGAGTAATAAGATTACCTTGTAGAATAAAGAAGAACAAGAATGAAATTGTTTATTAGTTAAAAATTGAACGATGCACGAACAAACTTTTTGCAGGATGAAGCTGTTGAGAATGAACGAGGAATTGGTGGTTTCAAACGGAAATTATCCAAACGAGAGAAAAAAGAGAAAAAGAAAAGAGAAAAAGAACGCCTGAAAAACAAAGAAAATCTGAGCAAAGACTCAACAATTGCCGAGAAACTTTACACTGATGTTCCAGAGAACAGTTTCACAAGAAGCATTTCGAATCCAGAAGCTGTTATGCGAAGGCGACGGCAACAAAAAGTGGAGAAACGTTTGCAACAATTTCGAAATGAAACTGGATCAGAATCTGGTGAGTAAACAGTTTTCTGATTTTTGAATAAAAGAATTTATGCAAAATTTAATCTCCATCTCAGCCATCGTTCATAATAAGAAAGCAAACTTTTAACCGTCAATAAGTGCAAAAAAAAAAAAAGACCTCAAGTGATTTCAAATTAATCATAATAAACATATGTGGAAAAAGTGTGAAGCTGAAATTTTGATGTTATTTAATTTTACTCAATTTTTTTAAAAATTATTTTTGTCATTTGATAATTTACTGAATCATGCTTTTGTAAAACAACAACAAAAAAAAAGCTAAGTATCCTCAATATAAAACACATGTCAAATCTTTCTATTAATTTTTTTCTATCTTAATAGAAACTGTTTACATTTCATTTGTATTTTAACGTAAGCAGATGGTGATATTAATGTTTTAGCATGTAGACGTTTTAATGTCTTTACTTTTTTATTTTTTGATAACGACCAATCTTATTTTTCTAAATGTCTCTAACGTCATCTTTTTATAATGATTCTTTTTTTAAATTGGTTAAATGCCTAGTTTATATCTCAAATAATAAGATATGTTTAGGGCTGTCATTTACTTTACTATAATGAAAGAATTTGCACATATGCTAGATTTTTCCAAAATTCAGTCAACCTCCTATTATGCTATGTATTAATTTTAATTAATCTGAATGAATAAATGCAGTTTTTTCCCTTTATCACACTCACATAATCATTGAAACGGATCAGTTATTTCAATAATACAATATAGTATTTTGAAATTTTGTAGATATAGTAGAGGTAAAACACAAACATAGCTATTTGTATTCCTAGTTTGCATAACTATATTTTAATAAGTGTTTGCTGTTATTCATTTATGTTATTGTTCAATATATATAATATATCTGCAATAGTTTTACCGATATTAAAGCAATTTAATAAAATAGCGATTGCCAAAACTTTTCTTAAAATATTAATTAATTTTCAAGGGAGGTGATTAAAAAAAAAAAAATTTTATTTAATAAAAATCATATTTAGTATAAATTTTTTTGTCTTGTAAACTTTGGAAAAAAATACATATCCGACACAGTTAATCAACTGAGAACCACATCGTTATATATAAAAGTGTATAAGATATCAACAGATACACACTTGAGAGTCAAAACAATGAAAAGAATATGCTGTTGTCCTAACCCTACTAATGACTATGGAAATGCAAATTCAATGCATATGAAATATCAAATGGAAGGATATGCCCATATTATACCCTCTAAAACTTGTTAAACTACTCAAAATTAACTGAAATTAGTGAACATTTATTAATTGATGTCTAATAGCTATTAAAATTTCACATAAATCAGACGTATTTGAATTTTCATGAAAAGCTTTCACGTCTTTGCGTAAAACTAAGTTATACTAAATATATCCTACATTATACAACCTTACATTTAGCAGCTGTGCTTTCAAATTCATAATTTAGAAGTAAATCATGCACATCAAAATATATATACACATACCTAACTTTATATATAGAAATGTAAAAATGTTTGTAATTCTTAATTTCGTATTTCCTGGTGATTTTAGCCTGTTTCTTAAAGAAATCTCAAATTTGACATAGCATACAAGATTTATTTTTTCTATTTATAAATAACAAGACTATTTTTTCCAGCTGTCAGCATTAAACTGAGTCAGCCAATGCACATGTGCAAAAAAGAAAGCAAAACTGCTTTTACATTTGTGAAGCCAAAATTATTTCTTTTTCTTTTATTGTTCAGTTTCCTGTTTCTTATCTGCCTATTCATGAGGGATTCTCAGCTTTATTTTTTTCTTCATATCCTGATGTTGCCAAAACAAATTCTTCCAGTTGAGATCACTTAATTTAAGTGAATTTGATTAAAAAAAAATCTGCATTATAATTGTTCATTTTACTTTCCTTTTAAAATAATCATTCTTTTATGAAACTATTTGCTGTCTTTAGATTTATCCAAATTTGATTTCATTAAATTAAAAATCGGGTAAAAGCACAGAATAGTTAACACTTGATAATTTGTAAACAAAAAAAAAATACTTAATTTATGTAAAACATATGAGAATGAAATTCTCTAATCCGCATAGTTTTTAACATTTAGAACATTTTTTTTTTAACTCAAACAAGACATATTGCCACTTGGAATGTTATGTCCAACAGGAGATTGTGGGGAGTTGAACAGCGAGATGTCTGTTCACATTACATTTAAACTTTTACAGATTAGTACAATCAGGAATATGGGGAAACAAGGAGGGAATTACAAAGTCTAGCAGTCCAAGAGAAGAAACTATTAGAGAAGAAGCCTTTCTGACATCTAGGGACCTCAATAGAGAAGGGAAGGTGCTTGTCTGGTTAGCCAGAGGTATGTACATCAAAGCATGTGCTGTGTGTTCATCAGAGCACATTCTATTTAAGTACTTGTAAAGCAGGCACAGGGATGCAATATTGCGACAATGGAATAAAGGTTGTAGCTTGGCAGAACTTATTAGTTTTGAGACTCTTTTCTTTTTGGATCTTGTATAAGGAGAGACTAGTGATGCATGCACTAGCCTTGATGTGACAACAATATTCCATACATGGATGAATTGTGACTTTGTAAAGATATAGGATACTCTCTGGTATGAATAATTTTCTAGCATAGTAGAGGGAGCCCATCTTGGCAGTCCTCAATGTATTTGTTCCGATTCATGTTGCCTGTGAATGTTAGGCGGAAGAGTTGAAAAGATGGGATATCAGGTAGAATGTTATTTGTCATGGCAATTGTTGGTTACTTCATACATTTTATTCTATAAAATCTTTCTCCTTGACAATCGCAAGTACACTTAACTGGCTGCCATGCCTCCTGTTGCAAACAGCTATTAAATGTTGAAGACAGATTTTAAAGAAGAATAAATGTAAAATAAAGTGTTTTAAAACTTAAAACTGTGAGGTAGAGAATTTCATTCTAATGCATTTGATATAAATTATTGCTATTTCATTTTGACTTACAAATTTAGTGTTAACTATTTTGCATTTTTGCAAAAAATCATCTTTGCTTTCATTGTTGAACTGCTTAACCAATCAGAATAAAAATTCTAAACAAAATGAAATGGTTTATGATTTTTAATCAAATTTTTATTATGTGTATGTACATAAGCTGCGTACCTAAAATTTATGGATTTAATATAATATTGGATATAACTCTAATCACTAACACTATTTTTTCAACTTTAATTCCAATCAAAAAATATCACATCTTGTTGCATAACTTAAAATAAGTCTCTTTACTCATGAATAATATAATAAATGTATTATTTTGATAATTTTACACATTATGTAAATTAGATGACAAAACAATTAAGAAGTAACATTGAAGAGTATCACTCTTTCTGTAAATGCTCAGACATTAGTGAAAAAATCGTTGACTTATTTAGTTAATTACAAGTAACAGCTAATTAGACAAATTAAAATAGAATTAGTTTTCCTTTGATGTAAGCATAGTGTAAATTTGAATTTGTAAGAAGCCGATAAAACACAGATTTTTTTAAAAATGAATATTTTTACGTTTAAAAATTTTAAATCAACTTAGTTTCGATTATGTCTTCATCAAACATAGAAACAGTTTATTTTTTCTTAAAAGGTGTTAAATAATACCTCCATAAATAGTATTTAAAATTTTGTTCCTTTGAAAAAATATTTTATAAATTGTGCTTAAAATTAATAGGAACAAAAGTTTTACCTGTGTATATTTTACAAATATTAAACTTAATCTTTTATTCTATTATTTGAGATAGCTTACACAAATCAAACATTTTCTTTTGCATTGTCAGGTTCACATAAAGACTTCCCTTGATATTCATGTGTTTTGCCATTAGATTCCACTTGTATAACACCATTTTTTCATTTGAGCCTGCACCCAACAATACAGACATTTACAATTTTATCAAATGGATTAATTTAGTTTTTTGGGGTTTTTTTTTACTGCCCTCCCCCACCCCTTTTATGGCACTCTTTAGGTGTGTTTTCTTTTTGAAAAAGATTTTATTCTCAAAATATCAGACATTTACCATCCTGGTTATATTAAACAGCAAGTCCATAATTGATCTTGACATATCAAAGGCCTTTGATAGGGTATGGCATAAAGGTCTACTCCATAAGATCTCCAGCTGTGGTATAGCTGAAAATGTCTTTTCAATTATTAAATCATTTCTCTCTGATAGGTTCATAAGAGTAGTGGTTGATGGGCAAAAATCAGAAGCTCACATATTAATGCTAGAGTCCATCCTGGGCCCAACTCTCTTCCTGATCTACAATGATCTCCCAATCACATCCTAAGATCACTCCTAGACAGTTATGCTGATGACACTATCATCTATGGCAACACTTCAAAGGCTGTAAATGACCAAGTTCTCCCTCCTCTGATCTTGAGCATGTGGTGCAATGGGGAAAGAGGTGGCTGGTTAATTTTAATGAATCTAAAACCAAGCTTCTATCTCTACACCATCAGTGCACTGATCCCCATCTGGCATCAATTGAAATGAATAGCTCGTCTTGAGGAGGCTCCATGTTTTGACAAGCTTCTGAGTCAAACCTTTACTCCTGATCTGAAATGGAACACGTACATCAAATCCGTTGCCAAGGTCACTGGAAAAATGTTGGGATCATTCTACTGCTCGAGTAGATATCTCATTGCCAATGCAAATTCTCTACCTGTATAAGAGCCAAGTATGTCCAAGGATGGAGTACTATTGCTACATCTGAGCAGGAGGAGCACCTTATCCTACCTTAACAGAGTTCAAAATAGACCATAGCCTAGTGGGGTGCTCTTTTCTTGTTCCTGTAATCTCTTTTCCAGAGAAGAGACGTTGTGAGCCCGTTTCTACTTTATTCTTATTTTCATGGCAAGTGCTCGTCTGTGCTCCAATCTATGGTTCCCACTGGCCTGACTTTCATGAAAAACACTCACCTAGCTGAAACCACTCTCAATAATTTCCCCCACTGTTTATCTGTGCTTAAACCTAAACGTAGATTCCATGAACAAAGCTTCTTTCTTAGAACTGCACTCCTGTGAAATTCTCTTTGGTTTGCCTGCTTTTTAGCTGACTACCATATGATCGTCTTTAAGTCCAAGGTTAACAAGTTCTTGATGAGCCGTCTCCTTAAGTAATCCAATTTACCAAATTTACACTACTAACAATTACTATGGTATTGTCCCATTGACTACTGTATACTCATTAACCCTTTCTTCTAGTGGCCTCCGGGCCTTTGTAAGTGGTAACTCCTTTGTAAAAAAAAAAATTTTTTTTTAAATACAAAAATTTATAAAATATACAAGACCTTTGTTTATTTTTCTCTTTTTGTTTATATGTCACTTCAATAATCTGGTATTTTACATTGCTACGCCCGTCTTATATATATTTGCATATATTTGGTTACCGACAATCTTTCAAACAAACTACCTTCTCTTTATATATATATATATATATATATATATATATATATATATATATATATATGAGAGAGAGTATAAGAAGGTTGTAGAAATGTAGGCTATCAGGCTATTTAAGTGCTGTGACATACGGACAATAACCCAGTATTCTACATTGCTATAGTCTTCTTATACATTTACATATTAATTTATTTTTATTTTTTCCAAGAAATTTAACTTAAAAATTTATTTTATTTATAGGAGGCATGCTTAAGATTCATGGGGAAGCACTTAGCCCCAATGTTCCTTACAAAACCCTTCTTGTCTCTGCAACTGATACTGCATACTTTGTGGTTGAAGAGACATTGGATAAATATGGACTCCCCAAGGATGATGCTTACAAATATTGTTTAGTTCAGGTAAGTTTGTTTTTTGTTGTTTTTTTTTTATTTAAATCTCAAGTACCTTTTTTTTCCTCCAATATTTTATATCTGAATATAAAATATTGGAGGCAAAATTGTTTGTGATTGTTACTCGCCTAGACATGACTGTTATCGGCAGTTATTGATCTGTAAAGTAGTGAAAATAATGCGTTTCTAAAAAACAGCTCTGTTGAAACTTTTAAAAAGATCCTATAATTACAAAATTGTTGCTTTTTAATTTTTTTTAACATTGACTATTTTATTCCTCATCCTCCTTTCCACCATTTTTTTTTCTTTTCTATTATCTGTCTTATTAAATAATATTATTTAATGTTTATGAAAATATTTCTAATCAAGTTTTAAGTAAAAATATCTCATTTCTCTGCAAACTGTATGACATGTTATTTTCATGTGTTAAAAAATCATAATGTTTAATACATGTAAACTAAACTAATTCTGATTATGAAAAATAAAAGTTGTGATTTTGTTTCACAAAAGAAATTGGTTTTATCTGTGAATTTCTTTTAAATATTTTAAAAGGTAACTGTGCCAAAAGGAGAAAGAGAATATCATGGAGGTTCTCTTGGTGATGAGAAAATACTTGACGATGATGAATGCCCATTAGCCATTTTGCTGGAACATGCACCCGAAAGAGGTATAGTCTTTGTTTTTGTTTAAAGAAACTAAATTTTCTTTATGTAATCATCCAAAATTATTAACTTCTATTACTTCGAGGAGTTAGAAATTTTGAAATATTTTGCAAAACTTGGCAGTTTTCAATTCTTTTGCTGAGGTCATGAAGGTGATGGAGTACACCGGACTGAAATACTAAGCATGTCTGATACTCTCAGACTGCTACTGACTTGATGCACCTGTGGTTTGGAGCATAGCCTCACAATATATGACTGATTACCATGACTGATTGAGATTTTTGCAACCTGAACAAAGTTTCTTAAACAATTTCTGGATCAATTACACAGTCATCTTTTTCACATCAAATACATTTTTAGCTTGCTTCAGTGGGATGATGGTTCAGTTCAGACTTGTAAAGCTTAAGCTACAAAATTGGACTATGTTGTACTTTGCTTTTAAAATCACATCCATGATGTGGAGAAATGTATTGGTGTAAATCCGACAGCAGATACTTTCCATAACTTGAACTGCTTCATTCACATTATGAAAACATGCCACTGAGTGGAATGCTTTCTAATGTTGCAAAACTTCTGCCTATTGCATTCTTTCCACATGTTTAACTTGTATAACTATTTAAATTTATTCAAGTCAAGAGTACAAAATAATCTTCATGAATGATGCATCATGGTCAGGAGTTTCATTGGTTTAAATTAGGATTTGTTTTATTGATGCACCCAGAACTAAGTATAAAATACAGTACTGACATTAGAGGTTCATCAGCCTATTCTAAGTTGTGATAATATATTTATAGAGATTAACTGGAGTGTGGGGAAGGGATCATGCATTTTTTTAGCCTTGAATCATGCTACTCTTTTATAATTCAAATTATTACATTGTCGTCTATTACACTGCTTCCTACAGCAGTACTAGGACCTCATCTACTCTCTCTCAATCCTCTGACACATGCTCTCCTCTAGGAAATAAATAAGGGAAAAAAATTAAGGAAGCCTCCAAAGCACTGCTGTAAAAAAAATAATTTCCATTCTGTTACTCTATCCTATTTCCCCAACCATCAAGGTTTTGGGTTTCCTCTGATACAGGAATTGAGAAGTAGGTAGCACTGGCTTTGATAAAATGTATAAAAATAGACTTTGATAATTGATTATTGATGCTGTTTTAAAACAAATATTGATTAAAAAAAAATAATAAGTAGATGCTTTAATTTTTTACTTTTTTTTGAAAATCGACTTTTGAAAAAACTCTTTAATTGCAGAAATTTGTTAGTTGTCTCATGGCTGAAGTCTGCTATCAATTTATATACAGGAAGGAGCTGTTTTTTTGTTTTTTTTATCAAATATTTTTATGACAAAAAAAAAAAGAAAAAGGAATTCAATTACTCTAACCAGTTTTCACTTTCATTGTTTTAAATCATTAAGTTTCATGCATTTCTGTAAGAGGTTCCGTCCATCTGTCACACTTCAAATACAAAATATCATTTTAAATGGTTAAACACGTATATTGAATGAACATGCCTCTAAGAATATCTATTCTTATTATTTTCAAAATTGGATGGTAAAGATTTTTTGTTTCGAGTCCTCCATCAATTGATAGTAGAACATTCTCAAAATTTGTAAGCCATGGAGCTCCAATCCCAAGAGGCTAGTATCCATCTACAGAAGAGTCTAGATTATAAGATGAGAACTCCCAGTCAATTGCTTGATCTCTGAGAAGCACAGGAGCACTTTTCCAGTAGGTTCATCATGTCTGGATACATGTTCAGCCAGCCCTAAAGTTCAGTATTGAATAACTACGGATTTTTGTTTGTTACATAGTCGTGCCTTGATATATTGTAGATAATGTGTAACATTTTGGTGTATATGATCCGTCAATTTCTTCAATCAAACATTTACTGGCCAAGAGTTTGATCCATAGAGTAGAATGGATTCGATTGATGTCTTAAAAATACTTGAAAGCATAAGGATTTCATGCAATTTAGTTGAATGATGGATAAATTAAAATGATAAACAAATCTTCAGAGGGTTAATTGCAAAAGTTTTTTTGTTTCTTTACATGCAATTTTCATCACCATTTTTATTCAGCTTAAAAAAAAACAATCATCTTGTAAGTTCATCTTGTACATATCGTCTGTTGTGCAATTTTAAAATATTAATGTTTTAGATTCATTCTATTTTTTTTCTCTCTCACTTCTCAGATGGAGTTGTGATGAATGAAGAAGGTAGGAGGTTGGATGTCTTTATTGGCATGCTACATTTCCATTTTCGTTGGAATATTATGCTGCATATTTTCAGTAGTTTTCCACCTAAGACTTGGACCTCTGACCATTCTAAAACAAAATATTTCCCCATAAACTCACTCAAATCATTAAAGAATGTTTTATAGTCTAGGGATCAGTGTTTGCACCAAACATCAAGTCAAACGATGTTTAAAAGGCACATGCACATATAAGTTATATTTTTGTTATTAGCTGAATCTAATGTCAAGTTGTCCGGGAATCTTTGTACTTTTATTTTTGTTTCGCTTACTTTTCTTTTTAAACCGCATAATTTCATTTTTATTTTATTTATAAATTAGAAGCATGCAGGCTGATTGCGAGAGGCAGTGCCTATTATTTGTAAATGCAGGGAGAGGGGGGGGGGGGCTGGCGGCATAGTGTTGTCTGTGTATGCAAGCAAAGTGAAGAGAGTGAATATTAATGACTTGTGAAACTTTTTTTTTACTTTGCTTTAGTTTTCACTATTGCATTTTTTATTTCAATAAATTTTTGATTAATGCTAAATCAAAAAAAAATCAATGAATGTACAATTTGAAAGCAACATATGCAAGAAAAAACGTACACGTGTATGATGTCTAAGAATTTTATTAATCGAGATAGAAAAACAAATTTTTTAATTTACGTCATCACAAAACACTAAAAAAATGCTTAAAAAGTGAAATACATAAAATGCTACATCAAACTTGCACATTTCAAAATCAAATTCTTTGCATATTGAAAAAATAGATATAAAATTGAGAACTGAAATTTTAAATGAAGCAGCCTCTCGTTAAAGTATTGATCAAGCTTTATGTTGCTTAACTTGCATGAGGAGAGCCTATGTCTTAAGCATGATATGGCTATAAGATGGATAGAAATTGTTCCTATTCTGGATTCACTGGACTGAGAATAATGTCATCTGAAGAGGTTGAACTACTGTACCTTTGAGATGGCCATAAAAACGTTATTTTTTTTATCTTTCCGGATCAGTTATAATCATATTGAATAAAAGATTTGTTAAATTGGACTCTTCTTGATGTGACATTAAATTTATTTCTGAAATTTGTTTTTCCTTTTTTGATTAAATCAATTTATGTTCAATCAATCAATATATAATTTAAAAAAATCAATCAATATATAATTAAAAAAATCAATCAATATATAATTAAAAAAATAAAATAATTTTTATTTATCATTCTTATAACAAATGGAACTTGACAGTGCATACTGAAAAGAGAGGAGAAATATCATATTTATCAAAAGTATTAAAACATTAATCTGGAAAGAATCTCGCATTTTTTTGCTTATTGCATGAGGGAGACAATCGTTGTATTCATCATAATGAAAAAGTTCAGGAATGAATTTTATAAACTCTTTTTGTTTCTATTTATAGTGGCAACATTATTTTATCAGAATTTTAGTTTTGATTAATAATAGTTTTTCTTTAATATCCTTTAGTATTAGTGCCCATCTATTCTACTCACACATTTTCCTGTGATATTGTTATAAGACTGCTTATCAGATTACCGGCCTGAAGCAAATGTTGAATCTAGTCAATATTCAGATGAGTGACTATTTTGGAAAATCAAGCGATCTAAATATAAATATGGCTGACTTTCTCTAATATCTTTAGACACAGGTATGAATCCATATTTTCTCCTGCCATGGGTGAAATGGTAAAATAAACTTCCAAACCTTTTGGTTAGAATGAAAATGTAATATATGTTCTGTCCTTAATCAGGAGAAGAAATCCTTTTTTACTGGGGTAGTTTTTATTTTCTCCCATCTAAAGCCTCCTTTTTAGGAGGTGAACATCTGTCGCATAAAAAATGAGGTTGTGTTTAACTTTGCCCTTGTGGGGATGCAAGTAAATAGGTACTCTGAAATAACACTAATCCTTCTCCGCTTATGCCAGCATTGCTCTCAGTCATCGTTGATTTCTCTTGTCAAGAGAAAGGTGGTTGGTATTATGCAACTATTGTTTAACTATAAACTTCATATCACACAGGCTTCCTAGTGTATCCATTGTTTCTCAAGGCTGAACAAGTTCAATGCCTTGTCTTTTAAACTAAGTCTTTACAGATATAACAAATAATATCTCACTTATGTAGACATTAGGATCATAAATAATCAAGCGAATAAAATAGCTTTTCTGATACATTAAAAAAAGTGTCGATGAATTATTTTCTCACTCAAAACTTGCATGTAGAATTTTTTTTGGTTTGCAATGAGAATAGATTTTTTTTTCTATTTTCGAATTTACATTTTTCACCAACAAACATAGTGTTTATATAATTTTTCTTTTAGCATGAATTTAAAAATTAGATCTTTTTTTTGTGCATTTTCTCTTTGAATAGAAACGCCTATCTTTGTAGTTAGCCATCTGTTGTCTGTTCTGATTGCTATCTCTTGCATGTGGCTTATGTCTAAAAACTCAATACAAAAAGAATAATCTTTTTTTATTTAAATTTAAATTAAGTCAGTTTAAGACAATATATCTCAAATCACTCAGATTTTTTATCAAATTCTGCTTAATTTGTCTTATTTTTTTCAGCAGAGGTGGGAGTAAAAATTATTAAACCACAAATTGAATTAAAGACTTGAAAATATCTGTTATTGCAATATTACTGTCAGTTTCTTCTAACGTTTTTGTTTTATATAATAGTGGCATATATGAGACAGACATTAACATGTGTGAGGGAAAAAGGGAGGAAATAACAAAAGTTCATTATAAGACATGTCAAAGACACAAGTTAAGTTCTATAAAATGAATGTAGTTTCAATAATTTGTGCTATAATGAATTTTTATGCCGTTATAGTGATAAGTGACACTTTTTGCTTGAAATATACATTTATAAAATACGTAAAAATTATCTAAAAAATGTGACAATTTAGTTTTTTATGAAAATGTATCAAAATGTGCAAAATTGTATTTACTATTTATTTTTTTGTATTTACATTATTTTATACACATGTTGAATTGCATTTTTAATTTCTAGCAAACAAAATTATAAAATATTTGGGTTTTTATGCAGTTGTTTATGCTGTTGATATTTATACTTGGATTAATGAATAGATTCTTTGATAATAGATATATTCACTGGATTTTTAAATTTCTAGTTTTATGTATGAAAAAATTCATAGAATCTGACAAAAACATTTTGAATAAATCTGTATAAAAAGTCTGCATTTTAAAGTTCTGATAATAATTTACTTCAAAATTTGAGGTGATTAGTATATTTCTGTACTGATTAATACTTGTATCTAAGAAAACCCATAGAGCATGAGAGGTGAAAATGAGACAAACAATACAATAATTCACTTCCTTCAATTGCAACTCTCATTTTTTATCTTTATAAAGTTACATATGTTTATATGTACAGGATTCAATCATGAATTTGGAATACAGTTGCTAAAATAAATGGTAAAAATGTGGTTTAATTCATTTAATTTTGGTACCTCTGATTTTTTTTTTTCTTTGTGAAATTTTAACAAGATATTAGATATTAATATTCTTCAAATTTCAATTTTTTAAAGGTATTTTAAAGAGTTTTAAGGAGAATAATAGAGGTACAACTTCCCATTTGAACATTTAAATATATCAGATTTTCATTGAATGATCAGAATTAGAATAAAGTGTTTACACTTAATGTTTTGAATCATATCTTGATTTTAATCTCCATAAAGAATCATAAAAATGGTGCAAATCTGTTCTGTTACTATTGAGTATTCACTGAAACAGCATAAAATGAAAATTTTGAATTAGAAAAATTTACTTATTAAGTTAAATCCACTATAATGCAGTCCAATATCTTATATAAATATGCTATTTTAATTTTTTTTTTTTTTTTTTTTTTTTTTTGCTAATAGTTTAGGAAAAAAAAAATGAAATCTACAAGGTCTTTGGAAGCCTTTAGTCAATTGCCAAATAGAAAGTTATTTCTAATTTAAAAAGTTTTTTGAAAATCCTTGTGTATTAAGATTTGTATTTTAAGGAAGTAAATTGTTTGGATCGTTTATACATTTATTCATTTGGTTTAGTGTGTTTTAATGGGTCATTTCACCCGCTACTTAATTGGCTGAAAAATGCGAAGCTCGTTGTTTGTTTGTTTACAAACAGGCGGTTTGAGCACTGCAAGAGTGATGGCAGATGTCTATTTAAATAGACATTCCGACGAGTTATTTGCGGGCGTCCCTTCTGTGGTCGAGTGGGAGAACTGCCGACTGTCAACACGACGGTTCTAGGTTCAATCCTTGGCTTGGGAGAGATGCTAGTCTAGCGGCACTGATGAATTGTGATACAACGAAACAGGACTGTATGTCGATGACTACAAATATATATAATATAAAGCTGAACGTCTGTGTGTGTCTGGTCACGAATAGGCTCCTATATGGTTGACTATCATAGAAAACTGATCACATATAATGATAGAAGATGTATCGAGACACGGAATGGGTATGTTTGATCTGGCATAATGATGATTCATTAAAATTGTGGGGTCTGCATTCACGCCTGGCCTCCATAGAATGGAAATAGGCACAAACTTTAATAAAGACTTTTCATATCTATCTGCATAAGCATACTTTGATAATTATGTTTCAGTTTGAAGAAATATGGTATAATAAAACTATGGGGTGTTCGTTCGCGCCTGACCTCCATAGAATGGAAATATGTCACAAAGTTTAACAAGGTTTTTTAATATAGATCCACAGAATATTGTGATAAGTGTTTCAGTGTGAACAGGTATGCTATAATAATAATTTCATAACTTATCATACTTACTTAGTGGCCTAGCAAGGTTACAGGGGAAACAACCAAAGCAGCAAAACCGATAAATGTAGGGGAGACAACTAAAGCAGAAAAACGAAAGCTACCTGCCAGGACACTATATATACACATGTAAGCAAATTTGGGCATATTTTATTGGTTTGAAAATATAGGTTCTTTTTTACCAATTGTCATAAAATTCTAAACATAGAATAGAATTATAATTTGCAAAAAGCCTGAAAATTTTCATGTAGTTTTGTCCCATAGAACCAAAGATATGAGCATTTCAATATTCAATTTGGCTACGAGTATAGATATACCACCTTTTTTAACAATTTTACAAGTTCGAAATCTCAGTGACTATTAGTCAAATGAAGGCTTGTTGGAAACGTAATGACCTGAATTGTATAGTGAGCTATGTGACATTTGCGCTCAAGGTCACACATTTTTGTTTCAAAATGTGGCGGATCGCTTTTCTATATTAATTTCATGTAAAATGAGTACCTACTTATGCCCCTCCCCTTTTTTTTTGGGGGGGGGGGTAAATTTTTATAGGGGATGTTTTTATTGTGGCCTGTGACAAATATCGTAATTAAATTTTTACCAAATAAGTATCTTTCTGGGTATTAAGCAAAATATGAGCACACTTGCGCATACAACAACGGCCACCATTTATGACATAAAGAATTACATTGCTTAATACCTGGAAAAAATACTTATTTGTGGAAAATTTAAATGCAATATTCGCTTGCAGCACATCTGAAAACCTAGAGAAAACAAGTTTTTTTAAGATAGGTTTTGTGTTGATCTACCAGGCAACAATTACCATCCCTAAAATAAATAAGCCCCCTCCCCTGCCAAAAAAAGATGGCTATAAAGTGGGTGTTCATTTTATGTTAAATATAATAGAAAAGTGACCCCCACCCCCACTTTTTGAAACTATAATTTCTTCATATCTTGGAAACTATTTGTTTTCTGGGATTTTAAACATTATTTTCATTTTCAGCACCATCAAAAACCTATAATAAATGGATTAAAGGATTTTTTGAGGGTGGAAAGATATTGCATCTTTAGCGATATTTTAATCATATTCATTTGTTCTCCTAGTTTTGCATATGAATTCCAAAATATCTGATATTTTCCCAAAACCTTTGACCTTGATGGAGGGGAGACTAAAACTTGCCGTTATGGTTTCAAATGATCTGAAATAACAGCAAGGGGTGACTTGATTCTAAATGTTTCTCATATGTTATATCTCCCCTCTTTGGTTTTCATACATAAAGTAAATTTCAGTGTATAAAGATTATTTGATACTGGAGATATTCATAATCGTACCTTATTTCCAAAAGAGGGGAGATATAACATTTGGAATCAAGTCCCCCTTGATGTTATTTTAGATCATTTGAAATCATAGCAGCAAGATTTAGCTATCTCCCCTCCATCAAGGCCAAAGGTTTGGGGGAAATTATATATATGTGTGTGTGTGTGTGTGTGTAATATATATATTTATTTAAATATTCAGGACTAATTCTATTATCTGCTCTTTTCTTAGAATGTTCTATTGATGCTCAACCTGCTGATGGTTTCTTTTTAGAGAAACATCTCTGATTCTTTCATCTCCAATCTGAAGAAATACATAAAGAATAGCAGCTGGAAATTTGAAATGGAAATAGACAAAAAAAAACCCTTTGCTTTTGTTTTGTATTTTTTATTTTACTTTCAGTGATTACGTCAAGAAGACTATTTACTTGTTTGACTCAATCACTGAAAGTAAAATTAATCATGTCTGGCCTTAGAAACAATTTAATGTTTAAATTGCAAATTATTATGACTGAAATATTGTGGCCTTTCTTGTGTCTGACTGGATTCACCTTTATAGGAGTTAGTTTTTAATAATTGCCTGGAGTGCTCCTACTGAGAAATGCTGAAAAGTGTGAGTAATAATAAAAGTTTGAGAATTATTTTGTAAATGTTTCTTTTCTAGAGCAATTGTCTAATTATTATCATAAATTAATTAAATCAATAATAATTAGTTTTATACACTACAATCTTTTTTCATAAGTTTCATGTTTTTTATATACTTTGTAATGCATTCAATTTCTGCTTCTCAATTTTAGTTAACAAAAAAAAATATAATCTTAAAATATTTTTTTCTAAGGAATATAATTTGAATTTCCATTTAACATTCTGAAATTCATTTTCTTTTTAAATTTCTTTTCGTAATATTATTTATATAAGCATCAATGGAATTGAATATTTTATTTTTTCTAACTAACTTTATTCACCCATTGGCCAAGTGGAGAGCTTCAAAAGATAATTTTTATTTTTTAATAGGATTTTTTTTTTATTCGTTTTCGTTTCCTTTATTTTATTTTGTATTTCAATACATATTCTATTAATAGTTTCAGAGATAACTCATATGTTTACCTTTAAATTAAATAGGAATTATCTCCCTTACATTTTGAGCATTTTAAATTATTATTTAAAATTCGCTCTAAATTTCGCTCTATTATAATAATCTTCATTGTCAGCCTAAATATTTTCAGAAAGTAACTCCAGTAAATTACACAAGTCAGAGTCAGATATCAATTTGTCAGTAGTATTGCAATTTTAGGTCTAACATATTGGATTAAAACATTATCATTATATAATTAATTATAGTTTAATAACTATTTGCTTCAATTAATAATATAATGACCAAACAAAGAATTAAATTTAAATTTCAAAATTTTCTTTAAATTTTTTAAATAAATTCAAGTAAAGACTGTCGGGTAGGCACAGTTAATTGTGAGTAAAATTAATGATATTGTTTATAAAGATATTGTTAACATGAAAAAGTCGTTGACAAATATTAAACTAAATAAAAATTTTGAACTAAAAAAAAAAAAAAAGAAATAATGAACTTGAAACTATACTTAAAAGTGATAAAACATTTTATTTCAATTTATTTTGAAGAAACTGTAAAAAAAAAAGCTTTCTTAATGGATATCATTGTATAAGTACATTATTTATGGATTTATTTGATATGTATTTGATTTGTATTTAAGTAAAACTTTGATTAAAACACAAGTATTCAAAGTTTTTTTTTCTAAACTTGTACAAATAAATTAAGTCTATTGGACATTATTTTAATTAGATATTTGATTTTTTTTCTATTAATTTTGTTTTTTTGACTCAAAGGTTATAGAAAAGGTAGGAAAAGTCGACACAAAATGCACATTTTCTGATGCAATTGTATGCTAATACTTTCGGCATGATGCTTTTAACAACTCATAACTTGCATGACTTTATAAGATTGACTTTCTGCACTTTGTGTATCCTCGCTTGTCATCATGTGCTTTTTTCTTATCCTCAGATTTCTTCAAGAAAACTTATTACATTAAATATATATGTGCAAGAGCATACATATAGCAAATGGCTTTCACAGGAATCATTCCAACAAACTAATTCATCAGGTCAACTGCAAAAGTTAAAATTCTACCATCCCTTTTATAAGCAAATATTTTTTTATCCAATTCCTACTGCTTAAAGCTATTAGTTTTTGTCTACTGAAAATATTCACACCCATCTTCACTTCTTCCTATTGGTCATTCAAGTTTAATTTAAAGCCATTAGCTTTTATTACTATTTTAGTATCTCCCCAACACCATCTTTTGTCACTCTGATCAGTTACTAAAATTTCATTTCTGTTAATATTTTAATTCTTATCTACAAATACATTAAGCAGGCTCTGTTAATATCAAATGGTAGTTTTTGTAGGTTTGTTTTTGCTAAATAAAAAAATATAATGGTGTTTTTATTTAGTAGCTATCCTACAATAAAATATATTCTGTTTCTATATTTTATAACAATTTTTCTTCAAATTTTGGGGGATCTTTAAACTTAAAAATCTCAAGTTTCTTGCTCAAACAAATTCTTCACCGATTGTTATAAAATCTACAACACTAACCTAAGATTTTCCATTTGATTACCAGAGACCGTGCCCTATTTTCAAGCCTCCTCCCCAAAAAAATATTGCTTCTAATTTTTTTTCTTAGATTTTAAAAGTTTGAGCAAACATGCCTTAGTTTAATTTTAAAATTATATATATATATATATATATATATATAATCAGTTTTAAAAAAATCACTAGTTGAGTTAATATATTAAAAAAAAAAAAAAAAAAACTAGTTATGTAAAAAAAGACAGAGGTGGATGTAACTTACCTTCAAAAAGTATTTCTTCAAAGCTTATAATAATAAACAAATCAAACTAAAGTATTTACATATAATTGAAGATTTCATTGAAATTTGCTGATTCCCTGATTCTTGGGAAAACTTTCAATTTCTTGGGAAAACTTTCAATTTTTGTACCAAAGATTAATAAAAATGTGCATTGATTTTGGTGGCACGTAAATTATAAACAGCCTGATCAAAAAAAATATAGAATGAACTTGTGATCACTTGTATAAATTAGAATGCTCACACACTTCCCTGGCCAGTAAATGTTAATGTTCATCCATTTCTGGACCAGAAGAGAGAATGAGTAACATTTTTTTTTTTTTTTTTTTTTTTACCTCTCTCTCTCAACATCTTTTTTATGATTTGTGTTAATTTTTTTTTCAACATCTTATCCTCTCTTTATTTTCTTTTTAAAAATGTATATTTAATTTTTTTAAGTTTTTCGTCATAATTTTTGCCTTTTAACATAAAACTAAAACCGTTTTTCTTTTTGTAGTTATTTTTAATTTCAAATGTTAACATTCACATATGGAACATTTTTATCTTTTTGTGTTTGTCTTTCTGTGATTTGTTTTTCTTATAACTCAATCTCATAGTGACAATCAGATGCTTTCAAGTGACCTGAATTTCAACATGTTTACATTAATTTTTCATAACAAAACTTATGATTGTTTGAGGTTTTTCCAGACATTTTTCTTTCTTTTTTTCTTACTTTAGATTGCCTCATGTTCCAATTGCGATTGCGACCCCCACAAGATGATAGAAAAAAAGAGAGAATGCGGGCAGCAGTTTCTCATAATGATTTGCGTTCCAACCAAGACAAAAACCCTCCACAACAATCCAGACTACCTTACCTGGTAGAACTGCACAGAGGTAAAATATTTCTATTGAGTTTATATAAATGACAATAAGTTCAATCATCTTGGTTTTAGAGGTTTTCTTTCTTTCTTCTCTTTTTAAAGATATTTTTTTTTTAATTAAAATATTTTGTTTTTCAGGGTTATAAAGAAATAATATACATACGCTTGCCTTTAAACATTTAATTGAAAGTTTTTTGTTTTTTGTAAACTATAGAGATTTATTAAAAAAAAAATTTTTTAGATTAAAAAAAATTTACAAATCAAAACGTTTTTTAATCCATTTCTGCACAATATTTTTTAAAAATGTTTTCACTTGATTTTTTTTCAATTGTTTACATTTTTTTTAAATAAAAATTGTAATGCTTCCATTTTTTAAATTTTTTTTATAAATCTCTATAGTTTGAAGAACAAAATGTTTTGTAAATAAAACTGTTTTTTAATTTAAAAAATCTTCAACGAGTGCATATTGTTCCTATAGTTTAATTGGGAATAAAAGAAACTGGTGTCAACCCAAATATGTTCTTTTTGGTATCTTATTCTTGGATGTTTGATCTCAAGAGTTATGAGTTTTAAGTTTTAATAGTGTATTTATGATATTTAATTTTATCCGTATATTTGGTGACCTTTTGTCAGGATTTTTATATTACGAAGACTTTTAGCAGTAATTTTTACATATTGGGAAGTTCTTATTTAGCTGACTCCCCTATGAGGTCCGAGTTAGACGCAAGTTCAGTTTTTGATGTGGAGAAACTCTATCTCCTCAAAAATGGCATTCTGGATTATGAAAAAATTAAAATTTGCTCTGTTGAGAAAGATTTCTCCTTCACTGACAGAACAGAAAACATAGAGAACATGAAATATAGTATTAGAACAGATACTATATTTTGCTCCTAGTCAAAAGATCAAAAGTTTAAGGATTTCAAAACAATATTTAGAACAGATGAAGTAATTTTTGCTACTTTTTTATACAATACTAGACAGTAGTTAACTTATCTGTCACAGGAACCCTCTGGCTGAATCAAAGTTGATATTTGTACTAGTTGGTACCTCTCCTAGGCATCACTTCCTCCTTTGTTAAAGGCAGGTGATATATTGTCAGTCATTTGAAATCCCCCTAACAGGGAAATGCTGACATGGTCAGTCATGGCAACTTTTTCACCTAGAATATCCTCTTTTTGAATTGCTTACGATATACTAAGCTTGTGTCTAATTTTGCTGTGGTATAAGGGATCGGGAAGTTGACCTATTAAGAAATATAATAAAATCTGTTAAATTTTACTAGTTTAATAACCAAACTTATTAATTTTTTCTCTTCTCTCATGCTCCAACAAGATGGTGGAGAAATTATTGAAGGCAGACGACATTATCTACAATCAAGTGTCACTGAAGTTGGCAGCGAAAAATCTGTGTCTGAAAGTGGCCAATATCTTCAGGTTTGATATTTCAATTATTTTGTGTGTATTCTTGATTTGCATTTTCTTATAATCAGGATATGTAATCCACACTTGACCTTTTTATTTTTATTCCTTAAATAAAGATGGCTAATTTTATGGCAACTAATTGATACAATAAGAAATGATTATTTTTAAATTGATGTTTTTTGTTCTTTTTTTAATAAGATTTTGTTCACTGCCCATGGATGTTAATTTTTATCAAATCTTATTGATTAGAAAACAATTTAATTCGGTTATATCTGTATATATGTACTAGCAAAATGATCATCGTAAGGTGGGTAAAAACAATATGTAGCATTACTTTCTTTTTGTTTTGTTTTTTTTGTGTGTTTTTAGTGGGGGGGTACACAAGATGGTTAATTTTACAAAGAAAAAATGTGTCCATCTTATTTACTCCTTACGATTGATTCATTTTTGAGTGAATCCTTTACATGAAAGCATAAGTTTATAGTTCCACCTTTTTTGTTTGCTTATTTGTTCACAAACTCCTAAAATTTTCAGAAGTAGACCCGCATAACCATGCATATTCTGACACTACATGAGCTAGAGTATTTGGTATATTTCATTTTGATCAAAGGAAGTAGAATAATATTGTGGGGTCTTTGTTCATGTCAGACATCCATAAAAAGGAAATATGGATTTATTGTATTTGATTTATAACTCCACAATTATGAAAAATAAAAAAAAAAAGGGTAGAAATAGTAATATGGGATTCAGGGCTTGGAGCAGGAGTGCACATGGATCACTCCTTTCCATGAAATGTTAAGTATGTCTGAAGGAGATTAAAAACTGAATTTATGGAAAATTATTTGAATAACTGTCACTTTACTTGCATTTTTTTTTTTTCATCCAATTATTTCTGAACATATTCTTGTGCTTTACCTCCAAAATAGAATATCATAAAATGTAAAAATAAGAATTTAAAAAAAATGTACATTTTCAGTATAAGAACGAAAATCAAAAGCCATAAAATTGAATTTCCATTAAAAAACGTTATATACTTAATTGTTATGTTGCAATTAGTAAAATTACTACATAAAATGCATACTTCAATTACCTCCGCTGTTCATTATTTAAGTATTATTTGAAAATTATTTTCATTGATTATTTATTTTTTTTACTTCATCGTTTTTCATAATTTTTGGATATTTTAATCATTTTGACATAAGTTGATACCATCTATTTTAATTGAAATTTAATGTTTTGATTTCGTTCTAATACTGAAGAAGCACAAAAAAATAAGATATGGTGTTACAAGCTGTGAACAAAGGGAGATAATAGGGTTCCTCATTTACTCTCACATTTCTCAATAGTAAAATATACAAAAAATATTTTACTGGAGAAGGTTTTACTTTTTTCTTTATTTTTTTATGAATCTAAAAGAATACTCGTCTCAAGACTGATGCAATTAATTCTCTGAATAGTTTTGCATTACTCTTATAACCCTTTAAGAAAATTAAAATACAGATATAATACTAGAACACTCAAGAGTAAATGAAATTTGGAGAATATTTATATTTTGGTGCCTAATTAATATTTTACAAAATCGGAGGTATCTGAATTTTCACGGTGCCTCCACACCTTTTTTACCGCTTTTGCATAAAACTAAATTAAACTATATATAGCTTACATTGTAACCCCTTACATCTAATAGCTGTGTTCAAAAATTCATAATGATCTGTTTATTACTTTAGGATTTAATCCTGTATATTGAAATATATGAACATATACACATACCTAACTTTATATAAATAGATAAAAAAAGATGAAATCAACTTTTTTTCCTAAAAGAGAAAATAATTATTTGAAAAAAATCTCATTAGTTTACGAGATTATTTTTTTAAAATAAACTCCATTCATGAATCTGCTATTCTTTTTCAGTTGTTTGGTAAAAGAATTCTTCCTCATCACTGTGTCATTGCTCATATGGATGGTTCTGTTACACTGACTCCAATCAAGTCGGATGCAGAGACATTCATTGATGATGAACATGTCTCTAAAACAACACTGCTGCAGGATGGTATGATTGTCAGATTTGGACTGAATCATATCTTTAGATTTTCTGATTCTAGATCAGATGAGGTAAGTTTTTTTAAAAAAAAAAAAGAAAGAAAACTTGGACATTTTTAAATGTTAGGAATTTTCATTATCTATATTAATAAAAAGATGCTTGTAAAGTTTAATCCAGACATAAAAAAATGAAAATATCAAAGATTATACTATACATATCTGTTATGGAATGAAGTTATCTGGAAAAAAAATTTCACTTAATTTCATCATTTTTTATTTTTTTTATTTTTATATTTTTTTTACAGCGAAAAAACAATTTCTTATGATACCGAGCAAAAGGTTCGATTTATAGGAAGAAAAGCTAGTATTAAAGATGGGAGGAAGTGTTGGCGCTTTAAACTGAGTTATATCCTGGTGGTGTTTTCCAAAAATTTAAAGATGGCTACCTTCAACACCCTGTCATAAAAATGTGGTTTTTCACTGTAAAAAAAAAAATACTCGATCAAATTAAGTGAAATTTTTTTTTTTTTTTTTTTAAATCTTCAGTCCAAAACAGATACATATAACTTTTTTTTTTTCAATATTTTCGTTTTTTAATGTTTTGATTAAACTGTACAAGTACCGATAAAACTTATGACAACTTTGGCTGTGTATTTCTTGCATTAATTTAACTTTGAAAATTGTATATTGAATCACTATTTTTTTTACTATTAATCAGATATTTATTGAAAGCAAAAATGTAATGTAAAATCGATGTAGATACAGCTAGTTTAGTGTAACTTTCATAATTTATTGTGATTCAGTAATTTTGCATTTGTTTATATTTCAGTTTTTAATAAAAAGAAAATAGATATTAAATTATTCAACAAATCTATATTAACTTGAATCTCAGTGCTTTTATCTTATGTCAACAAGATACATAATGTATATAATGTTGAAAATAAATTCCAATGTTTACTATATGATATATTTGCTGTTTAATGCAAATTCAAGGAGATTACAGTTTACAGTGATAATAAAAACTTCAACACAGATTTATCGCAAAGCTCAAAAGATTAATTCTGTATGAGACTCGCTTTTTCTTTTATTTCCAGACCTATGGTGAACTGAATTAACTGTTTGGCTTTGGATATTACTAACAGTGTTACTAAAACAAAAAAAAACAAAAAAAAAAGAAAGATATCGTTCTGAAATATTTACAATATTTATTATTATAAAATCTGTGGAATAGAAAAATAATTTTAGAGAATAAAAATTGTTCTCTCTTAGAAACTATTTTCTTCATTTAAAAATTTTTTATTGAAATAAAGTAATCAAACTTATGATAGACACAAAACACATTTCAGAAAATATAATTTATTGTTGAGAATTAAAAATCTTAAATTCATTCAAGTACTTGGGTTTAATCATTAGCAAGAAAAACATGAAAAGCTGCAATTTGTATGTGATGGCTTAGCAAAATATCACAATATCAAAATCTGATTAACAATATCATTTTGAAGCATAAAAATCTTTTGCTCATTTATGCACATGTGAGATATAGATCATCACAGCGGAGCTATAAAGAAGTATGCAAGTCTAGGAGATGAGATGTTATAAGATGTTAAACCATATTTTAAATAATTACTTAAATTTCAAATATTTATTGAGTAGAATTTACAAACAACGTTAGTTTGAGGATATTCATATCCAAGAGTAACTAATCAGAAGAGATTCTACCAAACAGTTTGTTGGCTTGAAGTCACACCAAAGAGTCTCAATTTGTGACCAAATAGACATGATAGCAGCATTGTGACTAATTATCTCCCTTCGAGGTAACTTTGGTCCCAACATTACCAAGAGTGTACTGAGAAAACAATTGCAGAATTCATCTGTAAAAGCAATAGATGAAGAGAGTAAACAAGTCAAGACAGTAACTCAGCTAAGCCTTATTAAAAAAATATTTTTTGTATTTTTATTTAGTAAAACAATTTTACTACTTTTTATTTTATTTTCTTTAATTTTAGGACCTTAGTTATCATCGAAGATCAGTCTCTCCCAACCCAAGACATCAGCCTATTCCATATCCAGATGGAATTAAAGATGACCAAAACAAACCATTTGAAACCACTTTCGAACTGAATGGCCAGGTAGAAACGTTAGCTGATCAGAATTTACCACGAGGAATGTCCCGGGAAGATTTACACAAAAAGTAATTTTAAAAATTTTTGTTCACATTTTTTTGATAAAATCTTCAACAAATAAAAATCTAGGAATTGAATATTTTGTTTAGAAGTTTTATCTATGGACATTTTCTTTTTCTCCTTTCCTGCAGTGCCCCTAACCATAGTCCACATAGTCCAGGGAGACATGGTGCCTCATCCGGAAGATCTGCTGAAGTTTTGCCTGCTGCTTTAGAATTTCGAGAAGAAGGTAAGAATTCTTTAAATGTCATTAATTTTTTTTTTAATAGTACCCGATAATGCATTGGGCCACCACTGTCATAGGGGTAGAACTGACTTTTACAGGATGTAAACTTTGCAACATGCATGCCATCAAATCTTTATTTCAATTTACAACAAGTAACATAAACATGAAAATTATGAGATTCAAATTCATGCAAACTTTCCATGACTGACTTATCATTACAGATATATCTGATAACTTTTGTGAATGCAATAACAAAATAATTATTTACTTCTCTCACGTTGTTTTTCTTTTCAGAATATATTCAGAACTTGATTTTTCTAATAAAAATTATTTCTTCCATTGTCAGAACAGTAGCATATTTAGTTCTTTTACTAGAAATTGTGTAAAATGTTGAACAATATATATTTTTTTTTAATGAAATGTCTTGCATATATTTTATATAACTTATTATAATAGAAATGAAGATTCTGTCAGTCTTTAACTAAAAATGATGCAATTTCCTTTTAGTTGTTAATACCTTATTTTAGATAATTTTATTTTTACATTTCTTATATTATTTATGCTATTCAGTTATACTTTAATACCGAATTTAATTTATAAATACACCAAAATAATGAAAAGTAGAAATAAGGAGAGTAGGAAATGGACCTTGGGTTTACTCTCAGCAGCATTTTAACTCTCATTTTCCTTATTTTGTCTTTTAGTCTACACATTCCTTGAGCAATGTTTCTGACAATTGCTGTTTTCTGTGTTGGAATCTATCCATCTAACATTGTTGGCTAGTTTTTTAACTTAAAAGTAGTTTGTTTTTTTTTCCTTTTAGCTTCTTACATCAAATTGCTTTATGCTTTGTTCAGAGCAATTTCCATAAATGACTATATTTAGTTGCTAGCCACTGTTGTCAAGTACTGGTTTAGAGGGTGACTTCAGGAAAGATATATATATGGCAGCTTAACTCTATTTTGGATCACACCCCAAAGTAAAGCTAAAAGTGGCTGTCTGAGAACAATTTCACCAATCTCAGCACCTACCCCTTTCCCTACTTATTGCGACTTTGTAGATTACTTTGTGTACGATGTAGTTTACAAAGACACCAACCATACCATCTGCAACATCAAGGACAAGCTGATTAACAGGATGATATTGGTGGTTGACAATCCTGAAGAACAATGTGGAGGCAGCATGCGTCAGGTTCAAGTCTTACCTTTGTGGTAAAGGCTCAGGGCAGCTTCTTTGGATGAGATGTATTCAGAGTATTTTTTCTTGAACCTTGGAACTGTTGTGGAATTTTGAATCAACCTGAGGATACACTAGTCATATTCCATTCTCCCAGTCTTATGATATTCTAACAGTTAGCTTATTACATCCTCTTGCTACCTCTGCTTAGGATTGAACACAGAACCTCAAGAAAACCTGCACATTTTTTAATCGATGTTCTAGTTGTCTTGGCCATATCCCATAGATATATTACAGCTGCAAAGATTATGGCACATATTGATCCAAACTTTGTGATAACAGCAACCAGGATAAAGAACAGTTCACAATTTGTAAAAATTATAAAAACTCTTAAAAATTAAAATATTAAATATTTTAATGAATTCTAGGCATGATTTGTTAACTCATTATTGAGTCTGTTTGATATCTCAAAGAAATTAATCCTTTTCTTTAAACTTTTGATCATTTAAACATTTAAAATAACCTTTTCTTACCTTTTTTTTTTTTTTAGCTGAAGACCAGTTTTTACGGCAAGTTATCCTAAATACAAAATGCAACACTACCCAGTTCAAACTTGCTCCAACTTACACTTTGTATTTGGCGATACGTCATTGTCTCTCTAATGGGTACTATCCTGACTTGCCACCTCAAGAACGAGCTGTACGACTTACCAACTTCATTCATAAAATTAGTGGAATCATGCAACAAGCTATTGAGGTTAGCATTTTTTTTAATACAAATTCTAACAATCAGTGCTAGGATATCTCCCTCACTCTCCTACCAATCTAATCTTTGTAAACAGGAGAATTGTGAAATTTTAATGAAATTTTCCATTATATAATGAAGTAATAGAATTAGCAATAAATATAACATTAGTTTTAAATTTTAATGATTTTTCTTTTTCAGTTGCACCCTCCTAAATAATATAGTCTTAAAAGAAATACCCATAGAATATACTCTGTTTAGAAAACTTGTTCCATAATTCATAAGTTTAGTAGTTTAGAATTTTACCAAGCATATACTAATGCTCACATGCACCCACCATTCTTTTTAAATTTTTATCACTTAATATAAGTCAATTTTTTTTTTTTATTAAAGTTTATTTTTCAAAAATTTGGAGGACACATGCAAGCATGGATGGAAACATGTCCTATATCATGAAAGTTGACAAAAATTAGTTTGCCATGTTAAAATATTCCAAAATTAAGAATGATCCATTCGTTAGTTTATGATGTTATATATATATATATATATATATATATATATATATATATATATATATATAAAATTATTTAAATGTTAGAAAAAGCCTATGTAAATGAACCAATGTTTCAACATTAATGTCTCATCTGGGTTATATATTTATTTGAATAAAATAAATATTTTATATTAGATCCTATGTGATGAAGGAATATTCGATATTAAAGAGCATTAATGATATAAATTGTAATGATGAAAAATAAAATTTACAATGTTTATCTTTTTTTAAAAACTTTTCTTGAATTTTTTCTTCTAACATATGATAGAAATTCTTTTACTTTACTATTTTCCAAATTTTCAAGTTCATGCAAACTAGTAATATTTTATTCTTCTAATTATTTTCTTTGAGGAGAAGATCTTATTTTTGAAACTGCATGGATTAAGACAAAACTTTTTAGTGCTTATTTAGAATTACACTTAATTAAAAAAAAAAATACAGAAAAATCTTCATGCACATTTTTGTCTTGGAACAAATGTCATATTCCAAAAAATCATGTAAAGTTTTTTTTGTTTTTTTTAATTAAGAGAATCAAATTTTATGATTTTTAGCAAATAATAGTAAAGTAGTAATAAAATAGCACAGTCCATAAATCTTAGTAGTCAAATTGTCACCCTTTGAATTTAACACCTTCTAAAAAGATGTGGTGTCTCTTGACCCCCTTTTCACTTACTCATAAAATTTGATTTTCTTATATAAAAAATTTAATGAATCAATTTACGTAATTTTTAAAATATGACATCTTTGTTTTGTGACGAGTACATACATTATCTTTAACATCTGTTTTTTGTTTTTAATTAAATAATCGCCATCTTTTTTATATTCCTTGTTTGAACATTTGTGAATTTTATTTTTCATTTCAGTTTGTCTTATATCTAACTGTATAAATACAGAGAAACAATGTTGATTTTGAAATTTAAGTGATTTTTAAATAAGTATAAATTTTATAGAATTCAACTTTTGATCTGAATTAATACAAGTGGCCAATATTTTTTATTTTAAAATGTTATTACTCTTAAAAGGAACTTTATATTTTTTTTTCAACTGCATTTTTAAGTAAAAGGAACAAAAGATAAAAGTAAGAAAACTTCCAGATTTTGTTATTTCCAGTTCTAGCTCTGCTAAAAATCTTTATTTAATTTCCATAATTGTGGTTTTTGTTTTAACAGGACAGCCGTGAAGATCCAGCAGCATTAGCGTTTTTGATGGCTAATACTTCAGAAACGTATAATTTCATTAAACAAGACCAGGACACTCGCCTGTTTAGCCGTGAAGCTCAAGAGGTGATGGCGGAGTCTGTCCAAATGGCTTTCCACCATCTTGTTGGCTGCTTACAGTATGATCTTCAACAAACAATGCCAGCTTTTATTGATGATGATGATAGTGTTGAAGATGATGATTTTGGTGTAGCTGGTAAGTTATCTTAAAAATAGAAATAATTTGTAGGTTAATTGTTATAAAAAGAAAAATGTAAGTAATTATAGTTTTACCATGTCATAGTAAGGATAATGTTTCAATAAAAGTTGTGTTCAAAAATAGTTGGATCAATTAGACTTGAGGCATCCCAGAATCAGAAAAAAATACCAAGAGGACACGTTTTGGGTTGACACCAATTTCTTTTCCTTTTACTTCTGGTTGGATTATAAACAAATAAGATATGCATACTTGCCTCTCCAAATTTAATTTTAAAGTTTTATTTACAAAACATTTTTTTTTTGTAAAATATGTAGATTTATAAAGAAATAACGTTTTAAGTAAAAAGAAAAAAAATTACAAACTAATAAACAAAATGTATTACCAAATTAAATTTAACCAAAAATATTAAAATAAGTCGATGTTGTGTAGCGATGGATTACAACCACTTTATTTTGTAAACTGGAGATTTATATAAAAAACAAAAAAGGTAGGGCATATTGAATATAAGTATCATGAAATAACATTTTAAAAATACATGGCCTTATTTACAATCAAGGTCTCCCAAAAAATTCTGGATTGAGACAAACATTTAAATTGCCTCCATTTAAAGGGATTTCTCTTCACTAACCAAGAACAGGAAGGATGAAATTTAATATCAGAACAGGCAGTATACTTTGCTTCTAGCCAAAAGATTAAGGACTGTTTTGACAAAGATATTATGTGGCTTTTAATAAATAGAATATTTATTCATGGCACATTTTATAATCTAAAATAAAAAAGATTATAATATACAAAACTCTTTATTATAAAATATAATATATGCTGTAGCAAAATATCTCCACAAAAAATATAAATTCTTTAATGGGAATAAAGTTGTACGTTTGTTTTCTTCTCCAGAGAATATGAACAGGAATAACCAGAGAATGTCACCTACACTTGGTGACGTCTTGCGAACACTTTCTGCTGCCATGAATCTCCTACGTCGGTGTCGAGTGAATGCTGCCTTGACCATTCAACTCTTCTCTCAACTCTTTCATTTCATCAACATGTGGCTCTTTAATATTCTTATACAAAAGCCAAATTTAAGATTGTGTACAAGACGATGGGGAATCAGGCTGAAACGTAGACTTGGTCGCGTTGAAGCCTGGGCAGAGAAGCAGGGACTTGAGCTGGCTGCAGATTGCCATCTATGCCGAATTATCCAGGTAAAAAGATTTTTATTAATAAGGGGGAAAGGAGAAATAGCTCCATCTAATCTTTCAAGTTTGTCAAAATGCACATAAAGTTCTAATAATTTTATTTATAAAATTGAAACGATTTTTGAAATGAAAAAACAAAAAAGAATATCTAAAATTATTCAAAACTATAAAAATAATCTCATCAAATTTTGACAAACTTTAAGAGTTATCTCCCCTTGGCGTCCCCCATCCTCATAGCGAAAATTGCCTATATGTCTTTGTTGCAATTGTCTGACTAAAATTTGATTTCCTCTTTAAAAAGAAACTATTTGATCAAATTGAGTAATGTTTTTTTTTATGGCATAATTAGAGACTCCCAAATGCTACTAATTTCTAAGCTTGGTTTGCTTAGTAATTTTTCTTTTTTTAGCGTATGTGTTGCCTCTTTGAGTCACCTGACCCGCCACCTTGCATCCTTGTCAATTATTTTGACCTCGTTATACAAAGGAAAGCGTGTTCCTTTTTCTTTCCATGTGATTAGCTAGTTCCGACTTTTTTACCTCCCTTCAGTGTCACAGCCTTACAGTGTTCTTTTAGTCTTACCTTTAGAGAGCGACTGATCTCACCTTTGTATAGTTTTCTGCATTTGCATGAAATCTCATATACAGTTTTTTGTCCTGAGACTTTTGGTCGGGGGTTTGACTTGTATTAGGTGTTTTTTGAGTTAAATCGCTCTTGAATATTGTTTTGATGTATTATGGACTGCATATTTTAAAAAAAAATTTTTTTGGACTCTTTATGTATGATGTGCCCACTGGCAACTTTTCAGGTATTGTCCTTTAGTGTTTGCTCTAGGTTTTCCTCTCTAGGTAATCATGTCAGGGAAGGGTTATTCTTACATTTCCAAATCCTCCTGGTATGTGTTGTCATCGCTACATATTGTCTTGGCATGGTGTTGTAAGCACCGGATGATTCCTTTTTTTTTGTTATATGAATGGTGGGAGTTGAAAATTTTGGATTCATTTTTATAGGGAAAAGTGGTACTTAAAAAAAAAATTTACCCAAACATATTTCTGGATAGAATGTACTTTCCAAAAATATTTAGGTTTAGTATGTGCTTTCCTGCCTTTTTTAGTTATTTATATAAATATGAGGAAAAATACAATAAAGTTTAGCCCAAAATAATTTTTGCCTCTTATTTTTACTACTGAACCAAATGGATCAACCTGGGTAAATAAATAAAAAAAATAAAAATAAATGGCACAAAGGTTTTGATTGTTGGCTGCACAGGGTATAGATATAGTTTCTAGAGAAGCTGATAATGAGAAGTTAGTGATCAGGGAGTGGAAGACAGAATTTGTTTGAAGATGAGGTGAACACATGCAGATCAAGTAAGCCTTTCAAAATCTTCAGGTTTTAATTCTTTAACCTCTATCATAACAGATCATTATGAACACCAAACTAATTTGATGATATACAGTAACATTCAATTCTCTACAAAATAAATTCTGTCATAAAATCGATATTCATGCAAATATAAACTTCTGATAATTTACTCAATAAATCTTTTTTTGTTTTCCATTTTTGCTTTTAGGCTGCCCACCTTCTGCAGGCTCCCAAGAACAATTCTGATGATATTGCCAACATAAGTTCCACATGCTTTAAGCTAAATTCCCTTCAAGTGCGTGCCCTTCTGCAATATTACATTCCAGAAGATAATGAACCACATATCCCCCAGGCCCTGATTGATCGAATGGTCGCTGTTGCTATGAATATGGCTGATGACCTGGCCCAATCTGACGGTAGTGAAATTCATTTGGAGGAGCACAAAGATCTGCAGCTTCCGTTCCTTTTGCCGGAAGATGGTTATTCATGCGATATCATCCGAGGAGTTCCAAATGGCCTTCCAGAATACCTTGAACCTTACACTCAAGCAGGAATCTGCCGTTTGATTCCTCAACCCAATTCAAAAGAACTCTGGACTGTTCACATGATAGGACCAGACCAGCAAGGACCAAAACTTAATGAGGTAAGAAAGTAAAGATGATTTTGTTTTTATATATTTTTTTGTTTTATCTTTATCTTTTTTACTTTCAGACTTGTTATTTGCAGAACTTATTTGGTAATGTTATCTTTGGAGAAAATGATTTTTGAATATGATCAAGAAAATATTCAGTTATTACATGGGAGGAGCATAAACTGTGAAATCAACATTCAAATTCTGTTAAAGGTGTTCAGCTTATTATTAATATCCTTGACAGCGACATAGATCCATCTTTCCTCCTCTTTAAGGGGAAATAGTAGACACTCATGACTTTTGGCCTTTTCTTTAGGAATAAGCTGTAGTATCTGTTCTGATACTACACGTCATCTTTTCTGTTCTTGGTCAGTGGATGAGAAATCCTTCTATACAGAGGCAATTTTTATTTTTGTCTGAATCCAGAGTCTCTCACCTTTAAGTTGGATTTTTCTCATGTAAAAACTCTATCATGGGATGATAAGTAAACAAGGATTAGACTTTCGTGGTTTGGTAGCACAACAAGTCAAAGAGAAGGAAAACCCTGAAATAATAAATATGATTGGATAACTGGTGTTCCATAAGCAACCAACAGGAAGCATTTCATCTGTTCAGCGTTTAGTCATTCCTTAAAATGAAGAAGTTACCATACATAAAAATCTTATTTGTTATTGGCTCTTCCATAGCCAAGAGATTGGGTTCGACTTAGTACCATGGCTTCCCAATGATATCTGTCAAACACAATGACCTTGCATAATGCATCAAAGTTCAGCATACTCATATATTTCAGAATATATATATATATATATATATATATATATATATATATATGGGTATTTTCTGTTATATATTTTTTGAGCATGAGAGGCAATCAGAAATAGTTTAGTTTGTCTTTTTATATTTTGTTCATTTATATTTCAAATAGATTTATGAACAGAATTTCTTTTGTATTATTATTCATCGGACTACTGTTCTCATCTTGAGTGTGATTTTTACAATGTTTTGGTCGATATAACCTCCGACCTTCTTCAGATGTATCTTGTCGAACTCGGGAATTTGGACGGAATTTCAAGCGGAACCTTTTATTTACTTCGCTCTTGTTTCGTCAGCCATGACTGGATAGAGATCCTAAGTTGACCTTCTGTGTAGAAACTACTTTGTGATGGGATCTGATATATATATCAGCAGGAAGAAGGTCTGGCGATGGGATCACCATTGTCCTCGGTACTGGCCAATGCATACATGGAATACTTTTAAGAAATGGCATTAGGATCAACACCACTAAAGCCAACAATGTGGTTGCGATATGTAGATGACACATACTCTGACCCCATCAGGAAGATGTTCAAACGTTACTAGACCATGTGAACGCGATCTGTCCAACTGTACAGTTCACAATGGAAAAAGGAAATAATAAATTATCGTTCCTAGATGTGCTAACTTGCACAGGTCAGAGGTTTATGTCATCTGTATACCGAAAGCCAACTTTCACTGGGCAGTATCTAAACTACAACTCCAACCATCCATATAATATAAAGAAAGGAATCGTCCGTTGCCTACAACACCGAGCAAAAGCAATATGTAGTAACATCAGTGCATATCAAGAGGAGATGAACAGTTTAAGAGAAAATCTCCACCGAAACAACTATCTCGAAGAAATCTGGGCCAAACACAAAAGGACACCACTCAGAAACTCACCACAGTTTATATACCATATATGAAGGGTGTGTCTGAAAAACTTCAACGAATATGTAATCCATATGACATCAGGACAGTATTCAGGAGTGATTCAACTCTCCGAAAACAGCTTATGAGAGTCGAGTCCCCTACAGAAAAAACTCATGACTAAGAACTGTGTATATGAAATCCCATGTAAATGTGGAAGACTATACAAAGGTGAAATGTGCCATCCATTGAAAGTACAGTTAGAAGAACATCAAAAAGCCGTAGTATGTGGAGAAACTGAAAAGTCAGGTATAGCTGACCATATCTGGAAAGAAAAGGAAAACCATCTACCATTATAGGACGAAGTAAAAATTATAGACAGAGAAGAATGGTGGAGAGTAAGACAACTGAAAGAAGCCGCACATATGCTGGGGAATAACCAACTGCTAAGTAGACCTAGTATAGAATTCAATACGATATGGGAACCAGTAATTATAAACAATAGATAATATATACAAGTAATAAGTAAAAACATTAATATATACAAGTAATAAGTAAAAACATTAATATATACAAGTAATAAGTATAGAGATAGATATACATTAATATATAGTAATAATTAGTATTAAATGGTGATATTTACAACTAGAAAAAAAAAGTAGGTTGAAGGCTCTTAAAATTCGTACTAGAATTGTCCACAAGGACCTGTGGCGCAGTGGTTGGAGTACTTGAAAAAATCAATTGTAAAAAGTGATATTCTTCTGAAGGTTGAAGGTTCAATCCTCAGTGTGTATGACTGACAAAATACAATTGTGAATTACTTAGGGCCTCTATCCAGTCATGGCTGATTGAACAAGAGCATGCTACCCCCATGAAGTAAATAAAAGGTTCCGCTCAAAATTCCGTCCAAATTCCTGAGTTCAACAGAAACATTCCAGAGTTCGACAAAATACACCTAAAGAAAGTCGGAGGTTATATCGACCGAAACGTGAAAAATCACTCAAGATGAGAACAGTAGTCCAATGAATAATAATACAAATAATCCTCATCTCAAAAATTCAGAAACGTCAGAATTTCTTTTACTTTTTAATTCTTTGAAGTTTTTTAATATTGAATTCAATATTTTTAAATTTAAAGAAAAGCACCTCTACTACAAACAATAAATGTATAATTTAAATGTTTGAATTGAATAATTATAAATTCTAATGTTTCTCTAAAATAATTATTTTCTTAAGGATGAGTTTACTTTTTTAATAATCAAAGAAAGGAAGGTTTCCTTGTTTTTGCAGCAGATAAAATAACAGGACTGATTAGAGTTCAATCTCTTTTGATTTCATTAACAAAGTTCCAACATATTTTTTTTTATCTGACATGACCAGTTTGACGAGTTGCGCTTGACTAGAATAAGCTAGTTTTCCTTAACAAGATTTCTAGTTTGATATCAGTTTCTCTCCTAAACTGACAAATTTGCATTTAAAAAAATATTGACTTTTCTAATTTAGGTTATTTTATCAATCAAGTTCATTCTAGACATCTAAGATTTTTATCAAAAATAAAAAAAATAAAAAAAGGTTGTAATTTTAAAAAATAGTTTTATTTTTTGTACTAAAAAATTATGTTTAAATCCTGCATTCCTTATAAACTATTATCTTTAGATGCTGAAGTAACCATTGGTAACAATTAAGCAGGTGTTGATCAGTGCAGATTAACTAAATCCGTTTATTGATGGAAATATTCTATTCTTAGTTTTCCATTTTGTTATTACTCCAATGAGAGCAATGCATTCAGGTTGATTATTTTCTTGCTTTCTTGGATTTTTCTTGTACGTTTAAATGTTGTATTGCAATGGATATTAGTTTATAATGAGGAATTTAATCAAAACCCAAACAAATTTTTTCTATTGTTTTTTTTTGTTTTTTTTTACACCTTCTTTGATCATTTCTTTTACTTATAATTAATTTCTTATGGAAATATATTTATGTTTTTGGAAATATAATTCAATGAAGGAATATGTCATAAGATTAAAAGGATGTCTTAGGAAATACTGAAATTTTATAAGTTAGACAACATATATCTTTTTGGCATTTTGGTGGATTAAGCCATAGTTTATTTTCAACGAATATTAAATTTATTATATTTGTATTGTGGGGGTAATAATTGCACCTGTTACTTAGCATATAGTGAACATCATGTTCATCACCAGAAAAATTCAAAGTAATTTTGAAGCTTTTAAACTGTCATTTCTAGTGAGAATGAAGAGCCAAGTGCACATTGGTTTTTTATGTTTACAAAAATATTTTTTAATAGAAATTTTATGAAAGTAAAATTAATTTCATTATGTTATCATTTAGTTGTAAATTAAAACCTATAGTCAAATAGAAATGTTGAGAGACATGCACACATTATATGACGACTTTATTATATATATATATATATATATATATATATATATATATATATATATATATATATATATATATATATAATCTTTGATTGGATTAATTTTATTTCTTCTTGAATATCTAAAAAACATATTTAAATCTTTATTGTTGAACATAAAATGAAGATATTAAACCAGAGGTGGGAAATTGACCAAGAAATTTTTTTGTAATTAATTCCTTCTCTTGACGTCTGAATCAGTTCTGAAAAACACAACATATCAAAAAGAACTTTATTTTTAATTTTTAAATGTAATCACAATTTCATTACCCTTGATAATGTTAAGGATGATTCTAATCTATAATGTACGTTTCTTTTATTTAATTGCATTGTATTTTGGTAGCTTCACCACAAGGAGGTTTCAGGTCCTCATCTTGGACAAGGACCCCGTTCTGAAGAACTACCAAAAGAACCAGAAATTGTTGAAGTCAGCTTTGAAAAAGTGAAAGGAAGCATTGGACTCAGCATTGTAGCAGCAAAAGTAAGTTTCTTTGCTGATTATGGTCATCATGAATGAAGCATCCAACGGGATTTCCGTTCTAAAAGATGACATTTTTATACATTCATTGTTTTTTTTGTTGATTATCTTTTATTAAATGTCAATGAGGAAATATTTTGAATAGCCCTCCCACGGTTTTTAAAGGCCAATATAAAGTCGTTTTGTTTTTGGTTATAAAAATTAGTTTGTTTTGATGTCAATTTTTCTGACATGGCTGTTGAGATTAGTATTGGCATTCTAAGTGATCCATTTTCAGTTTAATGCTACAATAATTTTTCTTATGAAAATATCTAAGACCGTTTTGTCTTCAGCTTTTAATAAATTATTAAAAAATAGAGGATAAACTTTCACATGTTTGATTTATTTCTAACTGGAAACTATTTTTCTTCAAGTCCTGGATTATTTATGTTTTATGGTTTATCAACAATTTAAGGTCATTTAATGTTTTTTTATGCTTCAGGTTTTTAATATTTTCAAATATGTATTCAGTGTTTGGTTTGATTAGCTATTCATTATGTAAATTTATGTGACAAGTTCTATTACGTAGGCTTAGAGTGGACTAATGGTGAGTAAGGATTGATACCATGTTCTCCAAATTTCATGAATCGAGGTCTCATCATCGGATGTAGTTTCAGGGTTGTAGCCATTTTAGTATTTCACTAATTGGAGAATTATTTGGGTCACCTTTGAAAGATATTCATTTTTTTTTATCTTAATATATCCAGATTAGCTTTCAAAATAGTATTTTCTTGTCTAAGCATTTTTGATAAAAGTCATATTGGATGCTGGTTTCTCACATGATGGGGGGGGGTCAAATTGTTAGTGTTGTGTTTTAGTTTTTCATTTTGCTTAATGAAAATTGTACACAAATACAATTATTGAAAGGTTTTCTTTTTTTATTGGATATCTTCATAAAATTGGGGCTAGTTATTTTCAAATTAAAATACAAACTTTTTTCAATTATTTGGTTTCAAATATCTTTACTTTCATTTCTTTTTCTTTGTTTAAATACAGATGGAATAAGATTTTGATTGAATAAATTTATTTACATTTTTTACTTATTTTGTCTAAATACTGTTATATAAATATTATTATATAAATATTGTTATATAAAAGTCACTTTGTGTGTATGTGAGTTCCTTCCTTATAGGTTCCCAAACGGCTGAGCTTATCCTTTGCAAATTTCACACAAAGGTAATATATATGTCCGGCAGTGTTCTTAGATATATTTTGTACAGAAATCTGTCCGATAAGTATCGAAAATTGAAAAAATTCAATCTAAAAAATAATTTTTTTCTTATAGATAAATAAGAATTTTTACACGTTGTATCGGCAAGGGAGATAATAAAATCTTAGATTATTTTTTCTTAAAAAAAAAAACAGGATTATTGACATCTGGAGGAATAGCTCAGTGATAGAACATTCGACTATGGATCTAATGATCACCTGTTCAAGCCCAGGTGTACTTCACCATTTTTTTAAAACTTTTTCTTATTAATGAGTTCAAGTTATGATAAAAGAATAGGTACCATTTAAAATCCCTGCAAATTATTTTTCCTTTGCATATTTTAAAACTAAACATTAATCAGAAGTGACTTTTCCAGAATATTCATTGTCAAACCCAGATATCAGCTGACATGATATTGTAAACAAACACAGACAGAATTTGATGAATGATGAATGAAATTATCATTGTTTTGTTTTTTAATTTTTTTATTTAAATTTTTTTCACAAATTAGTTTCCCGGACAAATTATTTCTCGTAATATATAATCAATAGAGGATTGATTCTATGATAATAAATATGCGGTCTGCATAAATTAAAATATGTTTAAGCGTATTGTATGACCGAGCAACACCAGGTGTCTGGCTAGTCTCTGTATAAAAGATTAGTTTATTCTCCATTTTATTGGTTCCATCTATCGATATAAAACCATTGTCTTTAAAATGGTCTGCTGTATCACCGCTTTTACTGCATAATCTGTAGGCATAATAAAAGAAAATGTCAAAGTATCGTAATTTTATTTTAGGACTTTAAACATGTGAGGTGGATGGCGGGAGGTAATGCACAGTCATTTTTATATTGATGGAAACTATTGAACTATTTTTATTTTTAATTGAATCTGTTGGTGATGAATACTCTCAAATTAAGTTATTTCTAATGTTATATTTCCAATTAGGAAATACATTTATTAATTCTATATTTGTTCTAAGTGCTATACTGTAGAAATCTTGTACCATCCTAAGTTAAGATGGGTGTGTGGTGTGTTGTACATTTTCTAAAATCGGGCAAAATGGGTAAAAATAATTTGACTATTTTAAATCTTGAAACTAGCTATGCAGGTTTTGAAATGAACAAATTAGAGATTGCAATAACAAATTCTACTAATGTAATTATTTTAATCATAGATTTTTTTATCAAATTCTCATTTTTTCTTTTATTCTAAATTGGTTGATTGAATGTCATTTTTCTTATGATTTCTCAAATAGCGATTGTTTTAGTTTATGAATTATGGTCTACAATGCTCTGCTGGGTAGTATTTAATTTGACAAGATGGGTTTTATAACATTTCTCCTAATCTCTTTCTCTCTCATTTATCAACACTTCGCCTCCTCCTCCTCTTTTTCTCTTGTCAACACTTCTCCCTCTCTCTCTGTCAACACACCTCCTCTTCCTCTCTCTCTTTTATTTGTCAGCACTTCTTCCTCCTCTCTCTCTCTCGTTCAACACTCCTCCTCCTCCTCCTTCCCTCTCTTATTTGTTCAACACTACTTCCCTCTTCTCTCCTCTCTCTCATTGTGTAACTGTTATACAGCAGGTTAATATATTATCATTAGCAAAGAAACATCCCTTTCCTAACTTAATGCATTTTCTAAGTTTTATATAATAAGGTTACAATTGTTGTATGATTATCAGTGCTTTATTCTGTTGTATGTCCAATATGCATTTTCCTTCATTCATCTTTTTGTCTCCCATTAAATTTGTTGGCCTGTTCATTATTTTCTCCATATTTAGACAACAGATCAAGATTATTATAAGGTAAGTTCTTCCCCTCATTAAATCGCATCTCATTTTTCAAATTTGGAATGACTTTGAATATGCACATCTTCACTTGGAATAAAATCTCCCTTTCTCTACAAAATCTGTGATTCATTACCTAATGACAAATTCATCAGAGAGTTAATAATTAATTGCTTTATTATATATGCTACAGACTGAACCATGTTTTATGATGTATTTTAATGAAATAATACAAATTTTACAAAAAATAAGATGTACAAATTTTTTTTTTTTTAAATTTTTCTTTTTCTTTTGATATTTAGATATGAATTTTCACATGGTCTGCATTATTTTCAATTAAAATATTTCACCTATTCTAATTCTAGTTTTTGTAAAATATCAACATCTTTAAAATCTGTTTGAATTTTTTTGTTTTTAGCTCTGTCAGTACTGCATATCTATTTCTATAGGAAAAGATGCTACTTCAACAGCTCAAAATATTATTACAGTAAATCTATGTGCAAATTGACCAATCAGAGTACAAAGCTGAGAAATTTATAATTCTAGAATATTCAATAAATTTCCTTCATATAAAGTGACAACTTAGATTGGCTCAAATACAGGTTACTCATTATGCAGCTCGATAGTGAAAGAAACCAGACATTCCTTGCCAAGAGGAATTATACCAAAAGCAAAAATCTCAAAAATCTAAACACCTTTAAAATTTGATTGTTTCTCACTGCACATGTAGAGCAAAATCATAATCACCTCAACTTACCTCACTACAATGATTGACTTCTGCAGGTTAGCAATGGCTATTAGTATCTCACGAGCTACAACCAGTAGACAAGCAAGTTCTTTAATGGATACCACAAGTACATAGCATCAATAAGAACACTTGTTCATTGCAATCACAAAAACAATTTTCATAGAGAAAAATTAAATAAATCTTGATATTCTCGTTAAGAATACTTGAGCTTTCATGACTGCATGCAACCTTTATACAACACAAATCTTTTACACAACACTGCTTACACACATTCTCATTAACCTTCTCTGTTCATAAATCTTGTTTTGTTGGGACTCAAATGATTTGTTTATGTTGATCATCTTGATATTTTTGGGACTTGTTATAGTTTTATAGTTGTGAATGTTTAAACATTACAAGTCTTGCGACAATTCACATGTAGACATTTCATGAAAATAATTGAACTTGCATTTTGCTGATTTTTTTTTTTACCCCACTTATACAAAGTGTACATATTGCTGATTTTTTTTCAATAGTAATTCATGATTAAATTTTATAAATTCTGGAAAGATATAAAAAAAATTGCCCCCCCTCTCCTAAAAATAAAAAAAAAAAAAGCAAACTCAATTTATTTTATCTCTAAGCATCTCCTAAATCTACTTTTATATAAAAGTCAATTTGTGTGTGCGAGTTCCTTCCTTATAGGTTGTGAAATGCCTGAGCCTATCTTTTGCAAATTTCACGCAAAGGTAATTTATGTCTGCCAGTGTTCTTATGAATGTTTTGTACAGAAATCATCAGATAAGTATCGAAAATCGAAATAATCCGATTCTAGGGGAGTATTTTTCAGTACATCGACCAAGGAAGATAATTCTAAGCAAATCGTTTCTTTAAAAATAGAACTATTGTCATCTGAAGATATAGCTCAGTTGCAGAGTATTAGACTACGGATGAAATGGTCCCCCGTTTCAAACCCGGGTGTATCTCACTATTTTATTTTAATTTTTTTTCCTATTAATGAGTTCAATTTATGATAAAAGAAGAGGTACCATTTAAAATCCCTACAAATCATTTCTTTGCTTGCATATTTTAAAACTAAATATTAATCAGAATCGACTTTTCCAGAGCATTCATCATCAAACCCAAATATCAGCTGACTTGATATTGTAAACAAACAGAATTTGATGAAGGACATTATTATTATTTTTTTTCTTTTTTCTTGTGAATTAGTCCACCGGGCAAATTATTCCTTGTGATATATAATATTCAATGGAGGATTGATGCTATGAAAATACATATGCAATCTGCATAAATTAAAATATGTGTAAGCGTATTGTATGATCGGGCAATGCCGGGTGTCCAGCTAGTGTTCTATATAAACATTTTTACTTATTTTATCTATTTTATACATTTTTGTGTGCTATTACTTATTTTAATTAAATTGTTTAGTTTCCACACGATTTTTTGATTCAGTGATATTTTTTTGTCTTGGAGTTTTGCATCCTGACCTTTCTCATTCCATTTTCTTTATCAATTCATGTTTCTCTTTAAAAGTTTTCATTTCTCTTTTAGAACAAAATTACATTCTCTCCATTATAAACAATTTTTTTGTGTTCAAACAAGTTGCATTACTTTTATATTATTAAATATGTCCTCCATTCCAATAAATAAAAATTGACTCTAAAAATGTTCTGTATTCCACTGCATTATTATTAGTTTGAATTAGTGATACCCAATTTTAGTGAAGTACACAACAAACCTCCATAAGCAATGTTTTATTTTCTGGAAAGATCATTTAATTGAATCTCTGAAGACATTAACGATGACTTACAAAATAAAAATGTCTACTTCAATATCTTTTTATTCATGCATTTTACATTTAGATTAAGTTAAAGATAAAACTTCTGTTTTGTCAATTATTTTCTTTTGTTTTAAAAGGAAATGCAAATTAAATTTGTTTAATACACTTTGAAAACTTTTTCAATCATTCCTGTTATTTTTAAATAGTTATAAACTTTATTAACCATATAGGTTTTATTTATAACAATCGTTCAATGATCTTATTTTTCAATTTGTGTTAAGATGACATTTAACTAAAAGTGTGATAGTTTGTTGTCATATTATGGACAGTTTTCTTTTTTGAATATGACCGCACTTGTGAGTTTGCATGTTTTTGTAATTTGATATGAATTATATTTTGTATTTTGCAAACATTTCGCTGTCCTTCATCTCTTTCAATGTTCTCTGTTTTTCTGTTTCTTCAAAACATTTTATAAAACCAAATTTGATCATTTTTCATCCATAAAAAATGAATCTTATCAAGTTTTAGTATGAAATTATTTAACAGTGATCGATGACTTTTATAGCATATTGTGGGAAGGCAATCATAAATTTTCACAAGAGTTGAGAATTTTTCATTTTTTATTTTTTGTTTTTTAATTAACACTCAACATCTGGCATAATCTGTCAAGATTTATCAAATATGAAATATTTTGTGTAAGAATATGTACATAAAATATAATTTTCAGCATAAATGTTAATTTTTTTAATATTTTTATTGTCTGAAGTAAATCTCAAATTAATATGGTCGTAAAAATGTTAATCTTTCAAACTTAAATAAAATTTTTAAAATTTAAGATACCACTTATGGCTAAATCTGTATTAGTCCAACTGTTACTAAAAAAATGTTAATTCAGTATTCTTAATCTTTTTACTTGTAAATTCTGTTGCTTGAATTTTTTTTTTCTATAATTTTTTCCTTGTTTCATTGAACTTTAATTTTAAATTTAACTTTAAATGCTGCATGCATTTCTCATTTCTTGTGTATGAGGTGCTTTCAATAAGTTTCCAGACATTTTTCGTATGTGCACTTGTATTGATAGTACACACATGAAACTCTCGTCTCCTTCGAAGTAATCTCCTCCGGCTGCAATGCACTTGTTGTACTATTCCAACAACTTCTGAAAAGCCCCATAGAAATCCTCTTGCGTGACCGTGTCAATGATCTTTGTCACAGTCTCTTTCATCTCCTTAATTGTCTCATAACAACAGCCTCTAAGGTTTTCCTTATGGAATAAGCAAAGTTACAGGGAGCAAGGTCTGGACTGTAAGGGTAAAGAATTGTCTTGATGCTCATTTTGGTCAAATAAGTCTTAACATCTTGAGCATCCTTGGGATAAACTTCACAAAAATCTTCCACATCATCAGTTCATCCCAAATAATTGTGCGTACAGTATCTACACTAACATCAAACCATGCACTTATTGTTTCTATAGAGATACGACCGTCTTAATTCATGTTATTCTTTATTTGGCCAATAAACTATGGTGTTCTCATTTCCATACTCCTCCCACATCTCTCATCATCTCTCACAGACTCCCTATCTTCCTTGAAACTCTTACGCCACTCAAAAACTGATGCTCGATTCATGCAAGATCATCTAAAAGCAGTCAGAAGCATTCCGTACATTTATGTAGCACTTTTCCAACAGAATTTTATTGCATATCGTTCTTTAAAAGTGTCCTTACACCCAGATTGCATTTTTTTCAATTTACCAGCTGTGACAATCAGGTTTTAGTAGGGTGTATTCCAATTCCTGCTGTAGCTGTTCATTTGAACCTGAAATCATAAAAATGGGTCAGTCATCTCATAAGATATATTCCAATAACATACTGAATTTTAAAGAATCTACAACAATTTTAAATGCTTGTATAAAAAACGTCTGGAAACTTATTGAAGCCACCTTGTACTTTGTATTAGTCGACACTTGTTTGCATTTTGTTTGTTTACAGTAAACTACCCAAGTTTACTAAACTAAGCAAAGTCTAAAATAATTCAGAAATTATTCTAAGGTTTCAAAATTGATAAAGATTTAAGTAATTTAATTTAAATCTTGAAAAACTATCTATCTTTACATAACATAAGCTCATCTTATTTAAATGTATTAAAAATTACACTAATCAAAATTCTCTGATGAAATAACATTTTTAAATTAAGGTTTATATATAAAAAAAATGAAAACAACTCTGATTACATGCAGGATTCCATTCTTAGTTGATTAGTAACTCTTCATATTGTATGGGTAATTTTTGTTTTTAATGCCATTTTGTTTTATTATTAACTTCTGTTTTATTTAATTTAGGGTGATGGTCAGATGTCACGAGGAATTTACATCAAATCTGTTGTTCCTGGAGGCGCTGCAGCTCTGGTAATTTTTGGTTGTCATCTATACCCTTCACTCTCTTTTTTATTCTATTCCTCCTCCTCTCTTAATTTCTCTTTGATATATTAAGATTGTTTATGAATTTACAATAAAATCAAATGTTTGCAACTTTTCTAAATTAACAATTCTTTAAAACAAGTGGATATTAATAATTTATAGAATTAAGATAAAAAAAAAAAAACTTTTCAAATTTCAAAACAAAAATTACAATTATTTCTCTTTCTAACCCCCCCCCCTTGTATCTTCTCTCTTATTGTTTATGAATAGGATGGTAGACTTCAGGCTGGAGACCAATTGTTAGAAGTGGATGGCCGTAGTTTGGTTGGGCTAAGCCAGGAAAAGTAAGTTATGTTTTATCTTCTTATAAGTACAGATAATTGCATGTTTTTTTGCTTTTCTTTTTTTAAACTGAATTTTTTTTTTTTTTTTATTTCCATTTTAATAAATGACCAATTCTTTGGTTGCAGTAAGGAATGAATGCGTGGTTTAGATTATTTTGCCTTTGTATTCTACGTTGGGAGAGATTATATATATATATATATATATATATATATATCCATCCAGAGAAAGTTGATTAATTAGTTAATAGTAAGTACCAACACTGAAAACTAGATTTCTAACTTTCGCCAATTTTTTGAGTTTCAATTAGTTTTAAAGATCATTGAATAATAAACATTGGAGAATCCTTTTTTTTTTTCTTTTTTTTTTTTAAACATTTTTATCTAAATATAAATATCTTTATACATACAATGGAAGAAGTTCTGAAAATTGGTGTCTCAAATGAAACACTGATTCTAAATAGGTGTCCAAAATGTTGTAAAAATTAACCCGATATGTTGAACTTATTTAAAATTAAAAATGATTATAAAAAATTGTTATTTTCCCATTCATTTAAGTTTGGTTTTTATTTTGTACTAGCGGGGGGGTACCCGGCGTTGCTCGGGTGTTTGTAGGTGTGTGTATGGGGGGGGGGTAATTAATAATCCTGCTTAAATATTATAAAAAAGACGATGTAAAAAAACAAAACCAAAACAAAAAAAAAAATGGCATAAATAAACATGCGTATGGGGGGGGGGTAAACTAAAGAATAAGCGAAGTAATAAAAAAAAACGTTTGGTCGGGAGGAGGGATTGAACTCGGAAGTGGAAAACAATACCAACTACTTAACGGTCTCGACCACGAGTGCGAGTAATAGATTAGCATGTTAAGTTAAAGCTTATACAGAGTTTTAAGCGATAGTAACAACCCCGGGAACGCGTGCGAAAGAAGCCTTTGCGAGACATACACGAAATGGTCACACATTGAGTTTGCAATTACAGGATACTCTAACTTAACTTCTAAATCTGACCCCCAAGATCGCCATGGGCATGGAATATGTGCCTATATTAAAGATAGCTTTCCATGTGGGAGGGACATCTCCAGGGAAGATCCTAACTTACCTTATATGTGCTTCCGGGTTGCTTTAGCTCACACTACTGCATTTATATTTACTCTCTATCGCCCCCACAACAGCGGAGTTACTATCTTTCAAAGCATATCTGAGAAAATTGACCAAGTCCTTTCTACTTATCCTGCAGCTAACATTCACGTATGTGGAGACTTCAATGTTCACAACGTCGAATGGTTGACCCACTCAAACAAGACCGATGATGAGGGGAGGTTCTGTCATGATTTCTCCATTGCCTATGACCTCACTCAGATTGTTCAGGAACCTACCCGTGTGCCCGATAATGACGGCCAGTATGCGAGCCTACTAGACCTTTTTCTCACAACTTGCCCTGAACTATGTTCAGTTTCTGTTCTGTCGCCTCTTGGATCTTCCGACCACTCTGTTGTATCAATTAAGATAAAAATGAAATGTAATAAGTCCCCAGACGTACCTCTTCATCGTACAGTATATCGATACACTAAGGCTGACTGGGATAGCTTCCGTACATTTATATCTGATCTACCTCTGCATTCCATGTTTAAAAAGGATGTGTCCTCTATAGTATTAGACCTAACTGAATGGTTAATTGTAGGTATTGACCATTTCATACCCTCTAAAAAGTTTCAGCAAAAACCTAACAGCCAGCCATGGTTCTCTCCAGAATGTGCTGCTGCCATTGCGCACAGAAATCACTTTTTCCACTGCTTCAAACGTAATAGATGTATGGAAACTAAAGCCGTTTTCAGGACTGCCAGCAACCATTGTAAGAAAGTAATAAGGAACGCAAGAAAGTTGTATGCTCAATCTGTTAAGTCCAAAGTAGCTGAGCAGCGGCTTGGTTCCCACCAGTTTTGGCAAATAGCAAACAGAATCCTGAACAGAAGCGTGTGCTCCATCCCAACTATTATCAATGGATCTGAGGTAATCTCGTCAGCATCAGACAAAGCCAAACTCTTTGTCAAGAACTTTGCAGCTAATTCTACCCTTTGCGACCAAGACCGCCAACCCCCAATATTTCCTCTTGTATCAGAAAACACGCTATGTGATATACGTATATCTGTACGTGATGTTGCCAAACTAATCAAAAACCTTGATTCCAGTAAAGCAACTGGCCCTGATGGTATTCCAATCATAGTACTCAAAAAACTTCAACCTGAACTAGCGCCCATACTTACAAAACTGTTTAAACGTTGTCTTAAGGAGAATAGTTTCCCATCTCCCTGGAAAATCTCATCAGTATGCCCTGTATTTAAGAATTCAGGTGATCGCTCATCCCCCTCTCAGTACAGGCCAATAAGTCTCCTGTGCGTCATGAGTAAGTTGCTAGAATCTGTATTAAATACAGAAGTAATCAAACATCTCAACAAAAATAACCTTCTTAGTGACACTCAATATGGTTTCCGTTCTGCTAGATCTACAGCAGATGTCCTTACAGTTATATCGCATAGGATTAGCAAATCTCTCGACGGTGGCAATCTTTCTAGGGCAATTGCTCTTGACATATCTAAAGCCTTTGATAGGGTATGGCATAAAGGTTTACTTCATAAGATCGCTAGCTATGGTATAGCTGGAAAAGTCTTCTCAATTATTAAATCATTTCTTTCTGATAGATTCATAAGAGTAGTAGTTGAGGGGCAAAAATCAGAAGCTCACAATATTAATGCCGGTGTCCCTCAGGGATCCATCCTGGGCCCAACTCTTTTCCTGATCTACATTAATGATCTTCCAAATCATATCCTTACATCATTTGTAGACATTTATGCTGACGACACTACCATTTATGGTACCACATCTAAGACAGTAAACGAGCAAGTTCTCTCCAATTCTCTCTCCTCTGATCTTGAGCACGTAGTACAATGGGGAAAGGAGTGGCTGGTTACTTTTAATGCATCTAAAACCAAGCTTCTCTCTTTACATCATCAACATTCTAATCCACATTTGTCATCAATTGAAATGAATGGCTCTCGTCTTCAGGAGGCCTCAAGTTTTGACAAGCTTCTGGGCTTGACCATTACTCCTGATCTTAAATGGAACACGTATATCAAATCTGTTGCCAAGGCCGCTGGAAAAATGGTGGGATCTTTCTATCGATCCAGTAGATATCTCACTGCTGATGCTATTCTCTATCTATATAAGAGCCAGGTACGTCCAAGGATGGAATACTGTTGCCACATCTGGGCAGGAGCTGCTAGAAAGAACTTGTCCTGCCTTGATAGAGTTCAAAATAGACTTCGTAGCCTCGTAGGAGATGTCCTTTTCTCCTCCTTGCAACCTCTATCTCACAGAAGAGATGTTGCGAGTTTGTCTCTGATGTATCGTTATTTTCATGGAAAGTGTTCAACTGAGCTTCAATCTATGGTCCCCCCTCGCCAAACTTTCACAAGAAACACTCGTCTAGCTGTAAACACTATCAATAATTTCCCCCACTCTTTATCTGTGCCTAAACCTAAACGTAGATTCCATGAACAAAGCTTCTTTCTTAGAACTGCACGCCTGTGGAATTGTCTTCCGTTTTCCTGCTTTCCGGCTGACTACAATATGGTTTTGTTCAAGTCTAAAGTAAATAAGTTCTTGATGAGCCGTTCCATATAAGTTATTAAATTTACCAAATTTTCATTACTAATGATTACTATATTGACCAACTTCTACTGTACACTCTTTAACCCTTATCCTTGAGTGGCCTCTGGGCCTTGATAATGTGGTGATGCCTTTGTAAAAAAAAAAAAAAAAAAAAAAAAAAAAAAAAAAAATGGTCACACACATTTTGCCTTTTATATATATAGATGGTTTGTAAAAATATATACTTGTAAATATCTTTGAAACTACAATGACTGCATTTCTGAAAATTGGTGTCAAAAATAAGATTGCTTTCAGTGCTTTTTATTATCTTTTAAAATTAATTGAAATTCAAAAATTGGTTTAAATTAAAAATCTATTTATTGATGTAGGTACTCATCATTGATCAATATTCATTTTTTATGCATTAGACATATTTAATATTCCTCCTACCAAATTGAAAAAAAATCCATCTATTCTCTAAGGATAAGTGATAAAGGGAGATCATTTGGTCTTGATATAATGATATTGTATTTTCTGTCTTTTTTGTTTAAATTATTAAGGTGGACGCATGCAATACATTCTACCATCTCTAAAATATTTATAATTTTTTAAGCATAAAATGTTCACAAAATTCTTAAATTAAAATTTTTTTTATAAACTCGTTCAAAATTTGAATGGGGCATCACTTTACTACACACATTTAGAAGTGAAATTAATTTAATAATTTAATAAAAAAAAATGTCCCCTCCCCCTCCGTAATGCATGCTATACTCAATTCAGAAAGGACATTTGTAATTAAAATTATTTTTTCACTATTTTACAAAATATTTTATAAAAATATTTTATATTAAATTTGCATAGATTACCTCCTCCTCATTAATTGCTAAAGATTTAATAGGTAATTTTCAAACTAATAAACCTTTCCTATTTTTATCAAACTCTGTTAGCTGATTTAGATTCTAGAAAAATGTCTAAATTTTAGGTTTTAAGAAGAAATTAAAATTTAAGAAATCTTGTTAAATTTGTGTCTAATAATTTGATTTTTATTATCAAAAGATATTTGAAATTTCAAATATCTTTTGATTGCTAATCAAAATCAAATTTCAAATGGAAATGTGTGCTCATATTCCCCTTAACAGCAACTCTTTTAAATATTCTTCCAAAGAACTGAAAATTACGGAATTGATTCAAATTTAATCAATGTGAGAGGTATCTGATTTTTTACGAACGGGCTTAAGAGTTTTCAGCTATTTTTATGCATAGAACTAAATTAGCAGTTGTATTCCAAAATTCCTGATGATCGGTTAATTTGTTTCAGAGTTTATCCAGCATAAACATATGAAAAACCCTTGTATTTATATTATCCACCTTAAAATCATGCAATATGAACTGTAGGGTTGAGTTGTTCCATAAATGTATTGAAGTAGATTTGGAAAAAGACTATTAAAACCTGGAACAAAATAATCATGGATGGTCTGAAACCTGAATCAAAATCTGTCCCTGAAATGAGCCATCTGAAAGATGCTTTGAAAGAAACAATTAAAATGTCCAATGCCCATGACAAGTGTATGCTGCCGATTTATCACATTTTTAGTTTCTTTTCTCCACGTTCATGTTTTTTTTTGTTTTTTTTTTATAGATAACTGCTTTATTTTCGAAATTGAACTGATTTTATGTTTCCTTCTCTTTAGGGCCGCCAATCTGATGACGAAGACTGGCAATGTCGTTTGCTTGAAAGTTTCTAAACAAGGCGCCATTTATCATGGATTAGCCACATTACTCAGCCAACCATCTCCTATAATGCAAAGAGGTTTTTAATTTTTCACCATTTCATTTTTGTAATCTGCTGATGAGCATTTCAGATTTTAGGAAAATTATTTTTCTCAACATAGAATTTCTCATTTCAAATTTTGTATACTTTAAATAATAAATTTTACATCAATGAAATATAATGGTATAGTTCAAAGTAAATGTTCCACAATGTATTTTTCGAGGTTTTGTCAAAGTTGAATGTTTTTAACCATTTGCTTTGATTTTTAGGATATTTGACAGTATTTTAAGCTTTTATGCAAACTACTATATTAGCAATTTTGATTTCAGTATGAATCTATTTCTATCAAAATATGTTTAATGTAATTTTATGCATAAGTATTTTTCTGTTTTACTGAAGCCCAGCAAGCTTAAAAGTAATTAATATGGTTTCCCTTTCTTATAAGCAATATATTTTTATATTCAATGTTAACTTCTACCCCTATCACATTTTATATATATATATATATATATATATATATATATATATATATATAAAATCTAAATAATATAGTTCTCTATAGAAACATTTTGTCATCTTTATAATTCATTAGTGTGGCTAGGTGTAGCAAGATTCAAAACCATCCCCCTCCCCCAGTGGTTAATGATTAAGCAAATGGATTTCTATTGGTAGAAATTATATTGTATGTAAATGAAATTATTAATTTATTTACATTTTTATGATACTGATAACCAAAAGTACTCAATTCTTTTTACAGAAGAATACTGTTTTTTTTTGTTTTTTTTCATCAATGATCCACCTATACAGAATAACCTGCATGAATATGTTTATGCATGCACACACACACACACGTGTTTGTGTGCGCGTGAATGTGTCTGTCTGGGTTAGATAAGTTCTGTGATCAAGAAATGGGGGGGAAAAAAATCTTTATTTTCTAGGTTACTATCCTTTAGTGAAGTGTATTCTGTATTTATAATTCATGACTATCTCACTTCGATTTGACAAATTTTTTTACATCTTTAAAACTTTAAAATTTAAGACATAATCTGCAGTGAATATCTTTGAAAAAATCTATTCACTCTAGCCCAATTTAACTACTGAGGAATGTCCACTGCTTTGAATTCATACAAATAATGCAAAAGTTATAGTAATATTTAGTTATATTTTGCTTTTGATATAAAACCTATTTTGAAAGTTTTCTAATATTTTTTGTTGTCCAGGTTTTCTATCTTGTATATTTTAGCTTTGTAGATCATTTTTCAAAGGGTGACTCTCACTATTTTTTTTTTTTAATTTTCTTTTTTGTTTATTTTACTTTACTTACATCCACATGTGCATTTTCCTCTTTATTCAGCAAAATCTGCTACCAAAAGAGTGCATATCTGTTACCGTAAAACGTTCTGTCCTGTTTGTTTATTTATTACTATTAATCATTTACTTTTACTTATCGTTTTCTTTTTACTGTTTCTTTTACTTCTAAACTTTTAAAAGTCTGTGTGTTCTTATCAATATGTTCTTACTTATGTGGGTGTGTGTGTTATTTCTTGCCTTGAAAGGTCTCGACGTGTACGTGCAATAACATAATCGTACATATCTGCTTGCCTTGTCCAGCAGATATCTTCTTGGATGCTGGTCTGCCATCTCGTGGGGAGTGGTCACTGCTGCAGACAGATGCATTGATGAACACAAGATAGGATTTGAAGCTTCAATTCTTAAAAGGCAAGCCTATATCTGGACCCTGGTTGTCGCGGAGAGATACTAATCTCCTGTCTGTTCCATCTGCAGGCCAAATCCAACTCTCAGCCCATGTGTCCGTCAACCGGAAGCCTACGACCACAATTCAGTGTCACCCTTAATTTCCGGTGCATTCTATCTAGGTTGACAAAAGGTGACTCGAGTTTGACGCCTGTCAAACCCAACCTTTTCTAACCACACTAAACTCGCTGATGGGAATCGAAAATATACTTACATAACTTACTATTTCTACAAACTTCCTAGATAGCATTTAAACTGGGATTCCCAATACTACATATTTATTGCTGATAATATTTATTAAAATGCACAACTTAAAATAATTTTGTTAAATACTAGCATAGAAATCCAATGTTGCTTAAAAGTAAAGCTGAAAATCTGGGATAATCTTTATAAGATGCAATATATATATATATATATATATATATATATATATATATATATATATATATATATATATATATATATATTCAATAAAAACATGTGTGTATTTGTTAACAATATTCATGTTATTAGTGTCCATTATATTACATATGTCTAATGGAGGTGACATCTGCACTGACTATAATGAATTTTTTCTAATTCTGTTTTTTTACTTAGATGACAAACATTTAACCTCACTTTTAGTTTTTAAATACCTTTTATAAGTGTGTGCATGGTTTGATCAGCTAAAATATGATACATTTAATTATTACCATATATTTTTCCAATAGAAAGTTTAAAAGTTTGAAATCCTGGTCAGTGTAGCCATGTTCTCTTTATAACTTCCATCCCACAAAAGAGATGTTGCGAGCATGTGTTCGCTATTTTCATGGCAAGTGCTCATCTCAGCTTTGCTCTATGCAAACCACATGATTTAAATCTGATATAACGAGAGTAGAAAATTTGGGTTTACTTTTGGCCTTGCTTCCCTTATTTTGTCCTTTAGTCCTCACATTCCATGAGCAATGTTTCTGACAAAGGGGAAAGAATTGCAGTTTTCTGGGTTGGAATCTGTTAAAATGTTTTTGACTCCAATGTTATATAACCATGGTTATGACAATCAACCAATCAGAAGCTTCAAATGTTACTATAAAAAATATTGAATTTCAGATTCAATTCAGTTTGCTGTCAACCTCTGTCTCGAAACGACTGAATCGTGACTATATTGATTCTTCACTGCCAGCTTTGTTACTAAGAATTACTCAACACTCGAGATCGTGACTGCATTGATTCTTTGCTAATTTGATTTACTGCCGCCATCTTTGTTCAACAAAATGTCTCAACACTTAACAGAATCTATCAACACTTATCAGTAAAACAAACTATCTGTGGATAACATGTATGCTACTTGTACCTAACTAGCATTGATGAGAATGAAATAGTCATTTTAGTTTTTATTTGTTTTCACATTTTTAAACTTAAAGTACACAACTTCTATTATATTCAATTTAATTTGCTGATTCTTACTTTTAGGTAATTATTTAGCATTCATCTTGGCCAGACTAAGTAATTTTTAAATAAATTGTGACAAAGTACATACTTATATTGCTAATAATTCAATACATCAATAACAAATGACAATTGGTCAGAAACAAAATTTTATTTGTCAGTTTAAATGCTATTTGTGTGTCCCTTGAAAAAAAAAATGACAGGATGACTTCATATGTTAGATATTTATATAAATTATGTAATATTTACATTCCGTGACTTTCATTGTTTGTTCATTAACATTTTGTTTTAGTATTATTACAATCAGTAGATTTTTAAAGTGCACATTTGAAATATTTTATTTCAGCCAATGGGCCAAAGAAACCAGCTCAACATCGTCATCGTAGTGAAGAGAATCTCTTCAATGGTCCTCACAGAGAAAGTGAACGCCCACAGGTTAAACCACAACCAGCCGCTAAGCCAGAGTTTCGTGAAACTAGCTTGCCCCGCCAACCACCACTGCAGATGAATGATTCACGTCCTCCATATCCCCGTCCTGGCCCTCAATCTTCTCCCTCTCCAAATAGTAAGTGTTTGTATTCATTTTGTTTCTTTTCGAATAGGAAAAAAGTTTATTTTTTTATTTTTGATTAGGAGTAGAATCCAGAGTGGGTGGAAGAACCAAACGATTGTTTCATATGCTTTATTTCTTCTTCTTCTTCAAATATCGCATAAGTTTATTTAGAACTAGCAATCGGTGCCCGGCGTTGCCCAGGTGTTTTGAAGTGTATGCTGAGGAAAAAAAAATGGTCAATTTTTTTAAACTTTGACCCCTATTATGACCTCTTAACATTTATTGTTTAGGGATCAAGTATAGTTAATAAGTTAGATCCATGTCCAAGGAATCTATATATAAAATATCATGTGTTCAGACCTTAAATTGTAGGAGAAGTTTGGTAGAGTTCTCAAAGGTTTAATTGTTGAATATTGACCACTTAATCGCCAAATTTCTGTCGAAAACCTATCACATCGATTTTCCCAAATCTCAGTACCCTGTATATCAAATTTCGAATCTGTAGGCTTAAAATTGACAGAGTTTTAGCGTAGGGAAATGCACACAGACACACACAGACACTATCACTTATACATATATATATAAACATAAACATCATATATATAAGGATAATAGTACGCCATATATATAACAAAAGACCATTATTTACTGAAGTGAAAGGAAAACCCGGGGGAACTTTACCCAGAAATAAATCTATATTTTTTTGTGTGTAATGATAGTCTGGTACTTATACAGTTTAGTGACGACATTAGAAAATGGAAATATTGAAAAAAAAATTTTATTGTACGTAACTGTTATAGACTGAAGTTCTCCGAAAAAAAATTTCACTTCATTTGATCAAGTAGTTTTTTTTTTTTTTTACAGCGAAAAACAATGATTTATCACGGCTACGTCAACGTGGCCATTTTGGAAATGTTATTGCAGGCCCAGGAATTCCCCAAGGGCAGGTAACTGCCGTACATAGCAGAATACCTCCATTTTAGGCCAATCTAGCCCTTTTTTCCCCCCACCAGAATGAGATTTTTTTTTTTGTTTTTTTTTTTTGCGAAGACAGATGCCATTTTTGGGGTGTTTTTTTTTTTTTTTTAATTTGTAACAGAAGTAAATAAACGAAGTTTCGAAGTTATCCATGCGTGTCCAACTGAGCATGTTTCGAAAATAATCTTGTATAAAAATTCTTCAATTCTTTGCATTTTTCAATTTCTTTGCATATTCAATAGTATTCTTATTTAAAAAAAAAAACACAAAAAAATTGCAGATCTTAAAAAAAAAGAAAAAAAACGTAAAAAAATTGCAGATGTGTTGTGCGCATCTCAATATGGCGAGAAAAAAAAGGCTAGATTGCGAAATTTGGCCTAAAATGGAGGTATTCTGCTAGGTACATTTCCAAAATGGCCACGTTGACGTCGTCATGATAAATAATTGTTTTTCGCTGTAAGAACAAAACTACTTGATCAAATGAAGTGAAATTTTTTTTCGGAGAACTTCAGTCTATAACAGTTACGTACAATAAAATTTTTTTTCAATATTTCCATTTTTTAATGTCGTCACTAAACTGTATAAGTATCGATAGTCTTATCAACACCCCTTTTTTTTCTATTTATTTAAAAAGAAAATACAACTTTATACAAATTCCCTATTAGTTTTTTTTTTCGGTTCTCTTATACGATGATCATCTTTATTTAACTATTATGTGTAATTATATTCATACAGATATTCTATATGATTTATATTTGCGTAATATTTGCGTAGAAATGAAGAAAATCAAATTTACTGTGTATTTATCGTGTTGCCATAACAACGTGACGTAGCCAAGGACGGTAGTGGACGTGAGTGTGTGCGTGTGTTTTCGTGCTGTATTGTTTCGTATCTTATCAACTTCTTCGAATCTATGTGTACAGTAATACAAACCCGTTTTTCGAGCTGAATAAATGTGTTACATTGAATAAAAACACGAAAAATATATCCAGTTTGGTAGAAAAGTAACTTATCTTGCCTTTGATAACATTTATTTGTTATATATTTGTTTTTTGACAACTTTTTCGAATCTATGTGTACAGTAATACAAACCCGAAATGGAAAGACCACGAGGGAACGCGCGTTTTACATAAAAATAAGTATTTTTAAATTTTATCTTTCTAGCTTTAAAAAAAGTTTTAAAATTTTATCAGCCGGCATAATTTATTTTTAAATATTGAAAAATTTCAGGAAAATTAATTTTTGCTAGATTTTCAAAACATTGTTTTCGTGTTGTGTACATGTCTGCGGCTAGCACCAGAATGGCGGCCGTGGATGTCGTAGGTTGGATTGTAAGATTGTGTAAGATTCGTATTTTTTTAATTTGTAAATAACAAGTTAGAAAAAAATTAAACCCTTCCAAGATGGACAATAAATAAAGCCATAATATTTTATGGTAAAGTTAAGAGCCTACGAACCATAGTTTTTTAGGAGGTGATTATTGGATTAACCAATCAGAAATCGTCTGTGGCACACACATCTCTGTTTTTATAGATATATAGATCATACTTTTTAGATAGGAAATATCTTTACTCTTGCAATCCCTCTTGTCACTCAGATTTACAAGTGCATCAATGTAAAATCTAAGATATGCTTAGATTTTACATTGATGTTTTAGCACTTAAAATGTTTTTTTATAAAAAAAGACTTCACATAATGATGCATTTTAGAACACAATTTGTGGTGCTACCAGATCAGGCTGTCTGAAGATCCTGGCTTTCTAACCAAAAATGCACCAAACATTGTTTCCTTTCACTTTACAAAACTCAATCATGTTCTGCAAAGTCAAAAACAATTTCCTTTTTGCAAAACACTCAAATCAAACCTCATGAATAAATATTATGAATAAATAGTTGAAGATATGAAGAACTTAAAAAATAAAAGTTTTTTCCAAAATGACTAGATTCTGCATTAAATAACCTAAAACGAGTTAATATACCATAAAACAAAAGAACCAAACAACCACTTAAACACAATTGTCCTTCTTCCCACTCATTATTTATAGAGTTAAGTTCAATTTGCTAATAGTAAAATGAACTGACGTCATTGCACTAATCAGTTATTTCCCTTTATGTACTAATGCCTTTCTAGAAATATAAATAAGGCTTCAATCTCATCACTGACAGCTATCACTTTAAATTGCTGAGATACAATTTGAACTCATAGATGTCAGTGATAAGATTAGCCTGTCAGCTTTAGTGCTGTGCTACTCAACTGCAGTAGTGGCAGCATAGGCTCATTCTGCTCGTGTTGCAAAGGTTGACGTCAAGCTCAACAAAGCATGCAAGATGAAATCAACCAACCTGCCATTTGTGTACAGGATATCCAGATTCATCGAGAGGCAATAGCAAAGGCAGAGTTTGACAATTTGGACACGAAGAGGTGCTGCAGCAACTACCATCCCACAGGAGCTTTGCCACTGTCAAAGGCCTCTGACAAGCAACTCCAACGTCCTTCCACCTGCATTGTAGAATAAATCAGTTAAACAACAACAAGACTCTTCTGGCACCAAAATAAGACCACCCAGAAGGAATTCACTCTCTAAAAAAAAAAAAGAAAAGTTTATAAAATGATGTAGAATTCTTTTAAAAAATTTTAAAACAGCCTAAATCTGATAAAACTTCCATTCTAAAACATCTGCATATATTTATAAAACAAAATTTAGGTGGGGGTGGGGGGCTTTGAATGACTCATCAATGTTTATATGCTGGAAAATCGATCACTCAATCTTTTGATATATTTTATGAAAAATGGTGGATATTAAATTCAACAAATTATCTTTGAAAGGAATGTTATTTTATTACGATAAAAAGTACTGTATTTGATACACTGTTGCTTTATTCTTACAAAGAACAGATTTAATTTTTATTCTCCTGCCCAAACAAAGCCATAATAATGAAAGGGGAATAAAAGTAATATACAGAGGCTGCCTAATCTGAAGTCATGCTCTTGCCACTAAGCTATGCATCCCAACAATTTAAAGTTTGCATTTTATCTTGTGTACATGTATATCTATTCTTTTACCTATCTAATAAAGTAAAGTCAGTCATTTTCACCATTTTTAATTCTAACAAATCGGTATTTAATTCTGTTTGGCCATGTTCTTTTTAACATTGGTCCATATTTAGAATAAAATGTAATTTAAATTAATTCTTCATTGAAAATAAGAGTGGATGCAGCTAATAATTTTATATAAAAAAATTGATGAAAAAATATTGTGCTTTCCTAGTGTTTGCACTAATATTCATATAAAATAACGTTTTAAGTTTTAAGAGAAAAAATTATTTAAAAAATTAGCCATATATATGTAAAAATTAAGAAACTATCTAAATATTTTTTATATCAATAGGCAACGGTATCTTGCTAATATTAGCCAAATATGTTAACAAGTACAAGTGGTAGTATAAAATTCTAATTGTGTGTGATATATAGTGGAGAATACTCATTCATTCTCAAAAAGAAAATGGTGGAGCAGAATTGTTGGAAATAACTAAATTTGCTTATTTTAAAAGGGAAAAAAAGTTGGAATATTTATTTTTCAAATTTGAATTTAAATTGTTAACTGTTATAGTTGTGTTGTTCATAAAAAACATTGCAAGCTTTTGTTTCTAAAAGTTTGATGATATTAATTGTAGAAAACCTTGTACATTTTTATCCAGATCTCATGAATACTACTTGCATGTAATAAATAGAATCGGAAAGTGTAAATTTTTTTTTTTTTTTATGTCTATCTAGATCTTTTTCACTCATTTTTATTTTTTGTATTATTTCTTCTGGTTACTAGTGTTATTTTCATGTTTCAGCTGATGTAACCTCCGCCCTTCTTATAGAACTCAGAAATTTTTCTGTTGAACTCTGGAATCTATGGGGAACTTTGAACAGAACCTTTTATTTAATCCATAAAGGGTAGCATGCTTTTCCGTCAGCCATGACCAAAAGACCTGTGGTGTAACAAATAAAGTATTAGGTAAAATTCAGTTGTGATACTCTTCCAGAGGTTGGAGGTTCAATCTTCAGATTTTCAAGTTTGACAAGGTACACCTGAAGAAGGTTGGAAGGTACATCGCCTGAAACATTGTGAAAACAACACTTAAGACGAGAATAGTAGTTCGAATAATCCAAATGGGATTTTGGAATCATTTAGATGAAAATTTATGTTGGTTACAGCAAGACTGGTGTTATTTTGGTTATTACTGTCATTTCGATTGCTTTACCTCTGGTCATTTTCCGATGTTTATAAAAATTGCTTACATTCTTGGAATCTGAAAACAGGTTTTCCATTCAGTCTAAAGAGATTAATCTTGTTCGGCTGTCCTTGTTATTTTAATTGCATCTTTATATTTTTGATAATTTATATTTTTGATAATTTATATTTTTGATAATTTATATTTTTGATAATTTATATTTTTGATAATTTATATTTTTTGATAATTTAACTTATGAATTTTTTTTTTTGTTTTTTTTCATCATTCATTTCAAATTTATCTTTACGAATTTATATCTTGAACATTTTGACATTTTTTGCTTTGATTTCAAAAAGAAAATTGTATTTCATAGACAGTATAAAGTAGAATAGTTTTGTTTATATTAATTGAAGAGATAAAAAGTGTTCCAAAAATTTGTAGCAGTCGTTCTTGAAAATTTACAATATTGATCCAGTCTTCTCTAGTATTCCATTTGTTCTATCTCTTCGGCTAATTTTACTCTGTGTAGAATAAGTAAATGTTCTAAAGTTTGTATAAGCAGAGTTAGGAAGTCAGCTAAATAAAATGTCTTCAAGAATTGCCAACTCTTGACTTTCCATTTCAGAGAGTTATTTAAAAAAAAAGAAAAAACTCTAATTCCTTCAAAAATTGTTGATTCTGACTCTTCACTTTTGACTACAACGATGCTCTTATGAAGAGTGTTTAGTCAACTCTGATGTTGATTGGTCAATGCTTTGCTCAACACAAGGTTTTTGTTTCTAGAGTTCTATATAACATCATCATTCAATTCAATTTTAAATAAACGAGTTGATGTATTTTATGAGGCTAGATTACTCCTTCCATAAGTTTCCAAGTGAAAAAAAAAACAAAAATAAAATATTTCATTTCTCTTTCTTTGGTCCGTATTGAACTTTATCAACACTTATCATTTCAAAGCATCTATATGTTAATAAGGTAACAATTGTTTTTTGTTAGATAACATTATTTTTGCATTATCTCATTGCGATTTCCAGAATGTCTGTACCTTCAATAGAAATCTGCAAAAAGTCCCAATTGTAATGATAAATCGGGTAGCAATAAAATCCAAAATAAAAACTCTTAATTTATCTAAATAAAAATCTACAATTACATCCATTTTTTTTTTCTCTAATTTGATGTTTTCATAAAAAAATCTTAATTTCTAATTTTGTTCTGGAAAATATATTAGTTCCTACATTTTTTCTTTCTTTATTATTTTTTTTCCTGTATATGACATTTCATGCTCTTACCCAAAAATTTTAAGTCATGATTGAACTATTTTGTTTTATTTTTTGTTGGTTTCTATTATTTTTCTTATGTTTCTATTTATTTTTATAATCATGCATTTTAATAAATGAAACTTATTTCTCTCCGAATTCGACTTCGTATCACTTTCCATTCCAACTTTTTTTTTTTTTTTTTTTTTTTTTTTTTTCAATACATGAATAAAAATGGCAACTGGCATTTTTTCAGACCATCGTTATAGATCTCTGTCAGAATCTGAGGGTTCACAAGAACTCCATCGACAGAAAAACGTGAAAGATCTTGTTCTGGAAGCAGAATGGAGAGAATTTTCTGCAAGACGTTCAAAGCCTTTTAATACTTCCTCTTCTTCACTCAGCAATGGGGTTGTTGGCAGCTTAAGCCATTCCAACCTCAACACTGCTACCACCCATAAAGTTAGTGGCAGTATGAGCAATATCAGGCTTGGTAAACATTTCTCACCAAATATTAAAAAATGTTTTCGTGGTTATAATGCACCACCATCATCATGGAGGTCTGTTCCAAACTTCCGTAAGTTTGTCTGCACAAAAAGCACACAAAGATCTAGCATTAAATTGTCTCCTTTCCAAACCCAACAACAATGACATGCAAAAAAGTTTTCCTCTCCTAAACATTTCAAAACCAATGAATGATTTTCATTTTGTTGTTGGGTATAGTCAAAGTAATTAAACCTTTCTCCCTATGAACCATTACCTGCTTTCATTTGCATGTTAGATGAATAATTTCATCAGCTTTTATACATTTTTCTTTTAAATATTTGCTTTTTGTATTTTCAAATAAATTGGCAGCTATTTTTTTTTTTTTTTTTTTTTTTTTTATAGATTCACTTGATTTGCTTGGAGCTTTTGAATAATGTATATTTTATTTACTTTACCCATTACGCAAAGTTAAAGTTATGATGATTATAATTTCCTGATATCCAAATGTCATTTTAACTTGGTATTTTCAATATAAGAAAATAAGGCACCTATTCCACGATCAACAAGAATTAGTGAAAATTTGAATCTTGTAAAAGCTTTGCTAAAGTCGATAAACTAAGTCACAACAAAGACTTGAGAGGTAACAGGAAAATGATTTTACTCTCCACCCTTGCAAAACACAAATTTGTTCAATGGATGAACACTTGATAGAAAGGATTGGGTAATCTTAAAAAGAGAAAGAAGAAAAAGAAAAACGTGAACTTTGAGAAGTCAATCACAGATGGAAATTATTAGCCAAAAGCAGTAGATGCCTCCTCGAACATCCCTATTTGCTCATTAGTGCTCTTGGCAACACTTAAAAATACAAATGACACTGCTCTACTAGGAATGAGGCATTGATATAAGATATGAGAAAATTACTTTTTTATTATTCTTTTTTAATCAAATGCATAGTACTCTTGCCTGCTACAAGTTTCTCCAATTACTGGGAAATGCTTCAAAAATATTTTTATTTTCCATTTTAATCAACAATATAAAAAACATTTGAAATCTTAAATAGTTAACCAGCTTTACTACCAATAATTTTTGTCTAATTATAGAAATGAAGGCATCTTTCATTGCATTTATAAAATGATTTTGTTTTTATACATCTCAAATAACTTATATAGTCAGCATCAGTTTCCTAAACCCATGAAATTTTCCATTGCCTAAGATGCAGACTCACATGCAGTATTTCCACTGATTGCAATAGCCAATCTGTAAGAAGCATACACAGCTACAAATGTTATATCTACAAATCTGTTCTGTTGGTGTGGTTCTATTTTGTTGTGTTTACACCTTGTTCTCTCGACCGCTCTGTGATTATCCACTTCTGATTAACTACTACCATTGAAGATGGTATTAAACAGAGTTTTCCTACGTGACAAAATCAATATCAAAATATTTGAATTTTTTTTTTATAAACACCCTTAAACCAAAACTGTAAGTAGGCAGTTCTGCATAGAGAATGTCTTTTCAAAATCCATACTTCAAATATGGGTCAACCTCATGAGAAGCTGTGATCTATCAAAGATTGATGCATATAGGGTTTCTCCTTCAAGGTAATGCCCAACGTGCAGCTTAAGTGGAAGCTATTCAGTTTACACTCCTATTGTGCAATTACTCATATAATACAAAAGTGTACTAATATTACGCAGACTTTATACATTATTTTTTGTCATATAAATAAAAATTAAAATTCAAATTTAAGAAATCATAGACCTAACAAGTTTAATAAATTTCCTCATTTCTACTAAATGTTAACGTAAAATCTTGCTCAGCAGAGTTCTGTTAAATTCAAAAATACTCCTCCCCACAAGTCTGAAACAGTCTTGTGGGGAGGAGTATTGCTGAATTTTTTTTATGATAAATTTGTCTTTTTTTTTTCTTTTTTTTTTTTTTAGTTTAAAAATACTACTTTATTTTTTTATTTATTTATTTTTTTTTTTTAATAAATGCTGAATGTAAACCCTGCACATTTTTTAAAAGTTTCATTTAATGCATGTTTTAGCATATAGTCATATTCATGTATATTTTAGTAGATAAAATCTCAACAAATTCAAATTTCTATTTATCTGCACTTGCTTCCTTTCCCCTAAACTGAAACATTACAAAAGAAAATCACTTGAAAGAAATTTAAGAAAAGAATACAAATTAGCATTTCTTCATTTCCTGTTTCACATTTACCTTTTCTTTCTTTTTTTTTTACTTGATAAATTTGAATAATTCACTGATTGTTTCTGCATGTTTTTGCATTTTATATCTTTTCTCATTGTTACTATCTCTGTTTTCATAAAATTGGCAAAACAATAAAAATGAACTATTGTATCACACACCAACAGTTAATAGAATAAAAACACTTGAATGCAATATGTTAGGAAAGTATTTTTTATTCTCTCGCTCTCATATTACACATAACATCATCAAATACCAAATATTAGGTTTGTGCAAAAATAATGTCGTTTTTAATCAGAGAGAGATATATATATGTCAAAAAAACATTATTTTTTGTACCAACCTAAAAGATTACTGTCATAGCAAGGTTGTTATCACTTCACAACATTCATTCATGCAAGCGATATAAAAAATTTTTTTTTTTTTAAAGAGTGAAGGAATGCATGATTGGCTTAGTAGATATTTTCATAGCCTACAAAATTGGCTAAAATCAAGTACAAATCCTATCAGATCCTTTGCAGTGATTTATGTACAAATACTGTTGAGAAAAGTATTGTAATAGAAGATACTACTCAGACAAGCGGCAGTGCATCTGTTTGGTCTATCAAGTAATGGAATTGGGCATGAAAAAGAAGAAAAAATCTTTGTAGATGGATTCTTATATATATATATATATATATATATATATATATATGTGACATATTCCATTATTAATTTTGGAAAAATTTATATATATATATATATATATAATGCGGCATTAATTTGCATATGAGAGGAATAGCAACTATAAGAAGGACCAATTGAAAAGGACAGGGAATTGAGTTTTTGACAGCCAAGAGAGTGTAGATGTTGTGAATTATGGTTTAAGTTAAGAAGAATTGGTATGTATCACAATGTTGGAGAGGAGTTTTGCCAATGTTTTCTTTTTAGTATGAACCTAGAATTTTCCCCTAGCTATTTGTAAAAATGTTCAGTGACGTATAAGCATCATTTATAATACTTATTGCATTTCATCACTAAAAAAAAAAGGGTTGCTCGAAAAAGGACAGTCCAAACCAAAAAAATATTTCCCATTCTATGAAGAAGCTTTTGATATTAATTTTTGTACAAATTTATATTCATTTTTATTTAAAATAAAACTTTTTTATGTTCCTATAGAAAGTGTTTATATTTTATTCCTAATTGTTACTTTTATAGATTTGCATCTAATATTAATGAATGTATTTTATAATCTGCAATAAAACTTATTTTATTTCTTATATCTAGTAGTACAACCTTGCTGATTAAATTTGTTTTTGTTTTCCCTCTCAAGGTGAAGGGTCTGGACAAGATCCACGGAGCATGAGGTATCCTCCGAACAATTTTCCACATCCTGATGCCAACAGACCTCCACAGCATCATCAACAGCATCGGGGAGAGGATCCCAGATCAAGATCATCATCAAGTTTACGGCCAGAAGAAATGGGTGTCTATCAGAAGCAGATGCCTCCCCATCAGAATATTCATGGTAGCATCTCTGCCAGTGCCTTGACTCCTACCCCTAATGCCAACATTCCTGGTGATGATTACAGAATGCTTACCAACAACAAAAGATCACCACCCCAACGTCAGCCACACCCAGAATCAAACTCCCCTGCACAGCAGCCGATGCCATCACAACAGGCCATGCCCTCACAACCGCCCTACATGAATGGCAACGTAAGACAAATCTATGAACAGCGCCCACAGCATATGGGTGCTGATCCACCACATTTTGCTGGACCAATCCAGAGACCACCGGACCAAGATCCCAAAATAGCTGATAACAGATACATGGATCAACATCCAAGAGGACCTGATAATGCTCGACACATGAACTATTACAACAATAAAGCGGATCCTGGAAAATATCAACATCCAGGAAAGGATCATCACAGGAATAGTTATGGTCCTCCAGATAGAGGCAATAACTACACTCCCAGCCCAATTCCAACATACCAACCGAAGCCAATGGTGAATCACTCATCAACAATGAATCATTCTCCAGTATCAAGTCTGCCAAAAGATGACCGTCCGTATTCCATGGCGCCTCCAGTTAGTTCACATGAACGACCAGAATTTGGTAGTGTACAATTACGTCCCCACTCGGATGACATTAGTGCTGATAAAGTCCGTGAATGGCAAGAAAAGTATGATGTTGATTATTCAAATAATTCTTATAACCATGCTGGCCCATTGGAACAACCAGTCGTCAAGCATCCACACTTTATGGAATCACACTTTATGGAATCTCCTGAACAAAAATCTGCCACTTCACATTATGCAAAGATTTCACCAGAAACTCGAGAAATCAATGATATACCGAAAGCTTCCGTCAATAATCAGGCGCGGCAGCAACATTTTTATGAAAAAACTAAACAACGAATCCAGGAACCAGCGCCACCATTTCACCAACTGCAACGAGCAGGGGATCAAGAAATAATGAAGAAACCTGCTGTTCCACCCAAAACAATTACTTTGAAATCAGTTGACAAAGGATCCCCAGTAAATGACATACCCATGATTAATGTCCATGATAAACGGCCAATCCAACCACAGTCACAAATGCAAGTTCCACCACAGAATGTTTACAATGTACGTTATGCACATCAGCAGCAGCAAAAGCAGGTCGTCCAGTCTCGCCCTATAATGCCACATCAAGCAACTGAGAAGCCCAAAACTCCTGACATGACAGGAGGAGGAAGTAAATCCAACTTACAAGAGATCGATCAGTCTGATCTTCCTCCACCTCCTGAAATACCACCAGACCTTCCCCCTCCCCCTGCACCTGAAGACCTTCAAGAAATGATGCCGCCACCTCCTCAAGATGTAAGAATGACCTATCACTCGGATACCCAACACTGGCAACATCAGCAGCAGCAGGTCACTCACAGATATAATGGCCCTCATGATTTTGGTTCGTCTATACAAAACTACAAATCTGGAAGTCCAGGTCAGAGAGGTCAAGAGTTCAGTGATGGCAACAGAGTACCACCTATGGATCAAAATAATTACAAAACTTATCCTACTCAAGTAAATAACTATGACGGCACTTCATACGATAGAAGGTCTGTTGAAACCCAAGGGCCACCCAGTCTTCAACACGTCTCAAATTCACACGAAGATCCAAGGATGTCCTATCCACAGTCAAATGTGTCTCCTCCACGGCCACCAGTGAATGCATCCAATAACAGTAATTGGGACCGAGAAGATAAAACTAAGATCCTCAAACAGGAGGACATAAATATGAATCGCATCCGAGAGACGGAGATCCAAAAACTTTCAGAAATGAAATATCGCACACCCCAAGAAGAAGATCGACTGAAAAAATTGTGTTTGGAAGAAGAATTCCAGCGTAGAGTGCAAGAAGTTGGAGATGATGACGACAATGAATCTGAAACTGAAATCAGTCCTTACAGACAACAAGTAAGTTTTTTATCGATGGGTGTATAAAAAATATTGACAAAAAGATTCATAGATAAAACTCCCAAAAATGGAATAATAAAACTGATTATTAACCATTTTGGTGAAAACTGCAATTATATGTGCCAAATTTTTTGTTAACAGTTGAAATAGAATTTACACACTGTATTTAAAAAAAAATTGAGTGACTTTTAAATATCTCATCAATCATTCTTAACTCTATTGAAAAACTGAATTTTACGAAATCTTCAAAGCAAGAATCAAACTATTTTAGTGGTAAATGTATCTGCACAAGATTTAAAAAAGTATTTCATAAGCGAAAAATATTGATTTAATTTTTTTTTCTTTTTATATGATCAAGAAATTTTATTATGCAGAAAAGAGTTAAGCATCAAATTTTCAGATAAACTTTTTAAAAAATTTAATGCAAGAGTGAGGGGGATACTTTTCTTATAATTTTACCATAAAATGCTTTCCTATTGGTGTTTTTCACCTGACTATTAGTTCAAATAATCAAAGCTTTTTTAATGCATTTTATAATTTGAAAAGTGGTCACTAATCAGTATTAAAAAAAAGATATTTTTTAATTTAAAAAAAAATTCATAGCAAAAAGAATTTAGCAGAACTAATTTAAAGCAAATTTAACAGAAAAGCAGTTTCTTGAAAATAAATATGATATCAAATATTTTTTATCATCTATTATAATGTGAGTTTTACATCTGCCGAGGCTTTTTTCTATATATTTTAATAACATAAAGTACATGCTAAAGCATACTTTAGTTCTGGGATTGAGTTATGTTTAAAAAAGAAATTTTGTTCTAATTGGCTGTAATTTATAATTTACTGAACAAGTCACCCAACTTTCGTTTAGCAATATATTTCTTGTGCCCCTTCCCCCTCACTATGTTCATTCAACTCCTGAGTGATTCTTTTCTCAGCATGGTCATCTAATTTACATGTTTGTACATACCATAACCATGAATGTAAATTAGATGGTAAAATAATCTCATTTTATATAATAAAAATAATACTTTTATATAAAGGTGATAGTGTAAATGTAAAGACGCTTATTTTTAGTTATACTTTTTGTTCCATTTTACTTCAGTCGAATTTCTCAGAAATTAAGGGCCTCCTTTCCTGCGGCTAACATATGAAATACACATGAAATACATAGATATTCGAATATTCCATTAAAGTTCTCTTTTTATCTCAAACTTTGAGATAGTAAGGAATATTAATTTTCCTCTCACTTATTGACCAATTAACTATGTCATAGTGTCCCTTTGTCTTACTGGATTCCAGGACAAGAATACATCTAGTCTGGTGGAGTATCCAGATCCGTGTGTTTACCCAAGGTAATATCACTTGGAGAAGGGGCACTATTACTCATAAAAGTCAGTGTAGATTAGTCATACAGAGATACTATGTGATTTTGAATATTTAGTCAAGGTTTACTTGTAGAGAAAAGTATCTTTATGCCAGTTTATTTTGACAAACCTTAGACTTTCAAGGACGGTGTCAAATAGGCATTCAAGTTCTCTCCAAGAATGTCTTAACATATGTCACAATTAATGAATTTTTACATGAAACTAAAGTAGAATACACAGCATTAGTTATTTTTAGCCCCGAAATTGACATTAAATATTAAATAATTCTGATCTGTCATTTTATTCATATATAAACTTTCTATAAGCATTAAGGCTTTTTCTATTGGGTACTTTTGAAAAAATATTGATTTGTAATTCATTTTATACATTATATTTGAACTTAATTGCATATGTACATTGATATAAAACTATTTTATTACAGTTGAAAGTTTGTTAATCTAGTTTAAAATTACATATGAAAAGATTCTATTAAATCTTTTATATTAAATTAATTTCAAATTCTTTCAAATGTTATTAAAAAAAAATCTAATCAGATATGTGGGCAAATTTTGCCACAGCATGAATGGCAGAAAAAGAGAATTATTAAAAAAAAAAACCTCTCCTCTTCCATGTTAGGAATGATTTTCTAAATAATGTTATTACTGTTAGGTCTGTAAACTGCATGAGTACCAACTTTGGTAAATCTCTATTATCTGTTAATCATTATTAAAAAATGTTAATATTGATAAACTTAAGTCAAACATATCTTTTTAAAAAAAATCATTAACCCAAAAACGTCAGAAATTATTGCATAAATAACAATAAGCAATAACTGTCTGCTACAGTGATAATCATACGAAACTCATTTTTAATTGGAATCTCTACTATTATATAAAAATCACTTTATGTGTGTGTGTGTGTTCCTTTCTCATAGGTGCCGAAACAGCTGAGCCTATCCTTTGCAAATTTCACACAATGCTAATATGCTTGGCAGTGTTTTAGATATGTTTTCTGCAGAAATTCATTCAATAAGTATCAAAAATAAAAAAAAAAATTTGATCTTAAAAATAGCTTTTCTTTCTTATAAAAAAAGAATAATTTTTACAGGGGAATATTTTACGTTACACTTGCAAAGAGAGAATATAAAATTTCAGCAAATAATCCTGTCTTAAAAAACAGATTTATTATGATCTGGTGAGATAACTTTGTAGAGCATTTGACTACAGATCGAATGATCCCCCTGTTTAAGCCCGGGTATACCTCATCGTTTTAATTTAAGTTTTTCTTATTAATGCGTTCAATTTACAATAAAATAGCTACCATTTAAAATCGCAGCAAATCATTTTTTCATTTGCATATTTTAAGACTAAACATTGATCAAAAGTGACTTTTCCAGGGCACTTATCATCAAGCCCAAATATTAGCTGACTTTATACTGTAAACAAGCACAGACAGAATTTGATGAACGACATTATCATTGATATTTTTTAAAAAAACTTTTTGCAAATTACTCCACCGAGCAGATTATTCCTTGTAATATGTAATAATCGACAGAGGATTGATAATAATACATACGCAAGCTGCATAAATTAAACTATCATCTTTAAGCGTATTGTTTGGCCAGGCAACGCCGGGTTGCCAACTAGTAAATTTAGTTTTAAAAACTTAATTTTCAAGTTTCTTTTATTTGTATTTACTATTGACTTTTTTTGTTTACATTCATACATAAATAAATACATAAAATACATACGTAAATATATAGATAAAATACATACGTAAATATATACATAAAATACATACATAAAATACATACATAGATATATACATAAAATACATACATAAAATACATACATAGATATATTCATAAAATGCATACATAGATATATTCATAAAATACATACATAGATATATTCATAAAATACATACATAGATATATTCATAAAATACATACATAGATATATTAATAAAATACATAGATATATACATAAAATACATAGATATATACATAAAATACATACGTAAATATATAGATAAAATACATACGTAAATATATACATAAAATACATACATAAAATACATACATAGATATATACATAAAATACATACATAAAATACATACATAGATATATTCATAAAATGCATACATAGATATATTCATAAAATACATACATAGATATATTCATAAAATACATACATAGATATATTCATAAAATACATAGATATATACATAAAATACATACATAGATATGTACATAAAATACATAGATATATACATAAAATACATAGATATATACATAAAATACATACATAGATATATACATAAAATACATACATAGATATATACATAAAATGCATACATAGATATATACATAAAATGCATACATAGATATATACATAAAATACATAGATATATACATAAAGTACATAGATATATTCATAAAATACATAAATATATACATAAAATACATAGATATATTCATAAAATGCATACATAGATATATACATAAAATACATGCATAGATATATACATAAAATACATAACTATATACATAAAATACATAAATATATACATAAAATACATAAATATATACATAAAATACATAAATATATACATAAAATACATAGATATATACATAAAATACATAAATATATACATAAAATACATAAATATATACATAAAATACATAAATATATACATAAAATACATAAATATATACATAAAATACATAGATATATACATAAAATACATAAATATATACATAAAATACATAAATATATACATAAAATACATAAATATATACATAAAATACATAAATAAATAAATACATAAAATACATACATAAATAAATAAATAAAATACATACATAAATAAATAAATAAAATACATACATAAATAAATACATAATATACATACATAAATAAATACATAAATAAATACATAAAATACATACATAAATATATACATAAAATACATACATAAATATATACATAAAATACATACATAAATAAATACATAAAATACATACATAAATAAATACATAAAATACATACGTAAATAAATACATAAAATACATACGTAAATAAATACATAAAATACATACGTAAATAAATACATAAAATACATACGTAAATAAATACATAAAATACATACGTAAATAAATACATAAAATACATACGTAAATATATACATAAAATACATACGTAAATATATACATAAAATACATACGTAAATATATACATAAAATACATACGTAAATATATACATAAAATACATACGTAAATATATACATAAAATACATACGTAAATATATACATAAAATACATACGTAAATATATACATAAAATACATACGTAAATATATACATAAAATACATATATGTAAATATATACATAAAATACATATATGTAAATATATACATAAAATACATATATGTAAATATATACATAAAATACATATATGTAAATATATACATAAAATACATATATGTAAATATATACATAAAATACATATATGTAAATATATACATAAAATATATATGTAAATATATACATAAAATATATATGTAAATATATACATAAAATACATACGTAAATATATAAATATATACATAAAATACATACGTAAATATATAAATATATACATAAAATACATACGTAAATATATAAATATATACATAAAATACATACGTAAATATATAAATATATACATAAAATACATACGTAAATATATAAATATATACATAAAATACATACATAAATATATACATAAAATACATACATAAATATATACATAAAGTACATACATAAATATATACATAAAATACATAAATAAATAAATAAATATATACACAAAATACATAAATAAATATATACACAAAATACATAAATAAATATATACACAAAATACATACATAAATATATACACAAAATACATACATAAATATATACATAAAATACATACGTAGATATATATACATAAGATACGTACGTAGATATATATACATAAGATACATACGTAAAATACGTACATCTATAATATAAAGCTTAACATCTGTGTGTGTGTGTGTGTCTGGTCACAAATAGGCTCCTATATGGTTGACTATTTTAAAAAACTGATTACATATAATGATAGAAAATGTATTCAGGATCAGGAATGGGTATGTTTGATCTGGCAGAACGGTGATTCATAAAAATTGTGGAGTCTGCATTCGCGCCTGGCCTCCAAGTTATGAAAATAAAAAATGAAAAAAAACGTTTACAAGGGTTTTTGATATAGATGTACATAAGAATACTTTGATAAGTATGTTTCAACTTAAATAGGGATGGTATAATAAAATTATGGGGTCTGCGTTCGCACCTGGCCTCCATAGAATGGATATTTAATAAAAAAATATATCTTTAATTTTAAAAATAAATATATCTTTAATTTAAAAAAAAAATATCTTTAATTTAAAAAAAAATGTACCTTTAATTTTAGAAATAAATATACCTTTAATTTTAGAAATAAATATACCTTTAATTTTAGAAATAAATATACCTTTAATTTTAGAAATAAATATACCTTTAATTTTAGAAATAAATATACCTTTAATTTTAGAAATAAATATACCTTTAATTTTAGAAATAAATATACCTTTAATTTTAAAAATAAATATATCTTTAATTTTAAAAATGAATATATCTTTAATTTTAAAAATAAATATACCTTTAATTTTAAAAATAAATATACTTTTAATTTTAAAAATAAATATACCTTTAATTTTAAAAATAAATATACCTTTAATTTTAAAAATAAATATACCTTTAATTTTAAAAATAAATATACCTTTAATTTTAAAAATAAATATATCTTTAATTTTAAAAATAAATATATCTTTAATTTTAAAAATAAATATATCTTTAATTTTAAAAATAAATATACCTTTAATTTTAAAAATAAATATACCTTTAATTTTAAAAATAAATATATCTTTAATTTTAAAAATAAATATATCTTTAATTTTAAAAATAAATATATCTTTAATTTTAAAAATAAATATATCTTTAATTTTAAAAATAAATATATCTTTAATTTTAAAAATAAATATATCTTTAATTTTAAAAATAAATATATCTTTAATTTTAAAAATAAATATATCTTTAATTTTAAAAATAAATATATCTTTAATTTTAAAAATAAATATATCTTTAATTTTAAAAATAAATATATCTTTAATTTTAAAAATAAATATATCTTTAATTTTAAAAATAAATATATCTTTAATTTTAAAAATAAATATATCTTTAATTTTAAAAATAAATATATCTTTAATTTTAAAAATAAATATATCTTTTTATTTAAAAAAATAAATATATCTTAAATTTTTATTCTCTATGGAAGAAACAACAAAACTTATCCTAAAAACTTGAATTTTTTTTTAACTGCTGTGGCTTAGAAGAACCTAGCATAGTACCCAGGCATATGATTACCCATCTCATAGATATGTACCAGAATAGAGATCTTATTAGATCATCCATTTAGGAGACGGAAAACTCTGATATAAAACCTGTTTACTGACTTGAAACCAATATCTTTCATATGTTACTCAAATGTGTCACTGTCTATTCTAGTCAGATTATAAACATTGATGCAATGTTGATTCTTAATACACAAGATGAAATTACAAATGTTTATCAAACTAAATGTCTTGAATGTTCACTAATATTGGCTTTTGAATCATTAACCAAAATTAGTTTATTAAACAAATTTTCACGGAACTGGTATTAAGATAACAAAATAAAAACTGATAAAGAGTTAGAATAACTATTATGTTTAGTGCCTTACTTTCATGAAATATATTCGTTTTTTTTTTTCTTAAGAGTCAAGAATGGCTGATCAAAAATATTCAGGAAGATCTTCAAAAGACACTGAACAGACTTCGAGAAATTGATGAGGACAGAGCATCAAAAGAATACAAAAAAGAAACGGAAAGAATGCAACGGTAAGAAAAATTCACATTTATTTTATTCATTATTTTTATTTATTTATTTTATTTTTTCAGGATACAACTTTAATATCTTTATCCCTCCAAAAAAAGATGCAATAAATATTCAAGACTGTTTTTTCTTCTTACAGTCTACGACAGCGATTAGAAATTTTTGAAAAGGAAAGAGAAGAAGATCGAAAAAAACTTCAAAGACGTCAGCAGCAAAAAATGCTCGAACAAGAACAGCATCTTCAAAAACAAAGGGTAGGTTCAGGATGAGTATGATTTGTTTTCAAGATCAAAGATTAGCTTTTAATTTAGAAACATTTAGGCCTTATTTAAGAACAAGCAGATCAATCTTGAGTGTGTGTGTTTATATGTATGTGTGTGTATATGTATATGGCTAAAAAGATTTGTGTATCATTATTTTCATAATTGTGTAAGATTCATCATTTTCTTAATATAAAAATAAGAGAAAGAAAAACTTATAAAAATATAACAGGATTTATTATTTAAGTAATGTACAAAAATATGCACATGTATCAAAGTGCATAATATAATGAATGATGAAAATGTTTTACAGTTTTAGTCTCCAAGCATGTCAAGAAAACTTGAATAAAGAGGAGACTGAGTGCATGTTGTCTCAAAAGCATGTAGACAGAACTGGTTTGTTGTTGAGATATGAATAAACAATGTTGTCACCTTAACACATTGAAAAAGAATAAGTGAACTTCTGAAATCAACCAATGACAATTGACCACATGATCTGGGACTTTATATAGTAGGAAACCCAGTCCCATCATGCCCATTTCAAATTTTGGCTGTACTGTAGAGATGACAGACTTCCCAAATTAAAAAAAACAACTTGTGTCTAACTCTGCTTTTGTTGCGAAACAAGTAAATTACTGTACTTGGCCTTTGGGACAAGATCACAGTGTAGTATCTGTTCTTCAGATGCTGCACTTTAATTTCTTGTTCTGTCAGTGGAGAAATCCTTCACGACTGAGACAATTTTTATTTTTGTTCCTTTTCTCCACATTAAAAAACGACCCTGGTGTTTAACTCTGTCCCGTGGGGAGGCATTGTAAATAGGAATAAGTAAATTGGGATTGACCACATATTTCCAAGGCATTTCACTAACTGATATGGTGGTGTGGAGATGATTGATTGCATGCCATAGAACTGGTTTAGACAAAATAGAAATGATTGACAAATGATGTCAGTGCTTTGTTGGTTAAAGCGAAAGGGGCAAAAGATTGCATTGGATTTTTTTTTGTTTTTTATAAAAGCTGTCCAAATTTATGCAGTTTTAACCCTATTGATTGGAACCTGACAGTTAAACAACAATAAACCAAATATCATACATCTACAATAAGTATGGGTTGAGAAAACTATGAAATTGTTTTTCATTTCCATTTTACAGGATTTAAGAGAAAAGCAGCGTAGGGATTTTGAAGAACAACGCAAAATCCATTTATTAGAAGAAGAAAAAATGCGAGACCGAAAAATAGAAGAATTGAAAAGGAAGAAAGAATTAGTAAGTACCTGTTTTTGATATTTTAGGAGTCTTTTTTCTTTTTTATGCTTGAATATGGAAATTATATATAAACCAAAGTAGTGGTGACTCAGTGGTTATCAGTATAGACTGTGGTTTATTTAAGATCTGTCATATGCTATATTGTATCCTTGGAAAGGTGATGTTTTCATTTGTCCCCCATACAGCTATGGGTGAAATAACAATACAGATGACTTTCTATCGTTTGTAAGACAGCTATTCTAGAAAAAGGGAAACTTTGAAATAATTGCAGCCAGATTAGTGTGTCCCCAAACAGTTATGACATAGCTGGTAAAGAGTGGGTTATGTTCTTCACAATGCATTTGTAGAAAGCCGTCTGATAATTGTGCACTGTCATATTCAATATAACCCCTTTAAATCAGTTGAATTTGATTTGAAAACGGTTTAAAATTCCTGCTGTCACTTATTAAAATGGAAATGCAATTCATTCATCCCAAAATGGGTTAAATTGATTCCATGAACAGAACAAATTTAAGCTTAAAGAATGTGAGGGATTGAAATTCATAGATTTCTAATGACTATAAATCAAATTAAATGCAAATCTAAAATATATTAATTTTCAAATATGGAGGTTGTATGTTACGATTCCTGAAAACCCTTTAAAATACTCCAAAGTAACTTATATTTATTGAATATTAATATCTATTACCTATTGTTAAAATATTAAAAAAAAAAAAAGTTTGGTGTATCTGAATTTTCACAAAAGACTTCCATTCTCTTATTTCTATAAGACTAAATATGAACCCCTTATGCCTATTAACTGTGTTCCAAAATTCATAATGATCGGTTAATTAGTTCAGGAGTGAATCCTGTACATATAAACATAACTAACTTTATAAAGATAGTGCTTTAAAGTAAACAACCGTCTATAAATTTTAGAATTAAATTACTTCCTCTTTCTACTATTGTGCCTATGATGTTTCAGAATCTTTTAGATGAGAATTAATAATTTGTATTATCTCATTTTGGATGTTATAATTTTTCAGCAGATGCAACCTCCAACCCTTTTGAAGTGCATCTTGTCAGACTCTAATATATTAATAAGAATATTTTCATATATTCATACTAGAATTGTCTACAAGCACTTGTAACAAATATAAATGCCAAGTGATAATCAGTTCTAAATGACAGTCTTTTGAAGGTTCAATCTTCAGTATGGGTGATACTAAGAGTACAATTATGATACTAAAATGAATTCAATTATAAATTACTTAAGACTTTTATCCAATCATGGCTGACAGAACAAGAACAAGCTACTCTCAATGGATTAAATAAATTAAATTTTGTTAGAAATTCTGTACAGATTCCTAAGTTCAACAAGATGCACGTGAAGGTTACATCAGCTAAAATGTTATGAAAATAATATCTTAAAAATGAGAACAATAGTCTGAGGAATTGAAATAATATAAATTAATGTGTCTATGCCGTCAAAAATGATGGCATGGTTTTTTTCTTTGCTCCCATCTTATCTCCAACTTATATTTTAAGTTTCTATGCAGAGTTGGAGATTAAGTGTCATGCAGAGTTGGAGATTTTAGTACAATCACCTTCAAAGCCACTCTTCACTCCCACCAAATAAAAATGAAAAGTTTTTCTTCTGAAATTATGTGCAAAAATCCTTTGCTTATTGCATGCCTTTCATAAGATTGAATTTGAAAATGTAAAGAAATCATTTTCCATTATTTTTTAAGATTTTGCATTTTGTAATATTTCTTCATTTAGAATAATTCATTACATCTTAAATAAAAGTTTAGAAAAAAGAACAGATACTCCAAAGGCACACACACACACACACATATATATTGACCACCCCCAACTCCAATACAAAGATATTGTGAGGGAAGACATGAAGGTGATTGACGTCAACATTGGGTCATGCGAAGGCATTACAGATGACTGCTCAAGATGAGAAGAAACCTTAGAAAGCAGGGGAAGAAAAGTTGATAAACATTGCTGCAGAGAAGCGTGCAGGCAGAAAGAAATAAATCATTGTCTACAGCCCAAGGAGCACATGCACACATATTTGTGACCTTTGCGACAGTCTGCCATTCCTACAGTGGTCTCTTCAGCCACAAGCTGTTCTGCTCCAGTGAAGTAGACGCCCAGGACAACTAGGTTAAGGATGCTTCATCCACGGTCGATCCCAACTCATAGAAACCTATACTAATAATTATATATGCATACACACACACACACACACACACAGAACTGATATGTAATAGTGATTAAGATGGATATTTAATAAGTGCAATCTTTAATAAAACAATAATTATGACAAAACTTGTTTCTCTCTGTATTTGTTTCACTTTTTTATATTTTATTTTTATTTTTCCCTCTAAAATTATCTTAATCCTAATAGTGATTTTTATCTAAACCATAACATTTCCATGGGCTTCTTTAAGTTTCTAATGCTAAAACATTAATTTTATTTACTTTCTCAAAAGATTAGCTTATCATATTTGCTTTAACGTTTGTTTAACATGCTGGCATGTGTTGGACAGCTTTTAATAATTCAGTTCCAAACAAATTTATCTCTAATCGGGTTTTACTTGCTGCTTTTTCTGTCAAATCCATTCTTATTATTTCTTTGCGTGTTTTCTCTGCCATTTCTCTATCAACTGACCCTGTTATCTCAACTGTTCTACATCTATTGATCAGTTCTTTCATTGTGACCAAACTAAGTTTGTTTTTTTGTACACATCTCTCTATACTGTCCAGATTTAATCTTCCTCCAAGTTCATCTATTTTGTCTATTTTGAATTTTTGTATCATTCTCCTACCACTTTTCTCCCTGCGACGTATGTTTTTAATCCTCACAGGTCAGGATTAAATCATCATACGGCGCACATATGCCTGATCAACCCTTCACTTGGTAGACTTCAGTAACTCCATCCACTTCAAAATCTTTTAGTAAAAAAGAAAAAAATAATAATTCTTGTCTATTTATACAAATGTAAAAAAACTAAATTTATTATCTCAATATGTTTATATTCATTTAATATTTGCAGAAGGCACCTAATTTTTATGTGTTCATATTTAAATAAAATAAGTTCATAAGTAAAATTATATATCTATATATATAGAAAACTCAAATGACCTTGTAATGGGTGTTATAACCCAACATCCGGTTTACGACTTCCGGTTGTGCATGCGTACATAAACATAAACCCATAACAGCGTGAACAAATAAACACAAATCGCTGGACCGGTTTTGTTCAAACAAACGGATGTCCTTAGAAAAGCGAATATCTTAAATTTATTGAATAAAAAAACTTCAAGATATGGGAAGCAAACTCAAAACGTGATTACAAATATGTATAATCATCGACCTGTTTCATATATACGATATATATCATACTAAATAATCAACACGACAATAAAACGTATTGTTTTACTGTGTACGTTTTCAGCATCCCAATTTTTTCCCGCATTTACATTATCCGAATAAACAATTGTTAATACTTTCTGCTTTTTTTTTTTACATTGTTCATTTCCGTATTGCATGTAAGTTATTTTAACACAATTTTCTTACAAATAAATCTACTTTAACCCGTTGACAACCATAAGAGCATTTTACAACGGCGATTTACCCACCGCCTTCCTCTTTTTTTAATTTATTCTCTATTTTTTAATACACATTTCTTAAAAACATTCATACATTTTCTTCTACACGACCAACATAAATAAATAATCCAGAAAATGTTGTTTTTTAAATAATCAATGTGACAATAAAACGTATTCTTTTACTGTGTACGTTTTCAGCATCCCAATTGTTTGGTTTTTTTTTTTTCACGTTTAAATTAAGAGATTTATAAAAATTTGAATTTAACTTTAAGTATTATGGTATCTGTTCAGTGCACATTTACCTCTAAGTATGGCAAACCAGTTATAATTCAATGGCTGTAAGTTTGTTTTTTTTTTCAAAAATAAACAATTATAAACAGAACGACTCATAGAAATCTATCTATACTCTTTTTTCGTTTTAATATACTTTCATAGAAATGTTTGTTATGGCACAAAAAAATATTTTCTTTACCTCACAAGTGTCATGCTCATACATTAATTCCATGGCTAATATAATATACTGACCCAACGGGCCACGGGTAGTCTAGTATATATTAAGATTAAATAAATATGAGTTTAAAACATTTGTTTAATTCATCTTGAAATTTCCACAATGTTTGTTTTTTTTTCCTTAGGAAAGGGAACAAGTCCAAGCTGCCCGAGAAGCTGAAGAAGAACTTCAACGGCGAAACGAAGAGAAAAGAAAGCTCGACCAGCAAATGCGACAAGGAAACGTGCGTTATAATGACGGGCCCACTTCTGATTACAGTTCCATTAATCTTTACCCAGCACAGCATACAGGAATGACTAATTCTACATATCTTGATCATGGGCCAAGTGTAACATTTCCTCCTCCTCCACCTCCAGAAAAGACCTTCCAATCAGTCCCTCAACCCCCTGAGAGGGGCTCTTCATATGAGACTCTAAATCAGTACCAAATACGAGCGGGAATGAAACCTCCGCAAGAGCAAGCAAGCTTCAGTGATAATCCACAATATAATAATGTTGGCCGCAATACCAGCGCATCAGCTCTGCGTAGCAATCTTGATGTTACTGCTCCAAAAAAATCTGTTTCCTTCAAACCCCAACTAGAAACTCGCATTAATCCATCTTTCTCATCTTACCCTTCATCATCTAGTTCTCATACCTCGGATCAATTTAATCCCACAGAGTCACACTATCAAGAACATGATGACTTGGCAGTCTCTCCAACGATACCAAACAGCGATGTATTTGATATGAGCCAACCGCAGACAACAATCTCTCCACCACCAGTGACCCATCCGAAACCAACTGAGGTACATTATCGAACTGCTGAAGTTCCTGGGGTCATTGGTTCCCAAGAGATTTATCGTGATCCACGGACTAGAATTCAAGCTAAGAAAGCGGCCAATTCGGCTAAGATGCCAGGCCCCGAGCGTATGTCTTTTCGAGATAAAATGAAATATTTTGCCCAAGAGGCTGGAGAAAACACTCCTAAAGAAAAACCTAAAGCTTCCAGATTACAAAGAAATATAGAATCGACAATGAATGGACAATAAACATAGATAGCTTTTGTACAGTGCGTTGTATGCGGAGGTGTGTGCGTATGTGCGAGTAGCAAAATGAAAATGTCTGGAAAAAGTAGAATTGTTCTCATCTTTTGCTTATTATCAACCACAAATAATCTTTGATGTTTCAGAGTTTCAGGAGATTTTGTTTTCAATTTATGCGGAAAAATTCTTACTAATTTGATTTTGGCATTCAGAAAGATTTTAATCAGTTTCTAAAAGATCCTTATTTTTATGTAGTGTTGAAAATAGATTTTTGAATTGAGTATCAAAAAGTGTTTGATCAAAAAAAAATTAATAAATAAGCAAGAAAAAGTATATCGATAAATTTTTAAATTCTTTAATTCTATGATAATTTTATTGTTTGGTATAATTTGTATTTTCTTTAATTTCTCATCCATAAATTCTTTCATATCTATGCTGATTCCTTTTGGTCTATGATGGAGTGGATCCTAAAAACAAAAATTCCATTTTAATTTTTTTTTTTTTTAATATTAGGTCTTCATTTTATCATGAAAAAATTTATTTTCAATTCATTAAATTCAACAAAAAAAACTCTTCATAAATCAATTTAGTTTATTTTGCTTGACTGCTTAAGACAAAAATCATCTGCAAATTCTTCCAGTGAAACCATTTTCTGTCCTTCCAAAAAATGTGATGTTTTGTTATTACAAACATCAGCTCATTCTCTTCTGATCTGCTTCCCCTGGATTTTTTCTATGAATAAGGAAATCTTCATTTAAACCAATTGACATGCTTCATTGAAGAAACATCAATTAGGCTAAGTCAGGAATTTTACGAAAACAGTTCGATATTTGATTGTGAGGAAAGATTTTTTTTTTTTTCTACAAACTAAAATTTGCATTATTTAACAAAATGTTCCTCTTATCAGAAGAGTACATAACTAGCTAATTTTGTGTTCACATACAATTTCAGATTCTCTCCTTAATCATGCACGTTTCTATTTGTGATAATATAGTAGTTCTAACCTGCTCTTCTACATATGACTTATTTTGTCTTACTAAATGTCTATAATAGTAATTGGCTCTCTTTCTCTCTCTCTCACACTCAACTTTACTTAACTATTATTTTAATATTACAGTATTAAAATAATAGTTAAGAATAGCTATTATGTAAATAAATATCTGCTAATGGTACTTCATTTTTTTTTTATTGTGATAATGCTAAATTATCCTCATCACCATTTATGCAATTTAGAATTTCTATGTCAATAAGAAAACCTGAGTTGATGTCATTAGAAATATTTATTTACATAAACTGGTAAATGAGTAGCTAATAAATAAATGTCTACAATATTCTATTCCATTTTTAAGCCAATGAAAATGGTTGACTCTAAAGTTCACTAAAATGTTCTAATTCAGCCATTTGCAAAATAACTTTATTTCCAAAATGTTAAAAATTTACTCTCTTAAATTTGATCTCATCCATTTCATTATAAATCACTCGATGTAGTAAATAATGAAATAAGCTAATAATTCTGAATTGAAGTCAGAAACTGTTTTTGGTAAACTGAATCCTATTAGACAAATTTACATTGGAATACACTTACAAAATCAAGTTTCCTAAACCTATCAAAAATTTGTTATTTAGGGAAAATGGTAGAATTATTCTGTTTCAAACATTTTTCTAGTTCAGTGTTTTATTTTTTTCCCAACATAACTTGATGCATTTTTGTTTTATCTCATTTTATAAAAAATATAATTTAATTATTAACTGTATTCATAAGAAAAAATACTTAACACTAAAAACTGTTTTCCAAGTTGAAACACACATTGATGCTAATTGTTAGATTTTTCTGTATTGTAAGTTACGTTTCTTCCAACTGTAAATATATATTTATATCCACACACTTATAAAATATTATTTGCTTAAGTATTTAATTCAACATCGTTGAATACATGAGTAGAGCTTAGTCGTATAAAATATACTTATAGCAAGTGAGCTACACAGAAACATTTCATTCCCTAAGAAAATTAACTTGAAGATTTTCTTCAGGCAATGAAGCATAGATGTTTGTTTAGTTCACTAATAGGTATTATGTATGTTTTTATACTACTAATATATGTTGTCTATATCTATTTGGAAAATGTTTTATTCAATAATTATTAGATGCAATAAAAAAAGATTTTTTAATTTTATTTTAAAATATTTTTGTTAGAAAATCTTTGATTTGTTTATTATAGAAGTAAAGCAAGATAATGTGATTATCTAAAAGCAATAAAAAGGCCAAAACCCTTGAGAATTGAACATCGCCTTTTTGAATGCTAGAAAGCATATAAAAACTTAATAAATGTATAAATCTGATTGCATGATTTCGTCTTAATGCTTCTGAGATGATGTGACTGATTTTCTTAATTCTTGCAGGTTCGTTCCGTAGCATTCTAGCACGCCCTAACATGCAGGGTAGCCATTAGCTTGACCTTAGTAACTGAAAAGCTGGCCTATTGTAAAATCGTCACAATCAGGTAAAGAAGAGTCTTTGGCCAAGAGATGATCATCTCCATTGCCAACACACCTAACTTGCTCGCTTCGTGTGATCCTTTCTGCATGGTTGATGTGATGAAATGATGACTAATTTCTTAACGTTGAAATTCCAGCCTGGTTTTTGGCATCACCATGTTATGTTCAACTTGCACTGTCTTCATGGGGGGGGGGGAATTTAACCTGCACTACCTTCATGAAGAGAGAGAGAGAGAGATCTTTAAAAACGCATTCACTTGTTTAATATAAAACTGCATTTTAAAATGGTCTTTAATCCACATTGTAACTAATTTTTCTAAATAAACAAAAACTAGAGAAAAGATGTTAATCATTAAAAGTTTTTTATATATATGAAAATAATTAATAAGAATTTTATTTAAATTTATTTACATTGAACTTTTACAATGTATTAACATATAAAAGTTAATTTAAAAATGTTGCATTAATAATTAAAATAAAAACATTTTCTGTAACTGAATTGAAAGATTGGGGATGGAGGTAAATTAGATTTTTTTTATTTTTTGTGGTGAATTTTTTTAAATTTTTTTTATACAAATTCCTGTTGTAATTAATATTAACATAGTATATCTATAATTAAGATGTGCCTTTTTTATTGAGAAAAGTCTGCTTAAATCGTGTATGCAACAATGATTCACAGAACCAATTCTATGCATCATTAGCTTCCAGACCATATGACACCATCCCCCTCTACAATTATTTTTCTTGTATTTTTTTTTAAACAAAAAGAAAAAGAACAGAAAAGTTTATTTCTTATCTACAACAGGAGATCATTCAAAAATTAATGCTTCCTTTAGCTTAGGAAAACAAACAAACCATAATACTTGACTATATAATATTTAAGCTTTAATTCAAGCCAGAAATAACTTTCTAATTGAAAGCTTAAATGCTTCAAAATCAGTTTCCAATTGCAAAGATTCACAGTATAAACACTGTCAGTCATGTCAATCGATTATTACATTAAAAACAATGGTCAGCATTGCATTTATTTTGTATGACGCCTTCAAAATTTGTGAGTGATTTTGAAGCTTTTAAACTATCCCTGAGAAAATCAATTTTTGGTTTGAATTAAAGTTTAAAGAAACAAATCATTTGCTTCTGAACCAAACGAAAGTGTTAATTTTTCAAATATGTCCCTGTCATTTTGAAGAACAAAAGTACACATTGAGAGCATATCCATTGTCTCTTAAGACAGGAGGTCACTCAAGAATGAAACATATTTTAAAATTGGATGTTTTTATTTACTTTTTATTTCAAAGCAAAAAGTTTTGCAGTCCCAATTTTTTTTTAACATCTCAAGTACTAATTGTAACCCTCACAGTCTTTCTCCAATTTGAAAGATGATGCCTTATCTTGCCTGTCTTTAAAAAAAATATCTTTTTACTGCTGATTTGTTCAAGGAACATTTCTTTTTCTCTTTTCTAACATTGACCATAAATTACTATTGTAGATGCAATCTTGGCAAATAGAACTTTAATCCTTGTAAATTGTTTTCATCGCCCTCCCACCATTTCATTTTTTGATTTCTGTCTTTTTTTAATCATTTTTAATGAATTAGTTTGTGATTTATCTCTCAGTTACTCAAGTTTTGATTAAACTGCTTGCTGCTGGCATGTTGGATTTTTCCATCTTCCTATCATTTCACTCTTTTTATTTTTTTTTGTCTTCATTTTAGTCCCTCCACTGGTTCCAATTTGGAATCCTCCCTCTCACCATTGGGGTGACAGTCCCCTTTTTACTCGTCCTCTCTCTGTAGGCTGCACATCCTCCCTATAAGCTCCACATGACATCCATCCCTCCATGTGGACTACACTTTCTTTCTGGTCATCCATTTGCAAACTTTATCATTATTTTGGGATTTTTTTTTTTTTTTTTTTTTTTTTTTTGTGCATAAAATTTACCTGAATTTATCTGATTGCCAAATCTAAGAAGAGCAGGTTTTTAAATAATAAAAAAATGAACGAATTTACATTTTCCAAGCATTTTTTTTAAAAACAAACAAAAGCTATGTTTCAAGACCTATCCACTCTCAATTTCTCAATTGAAATAGTTATACTTATAAATTGAAACAGATTCCGACAATAAAATTTTGTATCAAGCAAATTGGTTTTAATTTAAAGGTTACAAAAATTGTTTCTTCATTGTTACATTGGTAAAACATTGGTAATCACAAATCTTGAATTTTGCATACATAACTTAATCATTCATATTTTCAACAAAATATCTCTACCATTAAATACACATATTAATGTTAAGAATGTTGGAGATTTTGCAGTAAGTCATTTTGTCTTTGTGATGTTTTCATTATTTAGCAATGAAGAAACAATTTTGTAATGTTTAAATTAAAACCAATTTGCTTGATATAAAATTATATTGTCTGAATTTGTTTTGGTTTAAAATTGCTCTGGAATTACATATTTCAATTCAAACATCATATATAGTATCCATTGAGCTTAAACACTTGAGTTTGACCACACCATCAATAAATATGAAAACAGAAAATCTTTGTAAAAGATAATTGATCATATTTGAGCTATTTTTTCATACTGACTTACTGGAGCATTATCATGCCAGATTTCACCATTTTTAACTAACAAAGAAAATTCTACTGAAATTCTAAAATTAGGTTCATTAACAAATCTTTGTTCAGCTCCTGTCTTTGCCGTAGATGCTATAAAAACAAAGGATTCTTGTACACGCATGTTTTTGCCTGCCATTGTTTTGTTTCAACCAAACTTCACTTACTAATCAGCATCAATGTACAGTATTTCTATTTTCTGTTTTGACCCCCCCCTAATCAGTATGTAAGTATGTATGTATAATTCCTGTTCCTTTTTGTTTCTTTGAAAATCTCTGTAAAGATTAGCCTTCCCAAGATGCAGTAAGGAGAGCTGTGTTGTCTGCAGCCGTTTTTTCAAAAAAAAGATTGTTGTCCTCTACGAATGCGATGTAAATATTCTGTGATGAGGCACAAACTCTGACCAGTTTCATGGGGAAGCTGAATATGAACATTCTTTTCATACAAATATTTTTTTTTTTTTTTTTCAATATTCTGTAATAAATTTATTATTTTCAATCTTGATGCTTTTGTTTTTTCCTTTGTGCAGAAATTTCAAGATTCATACAAAACAATCTGAAATTTTGATTCATGGAAAGAGAGAGGATAAAAAAAACTTGAACGATATTAAAAACTACAGGTCAATAAAATCTACTTTTGGTTGAATACAAAGTATTCTCCCATATTTCTCTCAAAAAGATGCAAAACACACTTGGCAGAAAGTTACCCTAAGATTTCCAACCTGGATTTTCCACCATGGATCACATTCAAGTTGTAAGCAAACTCCAAGCGAAAGCTAATGAGCAACTTATATTTATTGTTTTGCATTTGTTGACTATGAAAAAGCATTTGACTCCATTGAATCCATCTCTATGTTCACAATGATGAAAAATCCAGGAAGTTACAACACTTACATCAACTTGTATTAAGACCTTCATGATCGAGCCACAACTCGTGGATATTGTACGTCTTTCAAGTTTAAATGTGAACAAAGCCATTTCAGGGTTAGTTCTTTTTGTGCCAGCAAACTAACAAGAAGGAAATGTCTACTTATAGAAAGGTTAAATTGTTTTGTTTTTTATTATTATTTAATGTATTTATTTCAGCATTATTGTATCTGTACATAATTCCTTAAGTTTAAACATCATTCAGAAACCTCGGAAAACGTAAAAGAGAAGAAAAAAATGCATACTGGGATTAGCTAGTTTTCCTCCTGCTTTTTTTAGTATATAATTCTTAGAACTCGTGGATATTGTACGACTTAGGAGTTTAAATGTGAACGAAGCCATTTCAGGATTAGTTCTTTTTCCGCCAGCAACCTAACAAGGAGGACATGTCTACTTATAGAGAGGTTAAACTGTTTTATTACTATTAATCATACCTGATACATAATTTCTGTGTATAACATCTCAAATCTACGCATTAAAATGGGAGGGGAGACTATTTTCAAATATCATCCTAAATTGGAAATGGAGCAACAGTAGCTGAGCAGCGGCTTGGTTCCCACCAGTTTTGGCATATAGCAAACAGGATCCTGAACAGAAGCAGGCATTCTATCCCAACCATCATCAATGGACCTGAGTTCATCTCTAATATATACTACTGATTACAAAAGACTTAAAAAAAATAACAGGTGCTATCAGCTATAATTGAAACCAAAATATTTAACATGTCTGTGTGAAAATATTTAATCAATAAACTCTTAAACTACTCGTCACATAACATTGAAATTAATAGGAAATAGTAATCATACACCAAGGATTGATTTATAACGAGTAAAATCTTTGTTTGGATGGATGAATAACGCGTACAGAAATATGTTGACAAGTGTAAATGCAAAATTTTCATTTCAATTTGTCAGCATACTACTATTACTTTTGTGCATGCGCAAATTCATTCATAACTTGAAGTGGCTTACTTTTGAATCTTTCTTATCTATCTGGTGATAGCTCAATCGGTAGGGAATGCAGCTGGAATGCTAAATATTTTAAGGTTTTTCTAGCTGATGGCGCTTAAGTCATTTTTTTTAATGTTTTGTATATATTAGGTACAATATAATATCCAATAGAGAATTGAGTATGTAATAAGAAATACAAAATTTGCATGAATCAAATTATATTTAAGCATATTTTATGACCAGGTAATGCCAGGTCCCCACCCCCATTAGTAAATAATAAAATTACTTGAGACACTGAAAATGAAAAATATTTGCTTAACCTATTTTATTTTTAAATTTCTACACCATTTTTTTATTTTTTTTTAAATTTTATCTGTTTGGGTAAATTAGTTATCTTAGGATAATTAAAAGACATGGAATTATATTTTTTACATAAATAAGAATTTCTGGGGTGCAGAAGTTAAATTAAATATATAAAGACCCATATACATTTTTCTTTTTTTATTATTCATTTATCGTTTAGATAAAAAAAAAAAAAACTTAATTTCAATGACATTTTATAAATAATTAGTCATTCAGACTAAATACAAACACTTGGATTATTTTCTGATATTCTCATTAAATTAAGGATGCATTTGGATTCCATTATTCTAATATAACCTTTGTTCAATAATGACATGTCATAATCTTTTTCCTTTTGGATAAAATAATTATAATTGGATTTTACCACAAATCTTTTATAATTCTTGGGTTTTTTCAGGAGCATAAATTTAAAATGTTCTCAGCGTCACAAAATATCTACAACCCAAGAAATAACTTTAAATGTTAAATTTTATGTATAACTTAAGATTGATGTCTTAATTTGTCCATATTTTAAAAACATGATAAAATAAAACGCATTCAAATATCTTCAACATGAAGGTGAATAATTCATTTATTTAAACAGTTTTTTTATAGCAGAAGAAAACTGTATTCATGGAGATGAAAAATTAAGATGTTGATGAATCTAATCCAATTTCTCATCTGGAAACAAAAGATTTCTCAAATCCTAAAATTCTCGTCTGCTAGTGTTCATATTTTAAAACTGTCACATGACTCAAATCAGCCAAAGAAATTATGACACAAAGGCAATCATTCAAAAGTAAACTAAAGATTGTCTGCCTGTTATTTTCAATAAAATTTTGAATCTGTTAAAAAAAAAAACAAATTTTGCAAACTTTATTTTATACTAAGCTTTTTATTTTAAATCATATAAGGCTATTTAAAAATAAATTCTGAAATTCTTCTGTCATAAAAACAAAAGAAAGGAAAAAGAAAATGCTCTCTTTGATTCTGTCATTAACACTATATTTTTTTAGACTAGCAGCAAGATTCAAGGTGATTCGAGATTGAATTAGGATCAACAAATGCTCCACATTTCCAATACTTTTATTGTCATCGAAATTTTCAATCAAACCGATTGATTGCTTGCTCTAATTGTAGACACACTATGATGCATGAGGAGGAAGCTTCACATGTCTCCCCACAGTGACTTTAGTCCATGTTAGTACATTGTAGAAAACATACTGTTTGTTTAAAAAAATTATTTTATATAATGGCTTGAATTAAAGTTTAAAATGCAAAAGTATTATAGTTTCTAATTCTTCTTCGAGGTTTGGAATTAGTTTTAACACTAAAACTAATCACAACAGCTTCATTTGCATTATCTGAAGTGCCAACCCTTTTTTTCCCATAGGGAATGTTGGTTTGGTGAGAATAAGTTATCGACAATTCCAAAGATTACAAATGTTTGAGAGAATGTAACTGAATATTACCATCTAGTTTTTTAATATTAACAAATCACGATCGATTACCACTTCAACAACTAAAGTCCAATAAGGTCAAGACTTAGCTTTATAGAAAAATCTCATGATTGTTATTGTTGTGGGGTACAAATCACCCGTATTTCAGAACTAAGTGGAATTAACCAGTCCTATGAATGCTACTGGTTTCAGAGACTAAATGGAGACATTCATACCATGTTTAACCGCATGCTATGATCTCCGAACTGGCGCTTTTCTGATTTGGCAACATCTCTGAAAAGATTCTGATGACCACCCACTTGACCACTTCTTGTGTGTCACTTAAGGGTTTTTCTTGTTCGGCTGTAGGGACCGACTCCTTCTTTGAGTGAGTGGTCCCTTAAGCATTGTTTTTTGTTATATTGTTGTTTTTACTAATTGTTACATTTTTTGATCTTTTTCAGGTAGTCCAGTGTCTGACAGACTTAAGCAGCCAGCAGGTCTAGGGGAAACTGACGTGCCTTTTTAGGCGAAGGTCCCCCTAGTTCTGAATCGGTGGGTCGAGGTCAGGCACTGGGCCATCACTTAGAAGGAGCAGGCCCCTGCTCCTTGGCACCATGGAGGACGCCCCTGGTGTAGGGATCGGTTCGGGGGGCATCACACCTGGTGGTGCTCCAGTGTTCGTGGCGGGAGGTACCACATCTGGTGGTACCCCAGTGATTGGTTCGGGGGGCACCACACCCGGTGATACCCCAGTGATCGGTTCAGAGGACACCACACCCGGTGGTGCTCCAGTGTTCATGGTGGGGCGTACCACACGGTGGTGCCCCAGTGATCATATCGAAGGCTACCACATTTGGTAGTACCTCATTTCTAAAAACCACGCCAGAGTCTGAATTAGGAGTGGCAGAAATAGAGGTGGATGATGAACCGTTTGAACCATCCAGCGACATTCCCATGTCGCGAAGAGTAGCTGCGACAAAAGAAAGCCTGCAAAGATGGCTCGAGGAATCCCCTGGAGGAATATAGAGAGCTGTTTTGTGTAATGTATAAAGCGCTCACAGAAGGAAACATGATAAAACCAGAGCCTGGAACTATGGAAGCCTTACGAAGTAGGATAGTCTCCTTTGTCACTCTAGACGTTAAAAAGAAGGGGCTCATAGGGGTTCCAACAGAGAATTTCATGAAGATGCTAGTCCAGCAAAATATCCCGGCCACATATTTCATCAGTCGTAGCTGGGACATGTTGGTGACTACTAAAGAGGAGGCGGAGAAAATGGTGAAAAGCGACCTGGTCTGGAAAGGGATCAAGTTTAAGACGGAGTACCTAGAGAAAAGAAGAGCCCTAGTATCTGTGCTCGGAGTCCCTTGCTGCATCAGTTCGGAGTTCCTCGGTGCAGTACTGTCTCAGTATGGAGATGTAGAAGCGGTCACTCTGGTCCGCGGCCCAAGAAACATACAGACCGGTGATTATCAGATAAAAATGAAGGTGGATAAAAAAAAGGGTCCAATGCCATCCCTGCCCAGCTCAAATGCAAACATTGGACAGTGTCCCTCATTGTAGAAGGGAGACGTCCACGTTGCTGGCACTGCCAGAAAGCTGGACATATAGCAAAGGTGTGCCCGCAGAAAGTAACAGCAGAGACAGGCAAGACGATCCCACCGACAGCTGAACCTGCAACAACATCAGTGACAACACCGTTGGCGGCATCAGCACCAGCGGCAAAGGTAGCAGAGAAAGTGGAGAAAGCTCCGTCCAATTGGACAACTGTGGGAAAGAAGAGTAGAAAGGCCACCCCAAGTCGCAAAGAGGAGGAAAAAGGGGGCCTAAAGAGAAAATTGTCAGCACCTTCCTCAGAGGAAGGGATGGAGAAGGAGGAGGAGAAAAGACAGACCAAGAAGAAGGCCAAAGATGACAGCAACCCTGCTCCTGAGAATACTCCCCAATCCCAGATCCCGACGGAGCAGAAAACCTCTACCTTTTTTAACACCCCCCTAGAAGTAGAAGTGGTAGAGATGGAGAGATCTCAGGAGGAAAAAGAAGAGGAGGAGGTAGAAGTCCCAGAGGGCAAAGTTACAGTAGAGGAAGCCATTCCCGTACCTAAACCAGCCAGGACCGAAAAGACCAGAAAGCTGCCCTTTCTGCCCGGAGCGAGAATTTGTGAGGCAGACGCTCAGGCAGAGCTGAACAGCAGACAAAGAATGCAGCTGAAACAGTTGGCGAATCTGCTATATGTGGACGGGAAGAGGATTCAAGACCCCAGAAACTTCCCGGAGGCGCCAATGTACATTACGTTTGTAAAAAACGACAAAGGCGCAAGAGTAAAGGTGCTCTGGCGAATGCTCCGGGAGGCCAAAGGAGCAGTACTAGGCCTCAAGCTAATCGAGGAAGAACATCCCTCATTGAACCAAATCCGTGCCAAATGTGAAGGGGGTCTGGCTTGAAATTGTCAGCTCGCAGCGGAGCTGTTGACTGGCAGTCTCGGTTAGACCTTCTCGGTCCTAACCCCCGAGGGTTTTAGACCTGTACTAGACGAATATTACTAGTTAGGGAATAATAGCAACCTTAAACCTATCTAGTTTAAATGCGAGGGGCATGAGATCCCGAAGCAAGGCTGCTCACGTGCTGCGGGATCTCGTGGCTCCTGAGGTAGATATAGCTGCAATATAGGAGACCCACTTTGTTGGGCCCGGGGATTGCGATGTGTTGGTGAACGACTTTGACGTTTATTCAGCATATGGCAATCTCCGTAGTCGTGGGGTTTCTGTGCTAGTGAGTCGCACCCTGGCTGCGACGGTTACTGTAGTCCACGCAGACACTCATGGAAGGCTGGTCGTGGTCGATGTTGCTGTTAAAAGCGGTAAGTTTTGGATTCTGGCTGTTTACGCGCCCAATATTGCTGGGGAGAGGGTTTCCTTTTTTCGGCAGGTGGAGGTGTTCCTATTGGCAGGTCCAGAGCGGGTAGTTTTAATGGGGGACTGGAATGCCATCCTGGACCCCAAGATAGATAAGGTCGGGGGGGATAGAGAGTCAGAGAGGTGTGAAAGCAGCCTGTCTAACCTGATGGCCTCGTGCAATCTTGTCAATAGGTTCCGTCTGGATCACTCGGGGAAGGAGATGTGGACGTGGCAAAATCATATGGCCTCCCGTCCAAATACCTACTTGGATAGGATGTTAGTTAGAAGAGGTGACATAGATTTCTTATCTTGTCCCACGTTCCATTGGCTAGGTCATTCGGACCATAAATTAGTAATGGCCAGTTTGAGAGTAGGTAATAGGCTGGGTACTGGAAGTTGAATACCTCCTTGCTAGACGGCCGACTTCCGGGAACAGCTGACAACACTAATTCAGCGGGAGTTAGTGGGGGCAGTTACCTGGAGTAGCTGGTGGGTTAATCTTAAGACCACTATTAGGCATTTTTGCGTCCAATATAGCCAAACCCTCGCTTTAAATAGGGCTCGGACGAAAACGCACTTGGATGATAGGCTGACCCGGGTAGTGGCTAATGGGGATCCCCTATAGATAGCATTAGTTAAGGGGGAACTCCAGCGCTTGGCTAGCAAGCATTATGAAGGTCAAGTAGTTTGATCTAGGTTAAAAAGAGTCTCCAACAAAGCCGTAAACGTTGACGCTGTTGAGCGTGGGGCCGCCCTAAGACGCGGCTCGGACAGGTACATTCGGGAGGTGAAAAACCTGGAAGGGCACATTCTCGTATCGGCACGAGAGATTTGCAACGGGTTTCGACAACATTTGGAGGAGCGCTTCACCCAACTACCCAGACTCTACGGCCAGGAGTTTGGCGGCTATTTAGCTGGCTCGCCCCACCTTACTGCGGCCCGAGCGGCTAGCTGCGAGAGGATAGTTACAGAGTGTGAAATTATTACTGTGTTGAAGCAGGTTGGCTATAACAAATCTCCAGGACTCGATGGTCTGCCCTACGAACTGTTCTTGAGGTTGTCGCCCATGTTTGTGCCCCTTCTGAAGGGCGTGTTTTACCACTGGTTTGCACAGGACTCGATCCCTGGGCAGGTTACCAAAGGTTTGCTCATGCTTCTGAAGAAGGGAGAACGGCATGGTGAGGAGAATCTAGATGATTATAGGCCCATCACTCTGCTAAACACAGAGTTAAAAATTTTGTCCCGCGTTCTTGCAAACCGACTGCAGGTCGTTATCGGTGACTTGGTCAAGCTGGAGCAGAACTATGCTGTGAAGGGTCGCTCAATTCAAAACAACTTGCACTTGGTGCATATGATCATAGAGGGTTTAGAAGCCGACACAGAAGCCGCGCTGATTAATTTAGATCAGTCCAAAGCATTCGATAAGGTCGACCATGGTTTCTTGGAATCTGTTATGGAGACCGCCGGCTTTAGTCCAGACTTCCGCAAGTGGATCTCTGTTCTGTATCATAATCGCGCGGTAGCGATACAAGTAAACGGTAGGTTGTCGGAGTCCTTTGGGGTCTCTCGGTCGGTGCGCCAGGGTTGTCCGCTGTCTACTCTGTTATATGTCCTGGCGTTGGAGCCCTTTCTTCGCAAATTAAGGGACGAGGCGATGAGACCAGTCCTGCGCGGTATAGCTCTACCTGGCATCAAATTTGCCAGGGTGTCCACGTACGCTGATGATGTCACTGTTTTCGTTGCGCAACGAAGCGATATTAGAGCAGTGATGGAGGCGATCGCTGAGTATGAAGTTGTCACAGGGGCCGTAGTCAATCGCAGCAAGTCTGTTGGCCTGCGGTTAGGCGCCTGGATCAGGGTAAACTCGCTTTCAGGTGTGTTCAGCTGGACAGATGGCCCGGTTAAGATCATCAGAGTGTGGTTCGGGTCTGGACTCCAGCTGGACAAGAATTGATCGGAGGTACAGACGAAGGTCGAGTCGTTGGTAGGGACTTGGATTCAGAGGAAATTGTCCTTGAAGGGTCGTAAGGAGGCATGTGCTCCTTATGTGTTTCTGCTGATTCTTTACCGCTTGTCTGTTTTTCCCCTGCCTGCGGACCACTGTAAGGCTTTAGAGCGCCTCCTGTTTAAACTTCTGTGGAAGGGAGGAAAGCTGTATGTCCGTAGACAAGTCTGTATGCAGAAACTTGGCGAGGGAGGCTTACCTGCAGAGTCATAAGCACGCCGAAAGATTGGCAATTTGGAGTCAGACACTGTTAGAGGAAACACACTGGGTACCAACTATGGAGCAAGCCTTTCCACGGCTCATATCCGCTCCTGCCACTGAAGGTTGCAGAAGACAGCCGGGGGAATCATGTTTCCTCACCGAATGCTGAGCCGCCCTTAGGGCATTGCTGGGGTCCAGTGACCTTGCGCAGTCTAGGAGGAGGCTATATGAGAATTTAGTGGTGGGAGCCGCAAACGATCTGCTGGTGAAGCGGCTACATCTGTCGAGGGGAGAAGTTCTCTCGCTGTGGAGTTGGGCGCCAGCCAGTAGCCATATCAATAATTCAGAGTTTTCCATCGCATGGAGGCTAGTCCGGGACGTGCTGCCACTTTTTGGCAGACTAGTCAGGGACTGCAGGGATAGAGAATATTATCCCCTCTGCCCACGCTGCAATGATGAAGAGGAGGAGGAGACGAGAGAACATGCGTTCTTTCATTGCAGCGAAGTTCGGAGTCTCTGGTAGTATGTCAGAGAGGTAACGGCTCGCATCGACCCCGAGCGGTCGGTGCCACTTGATTTAGCGTACGTAGTCGACAATGTGGACCCGCCGTTTGGTGGGGAGAAATGGTCGGTGTTTCTAGCGGTCCTAGCCGTAGCTAGGTTAGTGACGTGGGTTTCATGTCTGGGCATTGTCTATGAGAGGCAATTTGTTTCAGATCACGATCTGGTTGTTTATTTTAAGCATCAACTTAAAATAAAGATCAGATGTGATTGGGAAAGATTGCACCGCATAGACTTTGATAGGAGATGGGTACACAACACTAGTATGTGCATCCGACGGGGCACTAGGTTCGAGTTCGTTTTCCCGCCCTAGTAGTCATTGGTTGGATGCTGGAGTCCCTATTTTTTCGGAACCCAGCCCCTTGACGGACAAAAGTCCCTCGGGTAGAGAGTAGTTAGGCAGAGTAACCACCCAGAGTAGAAAATAAATTCTTTATTAGGGACTAGACATGGATAAGAATGAGTGTTGATCCTGTTCTCGACTCTTTATTTTTCATCGGCACTAGGAGAGCTTCCAAAGATGCCCAGTCCACCTGTTTGTTTTGTCCCTGGTCTATTTTAATCCCTTACGTATTATATCTTGGAAGACACCGTTCATCCCCGACGACCCCAACCCTATGTTATTTTCACGGAAGTGCTGTCTCTTAGGTCCCCCACTCCCCATTAGGGAACAACCTGCTTGCTTTCACCCCTCCTTTGAGGGGACTGGAAGACAGTTGGCGTTCCAATTGATGATTAGCGAGTAGGTAGGGAGGGACCACTTACTAACCCGCCCCCATAGGCATTTTGTTTTATTGCTTTATTTTTCTTTCTTTTTTGGGTGTTTACTAGTTTTTTCCCCCCTCCCCTTCATCTCACCCCCATATATATAATAAAAAAAAAAATCCCTTTGTTTTGTAAATATTAATTTTGTTTTGTTTTTTGTAAATATATTTGTCTTTTTCAACAGAATGCATGTCGCTTGCCATCCCATAAGCTTGGGAGTTATACTGATTTTAAATAGGTCCATGGTAAGAATGAAGGCGTTTTAGTATGATAGTGATTCTAGCGTAGGAATAAACTAATAAAGTACTTGTTTTCATGCAAGTCTAGCCTAGCTTAGCACAGACCCCCGCACACCCCACTTCCCCCTACTGGCCCTGGTGCCTAAGCTGCGTCAGACCCCAAATGAGGCCTTGGTAGTAGATAATACCAAGGCCGGAGCCGACGGGCTAAATAAACATACCATGGAATCAACCAGTCCTATGAATACCACTGGTTTCAGAGACAAGATGGAGACATTCATACCATGTTTAACCGCATGCCACGAACACGTTCCTCTCATACCACTTTAGTGGCTCCTGTATTCTTTATAATAAATACATATTATATTTTATACACTTTACACTACTTGTGGTTTCTTTCATTTGTAACCCCTAGCACGGGTCTACAGCAGTTATCAAATTGACTTTAAAAATATTTTTTTAAATCCTGCTAAGTGAATACTCTTCATGCCACAAATTATGGAATTTTTTAAGTAAGATTTTTTTTTCTAAACAATTTAAAAGTTTCATTTGTGAGTTAATCTAATCAAGAAAAAATACAACATTTTTAGGAAGTCATTTGGAGGAATAACATCAAGACTAAAATTGCCCCAAATATCTATAAGTGAGTTAATAGAATTCTAAATATCTGATAGTATCATAAGTAACTCAAAATAGGATAGTTTTTCTCTTCCCACTAACTTATACAAGCAACATTTCACCATCTTAATAAGATAACTAAGCCGAATACATCGTTATGGTAAGATGGTTGATGTTGTATGAAGTGAATTTTCCTTCAAATTCATCAGAAACAAACACTTCTCTAATCATATTTACAACCAACTATAAAAGAGCATTGTCAGAATAAATATGGGTAGGAATGCCATACAAATTAAATCTTACAAAGGCATGGCTAAAAATGTCTTCAATTAATTCCATATAAATTGCTCCGCCAATTGAAACAGGTGAATTTCTGAATATACACTCATGAGCAAAAAAAAAAAAAAAAAAAATGGGCCAAGAGTGAAAGAAGGAAGAAATCGAGTTTTCAATATTTTTCCATAAATTTTTGTTAATTTTTACTGAAAATTTTTATTTTGCAGATCATTATTATTATAGCATATAATAATAAGTGGAAAAAATTAATCCTAAAAATGGTAAGACTGCGTCTTGGCGAGGATATAAAAAACCGAATTGCTGGATTAAGGCAGTTCAAAATAACTCACAAACAGATAAGAAATGAAAAAGTGAAAACATCTCTTCCTGTAATGAAGCGAATTAGTCAAATGTTCAAAGCCGAACGCTTGGTAAAAGGGAAATCTTGATCTGGTCGCCCTAGAGCATCCACTTTGAAGGACGACCACAGGCTTAAATTAACTGTTTCAAAGGATTGAAAGAAAACTTATGTTGACCAAAGGAAATAATTCAAATCCCGGGCTGGAAATTCTCTTTCTAGATTTACAATATCTAGACGAATGAAAGAAATGGGATTTTCTTCTAAAAGGTGTGCAAAGAAGCCATTTTTATCAATGATAGAACATCAATGATAAAAAAAGATTTTTCTCCTGTTATGGCAAGAAAGATACAGACTGGTTCAGGAATATTTTCTGGTTAAATAGAATCAAGATTTTGTCTTGTTAGTGATGCTCCTGATGCTCCTGAACGGTGCAATCGAAGAACTGGAGAAAGATTTTCGCCAAGTTGCATAAAAACGATGGTTAAACACGGCAATTGAGAGATAATGATATGGGAACTTTTACTGCAGCAGGAGTTGGGGAACTTATTAGATGTGAGAAGTCAATCAATGCAAAGGAATACATTTGAATATTAGAAACAAGACTATTACTAAGTATCCAAAAGGTGGGAATATCCCAGAACATTATTTTTCAACATGATAATGCCCATTCACACACTGCTAAAGTCACAAAAAATGATCTTCTGATAATTCAATTTATGTGATATTTTGGCCAGGTCAAAGCCCCGATTTAAACCCAATTGAGAATATTTGGTCCATAATATCTCATGCATTGGCTGGAAGAACTTTTGAGAACAATGACAAACTGTAGGAAGCTGTGCAAAGTGAATGGAATAACATCTCCTCTTCACAGTGTTCCACTTTGGTTGAGAGCATGTCTAAAAGGATTGATCTTTTAAAGCAATCAAGTGGGAATGCGATTCTATCCTAAGCATTTATTAAAGTAAATGTCTTGTTCTGTGTCTCGTTTAAGTTTCCTTGTTCAATTGTTCATTGTTCAATATAGCTTTTAGTGCAATAAAATGTATAAAATTTGTTTGGCCCATTTTTTTTTTTTTTTTTTTTTTTTTTGCTCACGAATGTACATCTTCATCATTCCGGCCATTTATGGGTCAAAAACTGAGATGTCTTTGACCCATAAATGGCCGGTAAAATTTATTCTTGTGTGAAGGAAAGGCCTGATAAAATTTATTCTATGTTTGGATAAATTAGTAACTTTGTGATGATTAAAAGACATGGAATTATATTTCTTACATAAATAGCTGGAAATGTCTTCTCTATTATTAAATCATTTTTCTCTGATAGGTTCATAAGAGTAGTGGTTGATGGGCAGAAATCAGAAGCTCTTAGTATTAATGCTGGAGTCCCTCAGTTGATTATATTATAGTGAAGATGTTGGTAATTTTCTATGGATTTCTGGAGACACTTTCTTTCTCTTTTATTTCAAGCCACCTCTACAAACTGCCTGTATCTCATCTCCAGATTAAATCGAATATACCATGACACTTCATTTTCTTGTATACATATATATTAATATCATGAATCGATTTTTTTTTATAGGACGTGTGATATCCTATGTGATACCTTATCCTTATCAGTCGCCAAGAGTGGCAACATAGTCACAAAGGTTGTATTGGGAACATATGCCACCAAACAGACTATTAAAATATGTACGTTCATCTTTGTCATTTGATGTTGTCTCAGTAAAACACATTTATTAACTGCAATGGAAGATTTTGTGATCTTGAAGCATAAAATTTCTACCAAAATGATTCAGCTTTAAATAACCTGAAAATGATGGACAGACCACAAAATAAAACTAAAACAACAAAAAGGTAGCTACTTTGCAACTAATTATAACTGCTTATAATTAATTATAACTAATTATTACACAGGTATGTTTGACTTAACTAGTTTGACAGTGAAATGCAAAAATTTATTGAACATTTAATCTCGGTTACTTTTTCATGATAACATGTGTTTCACTGTTGTTGAATTGCTGTTAGATTGTTAGATTAGAGAAACAAGGAAGAAAACAATGAATCACAAATAAAAAATGAAATTTCATGAGGTTAATTTGAAAATTAAAAAATGAAAACTTATTTCATAAGGTTAATTTGAAAATTTAAAAATGAAAACTTATTTCATAAGGTTAATTTGAAAATTTAAAAATGAAAACTTATTTCATAAGGTTAATTTGAAAATTTAAAAATGAAAAAAAAAAAACGAAATAATGATATAAAATATTTTATTAAATAATTAAAATCATTTTTGCTTTTCTGAGATTTTCGGTGTAAAACCCCTTTTTCAAAGAAGATTGTTGTTTTTTTTCTTCATTATTAACCTCGAGAGATCGGTTCCTCATGGAGAGAAACGACACATCTGCTATTAATAGTTGTTGCTAACCTGGAATTAATGTGTATCTTTGTGTAGTTGGCTCAAATTTTAAATAGGAGTTTGGTCACATTTTTTAAAACACTTTTAGCAGTCACGAATGATCTACTTTCTCTTATGAATCAACGCCCCCCTCCTATGAGTGATTTGGCCACACACTGACTAATCAGCTGGTAGAGCGCATTGATTCATCTGTCTCCTAAGGAACTTCTTTAGTCCCATTTGGAAAAGACAACCAGAAGAGAGGACCCAACCAGTAGCGAAGCCAGACATCTCTTTTTCTCTCTCGTCCCTTCGACATTCCAGCATCAACGATTTTCGCAGAAAATAAATGTTGCCAACATGAGATTACACAAAGAACAGCTTCCTGACCGACAGACCCAAAGAGTCTTCCATTGCTTCTTTCTCAACCCGAACACAGTCCAACTTTCAACTTTCTGCTGCCCAAATAAATCCTTTTGTTGTTTTTGATAAATAACAGAACTTTGTTATTTACTCCGTGCTTTTGTGCTCAACAATTATTTTATTGGAGGTGCTATCAGGCAAACCCCCTAAACATTTCTTTTAATAATTTCTAACCTCAGTATTTGACTGCTATTATTAACTAGCAGAGCGTTACCACTGTAAACCAAGGCAAGAGTTTATTGAGCAAATAAATTGTAGCCAAAAAAAAAACTTTCGTGTTTTGATTCTTCATTTTTGTTGCAACAGCTTTCACGTTTTCTTATCAGTAAAGAACAGAGCATAACGTGACACAAGAAATGATATGCATTTTTTAAAAGCAGAAAGAAAACAACAGAAGTTAATCTTATGTAAATTGAAGAGAATTGAATAAATTCACAAAAAATCATTTCCAAACACTCTGCAATAAAGGGTCTTAAAATGAACAAAGTTTACTTGAATTTTAATAATCTGTTTTCTCACAAACACTTTTATCATAGCACAAGACTACAATATATGACCATAGCACATATATTTACCATAGCACAAGACCACTATAATATCACCACAAGATATTTTAAGCATAGCTTGAAATATTTTGTCATATTATAATATATTTTCTTATATATAACTAGTTGTGTTTGTCTCATGTTGTCCAGAACACTATGTAGTTATTTTAGTTTTTAATTTTTATTTGTTTGAACATTTTTAAACTTAAGGTAGATAACTCCTATCATATTCTTAAATTTAATTTGCTGATTTTTACTTTTAGGTGAGTATCTAAAATATATTCAATATTAGCAGTGGGGTGGCCTAGTAGCTTTTGAAATAAATTTTTACTAAGTTCGTTATTATATTACTAATAACATGGTGCAACAATAACAAATGAAAATTGGCTAATCAGAAACAAAGTTTGATTTCTCAGCTTGAAATTTGAAAATTTGACAAGATAACTTTATAAGTTTGAATTTTTCAAATATGACGAACACAATACTCTTCGCCAGGACGCAAATGTCTGTGTCCACTCTAACGTAACTTTAGCATTTGTTAGTTTCTTCCGTTGGCTTCGTTTGACTTGGTCTAATCAAATTGGTGGTTATCATAAAGGTGATCAGAAATTGGTGCATTTGTTACAGCTTAACATGAGGACCTTGACGATAATTGCTGTGTACACACGAGTAAAGGGAGAGGGAGAAGTAGAAAAGAATAGGGGGTGACAAAGGATGAGAACTGAAATTAGAAACTGAATTTTCTAAAAGTGACAGGTAAAATAGTCTCGGGTAAGGTAGCAACAACTGAAGCAACAATTTGAGTAAACAGTAGTTGCCTCGTCAATAGAATTAGAGACAATAATAACACACACAAAGAGTGAGAGGGGGGAACATAGAGAGGAAAAGGAGGAGGATAGAGAAACAGAAAAAGTAAAAAAAAAGGTGAGGGACAGAACCATAGTTAAAGTGAAAACGAGATCTTCAAATTCGGTAAAGAAAAAAAAGAAATTACAGACAATAACATATAAGTAGAGAAAAAGAGAGAATGAGAGAGAGAAAGGTAGACAGGTAGAGAAAAAGTAAGAGAGGGAAAGAATCGACTATTGTAGATTGTAGTTAAAATCTGCATGCACAAAAAAGAAAGAGAAGAAACCACCATTTAAAATAAATCAACCTTCTGGAACATTCTTTGTCCATGTGTGTGTAATAATCGGTCATTTTTTACAAAGAAATTTCTACAAGGACTACTAACCATTAACTTTTCTGAACGACTGTAAGTTAAGTTAGTTGTTGGCCAAGACAATCCCAAAGTTTGTTTTGTTTTTTGGTTCTTCTGACGCCACTCAGTCACCATGTGTACGAGTCGGTTAACGTGGGCCGTATGGTTTTTTACCATCCTTTCTGTGAGTTTCCTCGTGGCTGGTTTTGTAATGCCAACATGGTTACGATTCACTCGAATTGGTCCCCTCTTTCTCAACAGATCGGGTTATTTTGCTGCAGCTGGACTTTGGGGGACATATCGTTGTGACAGTTGGATGGGCACATGCTCTTACGAACAAGGTGGGCCCTGGGAAGATAAAGGTAAGTTTTTTTCGTGTACTTCATTTCTTTTACAAACCAGTGGCTATTATTTAGCGATCATTGCCATTAACAGAATTAGCTGTTTTACTATTTAAAAAAAAAAAAAATCAGCTCTTTGATTTTTTGGAAATTTTTTTTTTTTTTTTATCTCAGACAGAACTTCTTTTATTGGATCAGGTTCATTTCCAGACATCTGAGGCATTTTCTCATGCATGTCAATCAGAATGAGTTCAAAAAAGATTCTAACAATATCGATGAGATTTTGGTTGTCATCATTATTTTAGTGGTTCTTATATTTATCACATTTCAGTCATTGTACTCTCCAAAATATTTTGCAATTCTTTTGTTGAAAACGGTAACCTTCTGAGAATTTTTAAATGAACCCTTTATTTAATCCAATAGATGTAGATTTCATTTATTCCATATTGCAAAGGTTTTAGATATTTTCGTACGTTCTTCTGAAAAGCTTGTAGCAACTTGTTAGTGCAATGGACGATAATGCTTGAGTTATTTTGATTACTCGGACTATTATTCTCATCTTGGCACAACGTTTCGGTCACTGCAATTGGTATAGATATCCTGAAAAATTGAACCATAGAAAACCTTTTAACAAATATCTTAAACCAAATAACTAAGCCGATAAGAATTTAGAAATCATTATAAAAACAAGAAAATAGTCACAGTTCTCCAGAGATTAAACCCGGCGCACCTTGAGGGACACAAGAATTGCATGCTTATAATACCCATGCCTTTGGCCGAGAAAGGAAGACTTCAAGACTCTCATACAAGTTCCATCATCTTGTGCACATCTACATACGCATTAACCAGAACAAAATAAACTAATGCATACTGACACAGTGTCACATGCATATTCACATAAACAAAAATATAGAGAGAGACACACACACACGGTTTGCTTATTCACTGAATATTTGTTTGTAGAAACTTTCACAATTAAACTGATTTAAAATGAGTTTATGCTTTTGTAAACTTACATAAGTGATTTGTTAATTCATCATGCTTTGCTTGATTTTTCATTTACAAAACATTGTTCATATTAAATTAGCACTTGCTAGCTAGTGACCCTGATATTTATTAATGTTTCATTAATTTACATTTTAATATGCATTCGTTTAATAAGATTCATTTAACTTAAATTTATATAACTTTTTTATATCCAATTTATATTAATTATTGATGTAGTTCTTGGCAATATCCAAAGACATTATCGTCATTGAATATAATCCTACTATGGCCAGGAACCATTCCACAGAAGCTTTCCATAGCATTCTCACAAGTCTTGGAGGTGCTCATGATAGGTTCTTTAGTGATATTAATTCTAATGGATGCGTGAGGATGGTTATTTTTGTGACGCACACATAATGCTTAAATTCCTCCAAGTCAAAAACGATGGCTAACATTTCTTTCTAAATGTTTGAGTATCGAGTTCCTAGGCCTTAAAGTGTCTTACTTGCAAATGTGACTGGCATCTCCTTTTGTAGCAGAGCTGGGACTATAGCTGAGAATTTGTTTAGGTAATTAAACTGGTGAGTTGTTTTACATCTTCGAGTGGTTGCAGTTGTATAATCGCTTTTACTTTCTTAGGATCTGGTTTGATATCATGTTTTGAGATATGATCGAAAAAGCTATTTCACATGTCTTTACCACAAATTTCTCTGAGTTAAACTTGCAGTTGTTTTCCTTTGTCCTCAGCATCAGTTGCTTCATCATGATCACTATCATCTTCTTTGAATTCATATATGATTATGTCATCACAAAAGGCGTTTTTACATTATAACCAAGAAGAGAATTGAGTAGAAAAGTGCATCACTTAAATATGTGGAAAACTTTCCTCTCTAAAAAAGAACAAAAAGATGGCGACTTCAAATATTCTATTATTGGACAAACGAAAACAAATATGAAGTGTTCACAGAACGGAGTTAACACATTCTAGCAAAAGGTGAGGAGTTATTAAGAATTCACTGTTCACAACCGAACAAAAAAGAAAATTATGAAAACATTTTTTTAAACACAGATGATCCAAAAACCAAAGAAATGAGTTGAACATGCAGAATTTACTTCACTTCCCCACCCCCCACCAAAAAAAAATGAAAAAACAATCGACAAATGTTTTTCATGCAGGTTTTAACAAATTTTAGTAGAATTCGTTTTAGAAGGATTTTATGGAGGGTTTTAAAAGCAAAACACGATGAACAACATTTTCAAAATTATTAAACTACCAAACGTTTTGTATTTCATCAGTCACATAGACCCTAAGTTTTTTTTTTTTACATCATGTGATATATGCTTACTTTTCTTGCTTTCTATTTTTGTTATTAATGTCACTGCTTATCAAAGCCAAAAGCTACTCGAGGATAAGATATGCATTAAAATAAACTTCATCAATTTTTCCCTCCTTTTAGGGTTTAATTTCTCAATTGAAAAAATTGAATTTATTGCTATTTTGCATTTATTTTATCCTGAGTCTAGTGAATAGATATATTGGTTTTGTCTGATAGATTACTGATAAGTCGTGGGTTCAATCCCTGATGAAGGAACTTAAGAAAAATTAACTCTGATGACATATCAAAAAGGCAAAATATGAACATAAAAACAAGCAAAAAATAATGTAAAAATGTTAATAATTATATTTTCTCTCAGAAAGCAAGAAAGTACAACGAAATATGAACATGACAACCACAATCAAGATCATCTACATAAGCCGACTTTGCTCTAATTATGTTCTTGTGGGAAGTTATGTAACTCTTCATAAACCAAAGCTGCCCAAAGTCTTTCGGAGTAGCATCCCAGTGTACTGATCTAGTGCTCATATATATATATATGCATGTACTCATCATTTTTTGGTTGTAGGTATACATTGGCAGGATGATAGGGTAGATGTAGGTGGGAATGTTTTAGTTATAGTGTGTATGTTAATCAGATCTCATATTAACTATTCTCACTTCTTCCAGTAAGGATGACCTTGAACTCATAACAACAGAACATGTATAACCTGATCACATAGGGATTCTATGCTACACATGTACATGAGAAGAACCAAAAAGATTGGTAGATTGATGAGGTTGGAAATTACACAGTGTGTTTCTTTTTCCATATATTTTGTTATCAAATAAATTCCAAACAACAATAAACATAAAACTGTGAACACACACACGCACACACACACACACACACACACACACACACACACACACACACACACACACACATATATATATATACATATATATATATATACATATATCTATATATATATATATTAGGTGGTCCTGGATATGACCTTAAACTATATCCAGTGGTGAGGCCCCCGCTTGCGGGCTTTGGGGAGTGTGGAGCCACCCTTTAATTACCATTGCTCCCAGGTTCACTCTGACCCGGAGTGGTAGTACCTGTTAGGGTCCCAACTATGGGTTAAATAGAAACTGACTTGAAAACAACAAATATATTCTATTAAAAATGTTTTCTTTGGATTCGGCATTAAATAACCTGAAAAGGGTTGATATGCCATAAAACAAAAACAACCAACCAACCATATATTAGGTGTGTCTTAAAAGTAATGGGACTGGTGCCACAACCAATTTATGTTAATTCAAACGGCACATGATACTAAAAAATAATCACTTTCATGTTTAATTCATTTTCCCATCATCCTTTGTGAATTCTTCTGAGATTTCCAACACTAAAACTATTGATCATTTCTTTAGTCTTGATGACATTCGTTCTCAAATCGTCACATTGCTCAAAGTTTTTCACAGGCAAACACTAGATCATCATTGTACAGCATTTCTTGCAGACACCCCGCATGACACTCCCTGAACTAAGGCACAAATATGTATATATGTGTGTGTGTGCTGAGTGGATTGCTTTTCATTTGTGTCTTAAAATCATTATATATATATATATATATATATATATATATATATATATATATATATATATATATATATATATATATATATATATATATATATATATATTCTATTTCTGCAGATATTTAAGTATTTCTCTTCAGTGGAAGACATTGACAAAATGACATTTTGACACTCATTGAAGAAGCTAAGCACACGTGCTGAGCGTTTCTTTTTTTTTTTTTTTTTTTTTTTTTGCAGTGTGTACGCAGTTTATATAACAGAGTTAATTTATTTCCCCTCAAAATAACTCAAAATATAATCATTAAAAGTTAACTCCTGCCAATAAAAGTGAGTACACCCCTATGAAAGTACCCCCTCAAATGTTCAAATTGAGTACTGCTTGTCATTTTCTCTACAAAATGTCATGGGGAGCAGGTGTGTTCAAATTTGTAGTGCAGCTCTCACACTCTCTCATATTGATCACTGAAAGTTCCAACGTGGTGCCACATGGCAAAGAACTCTCCGAGGATCTTAAAACATGTATTGTTGCACTACATGGAGATAATCAAGGCTACAAGAAGTTTGCTAGGACCCTGAAACTGAGCTGCAGCATAATGGCTAAGATCATCAGGCGTTTTAAAAGAGTAGGATCCTCTCAAAACAGGCCTTGGATAGGTCGTCCAATGAAACTGAGCGCACATGCTGAGCGTCACATCCAAATGCTTCTTTTAAAAGATCAGCATAGGAGTGCTGTCAGCATTGCTGAAAAGATTGAGGGGAGGGTCAGCCTGTTAGTGCTCAAACCATACACCACACTCTACATCATATTGGTGTGCATGCTTGTCAACCTAAGAGGAAGCCTCTGTTAATTCACTTAGTACTGCTCACGACATAGGATAAACATGTGTTACTGATGGCCGGGCGTCATTTTGAATATCCTCTCAAGACAAGGAACATAACTAAATATATAGTAAAAGGCCACTAAGTTCGATAACTCCAACATTGCTGGTATCTTCTGGTGTCAGGTGTAAGTCAAAGTTCCAACAAACAAACAAAACAGAAAAAGAAAACAGCTTATTAACACAAGTCTCTTAGAATTTCAGTAGATGCTCCCATCTTTGTCAAAAAATTTGCAACCTGTTCCTGTCCATTTACTTTGGATTTCTTCCTTTACCAACATTTCCTTTACTCTGGCCACATCAACTCTCAAACGTCTGTCACTTACAAGATTGGATGATTTTAAGGTCTCTACCAAAGATGCATTGTCTGTTTTGCAAAGTACTTCAAGCAACTTAAGTAATCTGAAAATCTTTTGTAGCATGGCAGATATCAATACACCTGCATCAGCAGCTTCACTGAGTGTAAGAGTCTCAGATGCCAATGGGCTCTTTGTTACTTGGTCAAGTTTTTTTGATGGCCAGCACATAGGATCCATAAACAAAAATGATAAATCCACCCTGTGAGGAAACATCCCCCAAGTTGGCATAGGTAAAATCAGAATAGCAAACCATTCTCAAATCTGAAATATTTTGCAGCTGTGCAAAAGATATGGAACCTGTCTTTGATTTAAGCTTTAATAGTAACTTGTTGGCTTCAAAAAGTAACTTTACTTTATGGGATTTTCTGGTATTTATTACTCATCCTACACACATCAAATGATACATCAGGTTGAGTCTGGTTAGATACCCACATCATTTGACCTTTTAGTCTTTTTAAATCTGTCTTATCCTCTTGTCTCATCTCATTATTTTTCCTTAAGGATCTTCCTTTCTTTATATCCATTGGAGAAATTGATGACACATAATTGTTTTAGTCTCTAATGATTCCATCTTCCGTTTGTCTAGCACACAATCCCAGAAACTTGAAGGTTCCGTTTTCATGCATTTCCAACCTTGAATATTTTCTTTAATTCTGAAATCACATTTTTAAAAAAAATATTCATTTCAACAAAATATAAAATCATCTACATGCATTGCCAGAATACCAATCAAATCATGGCAAAGAAACAATGCTTTGTCAAATGCATTTACCATTCCTTTTTAGTTTAGTTAATTCCTGAGTAACTCTCTTGTACCATGAACGGGGTGCATCATTCAATCCATAAATACATCTTTTCAGCTTCCACATTTGTGACTTTAGACATGCCTCAGATGAGGGTCTGAGAAATACTTCTCTCTCTAGCATATAACGTTGCAAAATGTTAAGATGAAATCAAGGGTCTCCACCTGCCAATTCTTAACAGAGGCTGTTAACATTACAAGATGCATAACTTCAGGGCTGCATCTTGGAAAGTTTAGATTTAGGTTATGTGAATTTTCTTCAAAACTATATGTTACAAGATGAGCCTTCATTATTTTTTTGTTATCCTTGACTTTCTCTGTTATCACCCATCTTGTTGAGATGCGTTTTTGACCTATGTTAGGGACACATTCATACACTTCATGAGTTTTCATGTTTTTTATTTCTTTCTACTTTGCATCTTTCGCCTGTTCTTGTTCAGTTGTGATGAAAACATGTTCTTCATGATCTGTTACTTGCAGAAGTTTTTGCTACTGATCAACCTTATCCCAATTGATACACGCTGGACATTAATTTTCAGCAACTGGTTCTATATTCTGCCAATGGCCATAATTTCCAGTTGATTTTAGTTATGTACTCAAATCTTTCCTTTTTTTCCACTCATTACTTCCAATAATTTTATATTCCACGATTTCCCTTTTACTCGACCTTGTAATATTGTCTTTCAGTTTCTCCATGTTACTATTAGAATTTTCATCATGTTAATCTTCAACTTCCTCTTCATTCATCTTATTTAAAGGAATTATATTTTTTTTATTCCTTGGCCTTCCAAGGTTCTTTTTTACTCTCATTAATTGACATGGATGCATCCTGTAGGATGCTCCTCCATGTTGAATCAATACACATTGACCATCTTTACCCAAAACTTTGGCAGAATCACACCATCCTTTATAATTTTGTCTTCTATAATAAACGTTGTCCCCTGCCACAAATTGTTCATCCACATAATGTCTTATATTAAATTGCAGTGCTCTCTGAATTTTTCACTTGATTCAGCCTCCATAAACCCTTTTTCTCACAGAATGTAGGGCATTTGAATTTATTCTTACCATATCACTGGTTGTTAAAATGTCTAGTGCAAGTAACTGGTCTATCAAAGCCGATGGTGTATTTATGTTGGATCCAAAAACAAGCTCATTTGAGCTACATTTAGAATGAGTCTGAAGAACATTTTTGGCATTAATAACCCAAGCCACATTTCTTATCTTCCAATATTTTTTTCCATTGCCTCAGCCAATTGTGGCATTCTATAGTGCCATTACTGAATGGACTTTCAGCGGCTGTAGTGCATGTATCAATATTCAGTTTTTCATACATCTCTCTGTAACCATCGTTGTTAAATTCTCCTCCATTATCACTTAAGAAGCGTTTGGAAACTTCAAAATATGCAATCCACATTAAAAATATATTGCGAATAATTTCTTCACTCTTCTTGGTTTTAATCAGCCTGGCAGCAGAGTACCTAGTGGAGGTGTGAATTAGGTATAAAATCAAGCATTCGTTATGTCTGAATTTTTTTTTTAGTCCAACATACAGTGCCATTAAACCGGTTTCCAAGTGCCAATCCCACCACCGGACAAAGAGGGATCTTCTACGCTTTAAACAAACTGAACATGAATCACAATCCTTTTTAAGAGCCGGAAACCCCTTATCATGAAAAGCTCTACTGCCTCTCACCAATAATACTAATTTCTCTTTTGGTGCATAAGCAAACTGTTTATGTAATTTCTCAGCCTTCATTATTTTCTGTATTCTAGAGCATTTTTTTAAAGCTCCACAATGTAACATAAAATTTGGTGACTTTTCAGCCTGCAAAAGCATATTTGTTAATGGAAGATTATTATGTTCAGAAGTTGTTTTATATAACTGCCTAAAATCTTACAGCTGTCACTTTTAAGATCTAGTTTTTCATTGATTTATGAGTTAGTAACAAGGGTAAATCATTTTTGACACTGTCAGCTTCTATGTATACTATGACACCTTTTACGCCTCCTATAGTTACCGGAAATTTAACTGGTTTAATTGCCTTTATCTCCTCTCCATCACCAAAACAAAATGAACTGTTGGATTTAAAAGTTTTCACTAACCGCTTATCTCAGTCATTTAATGTACCAAAAAATGCATTAAATCAAAGTTCTTCAGAAACAGTTCTAGAACAGGCAGAATCCATCACTGCCATACCCAGTGTCTCTTTTACAAGAAATCCACACAGCACTCCATAGCTATACACTATAACTTACCAAACCACACAATAGACAACATCAGATACATCCTCATATCATCCAATTTTTATACACATCAGAGACGAAAATATGAAACAAAAAAAACTAATTCTTAAACTCAACACGCACACTTCAGGCTTTAACAAAAATCTGGGACTACTTAATGACTATATGTAAGTTCTACATGTTAACATTTTCCCTAGGATGGATATGCACGGTGGGGTGGGGAAAACCTTTTATTTTTCCTTTCTAGCAAACTCTCTTTTCCAAGCTTCCACATTTTCTCTAAGGTTTATCCTTTTTCATATTCTCGTATATATAGGTTTATGCATGTATGTGCGTGTTATGTATATATGTATGTATGTATGTATGCATGTATATCTGTATGTATGTATGTATGTATGTATGTATGCATGTATGTATATGTGTATATGTACATGTATGTGTATGTACACACACACACACACACACACACACACACACACACACACACACACACACACACACACACACACACACATATATATATATGTTTTTAAAAATTGTTAAGTTTCTTTATATTCCCGTATGTATGTATGTATATATATATATATATATATATATATATATATATATATATATGTGTGTATTTCCCGCACACCTGTATCTCTCTTATCCCGTCCCCCTCTCTCTCACTCTCTCTACATATGCTTATGTATCTTTGTAGGCTTGTGTATGTATGTATAGCTATGTGTAGGTGTATGTATATAGTACACATTTATGTATGTGTATATATGTATATATGTATCTGTTTATATATGTAGGTATGTGTATGCATATGTATGTGTGTGTACATTAATGTATATTTTGTGTACGTATATGTATGTACACATGAAATAATAAATGAGCGTTTCATATCTGTTTTAAAATACAGTTGAATTTGGAAACGACGTTTTCGTTCTTTTTTCAAACGAAAAAAATAGCTATTGACTTCACAGTGTTTCTCCTCATAACGTCTTATATCCTTTGAACTTTTGTTTTCTCTTGGAATAAATATTGTCGTTGTAACTCAAAATACGCTGTTCTTTATATTTATTTACTGTTTAAATTAAAAAATTTCTTTTATATGTAGATATGTATTGTGTGCATGTGTGTTTTTGCGTACTTATATGTATATATACTTAAGACTGACGTGGCATCTTCCCATTGGCTATACCTTCTCCTCCTTCCTCTTTCTTTCTCCTCTTCCCCCGTGCATGCGCATTACTTTCACTACACTGAGGAAGACCGAAGGATCGGTCGAAATTATGTTTAAAGTTTTTAAAATTTTTTCATAATAATATTTTGTATTCCTGCACGTCAGCAATAGAAAACGAATAAAGAAAAGTTGTAAATTTTTATACTTTTCATATTCTTTTTTATACATTCTCATATATATATATATATATATATATATATATATATATATATATATATATATATATATATATATATATATATTAAATGTATAAAAATTTACCACTTTTCTTTATTTGTTGTGATATACAAATTACTATTGGCGTATTAAGTGATGCTCTTTGTGTAAACAAATTGAGCTTAGGTATTTGGACAATGTCAAAACATTGTTAATTTACTGCCCGCATAGCAACAGCCGAATAGCACAACTGTCATTTGGGCGGTCGTTTTTCAATTCTGGCTTGAGGTAGTTGCTTGTCTAGCCACACTGATGAACTGTGAAACAACGAAACATGTATGTGGATGACTATAATGCTCCCTATCTTGGGAAGTGATATACAAATTACCATTAGCGTATTAAGCGATGCTCTTCTTGAGCTTAGGTATTTGGACAATGTAAAAACATTGTTAATTCACTGCCCACATAGCAGCAGCCAAATAGCGCAATGGTTAGAAGCTCCGACTGTCATTTGGACAGTCGGGTTTCAATCCTGGCTGAGGTAGTTACTTGTCTAGCTGCACTGATGAGCTGTGAAACAGCGAAACAGTACTGTATGTGGATGACTATATATATATATATACTAGCAGTTCAACCTAACTTTGCTTGGGCCCTATGTACTGTTCATAACTTTATGTTCATAATTTTATATGCATTTATATATATATATATATATATATATATATATATATATATAAATGCATATAAAATTATGAACATATATATATATATATATATATATATATATATATATATGCATATATATATATTAAAAAGTTTGACTCATGTCCAGGTAACCTACATCTAAAATTTCAAGTGTTTAGACCCAAAATTGGCGAAGGAGTTTGTTAGAGTCTGCAAAGGTCAACTCTTTCAACTTTGACCTCTTGGCAGCCAAATTTTCGCCCAGAAACTGATTAAAAAGCTTGCTGCATTTCTGAGTACCCTTTATGTAAAATTTCAAATGTTTAGACCCAGAAATTGGCTGAGAGATCGAATTTTTTAAAACTTTTACTCCAATTTTGACCCTTTAACATTTATTGTTTTGGGCTCAAATCAAGTTTAAAAGTTTGATCCATATCCAAAATCTAAAATTTCAAGTGTTTAGACCCAAAATTGGCGGAGCAGTTTGGTAGAGTTTTCAAAGGTCAAATCGTTGAACTTTGACCCTTTGACAGCCAAATTTCTGGCCGAAAACCAATTAAAAATATTTTCCTAAATCTCCATACGGGGTACCGTATGTCAAATCTCGAGTTTGTAGACTGAAAATTGACAAAGTAATTTAGTAGGGAAATGTACACACACAGACAGACACATACGCAGACAATTTCATGTGTTATTCACTTTACTTTGAGCATTTCTGTACATGGCCGGAACAACTTTTACTAATCAATCGTTTGCTCAAACACCTAGTTTACTCAAACACCACCAGACGTCTCTTGGCACTCTGTCAAAAGGTTTCTTCAAATTCACAATAGCAAAATCTAATATTCTTACCGAGGTACTACTATTGCATTCGTCCCAAGATCAGTATAGCACCAGTGATACTTTGCTCAGTCTTTGACCAAACTTCACTTTTTATCTTTTTGACTTCATTACTTGCTGTTCAGTTATTTTCTGGAGTTGATCGATTAACTTGAAGCCTTTGTAACAATTCACAATCGTACCAAGTTCTTAGTCTTTCAGGATAATTTGATTTGTCAAGTCTGTGATTATCTCAATGCTTATTTCACCCGTACCTAACAAAATTTCTGCAACCATATCTAAGGATCCTGCAGCCTTACTGTTTTTCATCTTTCTCGGGGTTTTTTCTTTCTAAATTTTTATAGCAGGGCCAGATACAGCTTCTGCAACTGAAAAGCTTCATTTTTTATTTCCGGAATGAAAAGGAAAGAGAAATAACTTATAACTATTATTGGGTGGTTTATATTATATGATATTATTATATGATTCAAAATTCTGAAATAAATTATTAGAAATGCATTGAATCCATAGCAATTATTAAAGTATTAGTTGAGAAAGAAAGTGAAGCTTGAATTCTATTTTCGTCGAGTGATGTCAGTGAAGAGTTTTAATGAAGGGAGATAAAGTATCACTGGTTTTTCGTATGATTGATGGTTTATATATGACTAGCTGGACGCCCGGCGTTGCCCGGTCATGCAATATGCTTAAACAATATATTTTAATTTATGCAGATTGCATATGTATTATTATAGAATAAATCCTATTTTGATTATTATATAGTACTAGCAATAATTTGCCCATTGGGCTAATTCACAAAAAAAAACAAAATAAAGAATAAATAATAATGATAATGTAGTTCGTCTTTGTTTGTTTACAATATCACGACAGCTAATATTTGGGCTTGACGATGAATGCTCTGGAAACTCACTCCTGATTTATGTTTAGTTTTAAAATATGCAAACAAATAAATGATTTGCAGCGATTTTAAATGGTACCCTTTTCTTATCATAAATTGAATTCTTTAATAAAAAAAATTAAAAATAAAATAGTGAGGAACTTCTGGGCTTGAACACGGGACCATTTGATCTGTAGCCAAATTATCTACCACTGAGCTATGTTTCCAGATGACAAAAAACACTGTTTGTTTTTCTAAGAAGAAATTATTTATTGAGATTTTATTATCTCCCTTGCGGGTGCAACCTAATTTTTCACCTGTAAAAATTCTTTTTTATCTATAAGGAAGAAAGACTATTCTTAGAATCAATTTTTTTCGATTTTCGATATTTATCAGATTTTTTTCAATTTTCGATAATTATCAGATTTTCGATAATTATCAGACAAATTTCTGTACTAAACATATCTAAGATCACTGCTAAACGTATAAATTAGCTTTGTGTGAAATTTGCAATAGATAAGCTCAGTCGTTTCGGAAGGAAGGAACACACACGCACACACACACGCACGCACACGCACACGCACACGCACACGCACACGCACACACACACACGCGCACGCACACACACATACACACACACGCACACACACATACACACACACGCACGCACACACACACACATACACACACACGCACACGCGCACACACACATACACACGCATACACACACGCACGCACACACGCACACACACACACGCACACACACATACACACACGCACACACACATACACACACACATACACACACACGCACACACACGCACACACACATACACACACACGCACGCACACACACACATACACACACACGCACACACACACACGCACACACGCACACACACACATACACACACGCGCGCGCACACACACACGCACACACGTACACACACATATACACACACGCGCGCACACACACACGCACACACACACGCACACACACACACACGCATACACACGCACACACACATACACACACACGCGCACACACACACGCACACACACACACGCACACACACACACACGCGCGCACACACACACACGCGCGCGCACACACATACGCACGCACACACATGCACACACACACATGCACACACACACACACACACACACACACACACATATATAATAGTAAAGATTCAAAATTGTATTCTTCAATATTTACAAGAAACCTTCTCTGCCACCAATAGCAATAGCCAGTGACTTCCTGTCTGAGAGTACATCTTTCAAACTGCTTGGCCTAACGTTCACAGGAAACATGAGTTGGAACAATTATATTGAAAACATTGCTAGGGCCGATGCGAAAAAGGTAGGCTCTCTCTACCGTGCTAAAAAACTGCTGACACCTGAAAGTATCCTGTACCTCTATAAGGCCACCATTCGCCCGTGCATCTGCTACTAGTCTCTCGCTCCTAGACAAGGTTCAAAAAAGAGTCGCCAATCTGATAGGCCCTGAACTGGCATCTAAGCTTCAACCTCTGTCCCATCGACGAAACGTTGCATCCCTCTGCCTGTTCTACAAGTATTTTAATGGTGAATGCTCTGACGAACTGCAGACACTTGTGCCCCCACGACGTAGAGACCCTCGACAAACCCGACAGGCAGCTAAATCCCACCCCCACACAATAGAGATCCCTAGATGTAAAAGATCTTTCTACTCGAGTAGTTTCTTCCCCAGAACCGCTAGACTCTGGAATTCCATTCCAAGTTCCTGCTTCCCCAACTGTACTGACATGAAGAAGTTCAAGTGCAACGTGAACCGACATCTTGCTACCCAAATCCCAACATAGTGCCCCAGTAGTTGCTGCCCCTGATAGTAGCCCCCTACACCAAAGTGGCAATGCGCCTTGTTTGGGGTGAAAATGTAATTAAAAAAAAAATAAAAAAATAAAATAAATTATTGTATATTTTTAACAGAGTACACACATCAATTAATAAGCTTGTAAAAAAACATGGAAAAAATAGAAATCTAAATGAACTGTTTTTAAAGTAAGTAAAAAAAATCGGTCAGTATTTTTCAAACAAACTCATCCTCAACCATATAATAAAAACCAGTACTTGCATACAGATACATAAATATCCATCCTGTCACATAAATATTAGGGAGTAAAAAACGAACTACTGAAGAAAACAAATTCCAGTGGAAAGAAGAAAGCAAACAGCAATGAATGCAGACAGAAATCATTTACTCTATTACCATAATGAGACGTTTTCGCTTTCTTCCTTTCTTCTTTCTATATCGAGGTGTGTGTGTGTGTGTGTGTGTGTGTGTGTGTGTGTGTGTGTGTGTGTGTGTGTGTGTGTGTGTGTGTGTGTGTTTTAACTTTCCAGTTTGAGAATGTTGGAATAATTAGATTTCAATTTCAAAATCCTTATTTTTCTTTTTAAAACAAATTTGAAAATTTAACAGTAAAAAAACGAAACAGGAATGAAATTAAGAATTACTGCCGGGCAACGTCGATTCAATACAATTAATAATAGATATTGTAGATTACTTGTTGCTTCTGCATCTTTGTGTACATATGAAATATTTTTGTCTTTAATATAAAAGAGTGACATATTTAATTCGACCCATTTGGTGTGTGTGGGGGGGGGTATGAAATAATCAAGTAAAATAACCAAATCAAATTTATCTGATTTCACCAAATACGGACATAAACGATAGTGTAAAACTTTTTCTACTTCTTTCATTCGATTAAACTTTATTTCATTTCAATGACCTATTTTTTTTTTTTAATAAAACTGGCCTATTTATCGGTTATTTCAACAAATTTATTTAATTTTATGTGTCCTCTGAAGTTTTATTTAATTTTGTATTTATCTTCTCCTTTTGCCCCTCCAAAATTTTTTGATTATATCCTCTTTCTATGTCACTTTTAAATTAATTAGGTAAATATTATATACTAGTAGGACCTGTTAACCGGCATTGCCCGGTGGAAGCATGCTCCTCTTCCACATAAGAAATTAAAGTATGGCTGTTGTTGTTGTTGCGCCGGGAAACGCCATGTAGCCTTGCTAGTCGCTAATAATATTAAATCAGCAATAGCAATGGCAAATGTTATTCTAGTCTTATTCACTCCTTCCTTTTCATATTGTTATTCTCTTTCCCCTTCTTCTGCTGACTTCCTCTTGACATTCATTCTTTTTATTCCTTATTATTCTAACGCCTTTACACATGTCTCTCTTAGTGTCACTTATTTAAATAAGTATTTCATATTCTATGACTTCACCACCATTGTTGCTGTTGGTTTAATATTATCAGACTGGGTTCATGTTCAATGCATATGGGGAAAATCATAGGTTATTTGCAATATTCGTGCTAAGCTTTACTTCCACAACATTCCAAATATGTGAAACAAGAGCTTCTCTTTATTAAGAAACTATTCGTTGTAATTTTGGGGGATTCATAAATTTCAATCCATATGTTTACCCGTCGGCTGTCACAGACAAAGTGCGTAAACGTATTACTACGCATAGGCTCGACGCACCTATCCGGTCAACAAGAGAAAAATAATAAAAATTAATTAGCCAATGGGAGCAGGTCCTGCTAAAAATATATTGAACAACCAACGTGTTTGTGCAAGCCGGTTTAAAATTAATGAAACCCCAGAATGTTTGTAAAGCAGGAGAAGAGAAACAAACACCAAGAGGATAACATGTTGGTACAGCCAGGAAACACTTTACTTTATGACCGCTATTAAATCAACAAAAAGGAATAAGTATACGTTACGAACATTCTTTCTTTTTTTTTTTCTCTCTCTGTTTATTCTTATGGCTGATTTTGTAGAGCCCTTCTGAACAGACATATAAAGTTAACCCTTCTGAAGACACGCATAAAATGAACCTTTTTGAACACATACATTCAATCTAGTCTTTTGTTGATGATAAAAGTTATTCAAACCTTAAATTTGTTGTGTTAAATGGAGTTTTATTTGATGCTTTTCTTATGTTGTTATAAACACAAACAAAACCTATAAATTAAACGAATGCATGAATCTTTTTAACAACCACAAAGTCATAGGATTATACAATTTTAATTTAATTTGTAGTATTTATTGAATAAATGTGAAAGATGTTGTCACATTTGTATCACCATCAAAACTGCTCTTAAACAATAAAACTCTTTTAAAATAATGTAAATAGAGTGCAAAGCCCAAACACGACTATTCACATGCATAATTTACATAACTATGTTTTAAACATTACAGTTCCAATTTTTTTTTAGATGAGGACTGGTTGTTTATATTACTTGTTTTCATCGGACTATTGTTCTCATCTTGAGTGTTACATATCTATATAGATGTAATAGTTTGCTCGATATTAGCAGTAATTAAAGTGATTTAATAAAAATAAGGATGATGATGGCAGCAAACTCGTTCTCGAGTATTGCCATTACTTAATACATCTCTGGCTCAAATGAGGCAGACATGAATAATGAAAATAAAGATACATTCTTATGTTCATTATATTTTCAAGGGAGGTAACTTAAATAAAAACTATTACTTTTAAAATTACAATAGATTTATATTCCACATATGTGATGCACATTTCTAAAGAAAACTTAGAGATAGATTAACAGTGGCAAAATGATGGTTATTTTTTTTTTTTTCATAAAGAATGCAAGTTTTCAAATTGAACAAATTTTCAAAGGAATGAAATTTTGATCGAATTTTAGTTTTGACATGCACGCAAACTTTTTAAGCTTTTACTGTTAAAAGTGGCTCTATGTAGTTTTTTTTTTGTAATACTATTTTAAGTGAGCAAAAGAAGTTGTCTGTAACTATAAAAATCTGACTTCAATAAACAAGTGTTTGCAACGATTGTATAACGTTAATATTTGTCAGCTTTGTTTAAAAAACATTTTGAGATTAAAAACAAAATGAGAGCAAAGTAAGTGATTAAAATAAAACTGAAATTAAGACAAGTCTATCATATAATAAATAATTATATAATGTGTTCGTGTACTGAATATCAAATACGATGAAAGTGATGGAAAGGGTGAAATAGGGGGGGGGGATCAAACATAAAAGTCCCATTATCTGTGAGTTCAATCCCCATACAAGACAGTACATCACTTGTGCACTAGGTACAACTTTTTTGTTTTCAGTTGGGACATTTGGAGATTGCATAGCAGAGGGAAACAAATGCAATTTCAAGACTGAATCGAAAATCTCACAACAATAAATGCATGTTTTTTGTAATTTAAAATACATTTTTTGCTATAAAAATTCTAAAATTTTTGAATGTGTGTTTTTTGTTGTTGAGAAAGTTTTTGCTTTGAATTAAAATAAATATAAGAAACTTATAACTCAAAATAGAGTTTTCTGCCCCTGCTATGCACTCTCCAAATGTCTCTATTGAAAACCCCAAAAAAGTATACCTTCACACTAGTACACAAGTATCTCATTTTCTTTTCAACCATACAAAAAAAATGAATTTCGCAAACTTATATCCAAAAGGAAATAAGTGATGTAAAAATTTATCGCTTGAATAAAAATGTTGCCTATTTATTTAATGCTTGATTAACATTTCTTCTCCATCATTTTTTCATGGAAAGATTTCTTTAATATTAAAAATAAGAATGGGTATGATCAATTTCGATTCAGAGCAGAGTAGATATAGTCATAATTTAATGGAATCCATTCAGTCTTGAGATACAATGGATATCGCCTGTAAGGGTGACTGAGCATGTAATCGTGAAGCAAAGGTTGTGCAATCTCCATCCATCCATTTTCTGAGTCAGCACTATTTGATTCCAGTGGCAAGGAAAAATTCAGGACGATTAGAAAATAAGTGCAGCACTTGGTATTCCGAAATAGTCATTTAACTAACTAGACTCAGCATTGTTTAACTTTGCTAATCTAACGGAAACTGCTGTGTCAACGTGATTATGCTGTAGATGAGTAAATGTTTAAAGGTGAATCGATAATTCTGAAATTTATATTTTATATTCTACTTGTTAGACTAAGAAACTCCTGCTCCTGCCATATTACGCTAAAAAATTTTTAATCGTCACATAGTGAGTGTAGTATTTATAGGCACCTCTTGTAAAAATCACAATTGAATACAAAGCCTATGAGGAGACGTTGTCTTATGGCACCAGATTTTATTTTTCAGATTTCAGTAATATTTCTAAGATTTCGTATTTAGATTCAAATTAAAGATAAGAAGTTATGCACAAACTGGGAAATATTTATAATAAACAACACTTTAGACTTAATCAGATTCGTTAGTCTACCAAAAGTTCTTAAAATAATTTACGAAACTAAAGTCATCTATATGGCAAAATTACTGTCAATAATACACGTTTTTCCTCTCCAAATAAATGTTCGCATTACATTAATGTAGTCTTTAATTTTCATTCTATTAATATTATGTTTTTTTGACTGACTAAACCGTGAGTTTTAACGTAAGGCTTGCCTTGGTTTTTAAATAATAATTTTTAAAATATGTAATTTGTATTCCGTCTGCAAGAAAAAAAAAAAAAAAATATTATACCCAAACAGAGGAAAAAAAGAAAAAAAACTGGAAAATAATCAAACCATTATGCATTAATGTAATTATAAGATGGAAAGATATAAAATTCTCACCCTAGCAAAGATGACATGATTCCATTTCCGTTTGATGATACCGGTTTTCATTTTTCTTTACAAACTATCTACTGTTGTGTACAAATTCCAAGAGCGATGGGAGCCTTCTATCATGTCTAAAAGTGACACAATGTTTAATGAGCGAGATTGGAGATGCGCTACTGTACAACTCATGCTCTCTACCAATCCAAGTTATGACAACAGGACCATTGCCTGCGTCCTCAAAAATGCATCGTTGGATTGCCACAAATAATAGGGACGTGCCCAGGATAATAAAAATGTTTCCAGCCACGGTTATGGTCTTTGGTGTGATTTCCAGTGAGAATGCCACCTCACATCTTAGCAGTCGGCTTGAGAGTTAACACCAAATTGTATCTGGATGTGCTGAAGAGAGTAGTGATTCCCTGATGTAAGTAGGTGGCCGCAGGCAGACCCTGAATGTGGCAGCAGGACTCAGTGCTGGCCCACAAGTCCACAGAGTCCCAAGCTTGGCTTCAGAAAGAGTGCTACGACATTGTACCCTTCTCTCACTGCTTCCATCACCCCACCTCCACCCCGACCTGAACTCACTGGACTACTTCGTTTGGTCATTTGTCGAGAACATCATCAACATGATCTCCCACAACACCGAAGCCAGCCTCATCTCAGAGTATTCGCTGAGCTATTACTGGCGCTTGTGGAAATGGCATGCTTCCAGTTATGGACCTGCATCGAGGCGATGATTGAGGCTGAAGACTGCTATATTGAATAGATATCAGCTCTACTACATAATCTAGTTACCTGAATTGATTTTTTCAATAAAACTTTTAAAATAAAGCTATAGTGTTGTTTCATTTTGGGAGACACTTTTATCGTTCCACCCTGTATATAAAATTATAAGCAACTATATGTAGCCAGTGGCGTAGCAATGGGGAGGGGGCGGTCCGCCCCGGGCGGCACGTGTTAGGAGGGTCGGCATCTTGAGAGGGTCAAAAAATAAATAAAAAATAAATGAAAGCTAACAAAAAATCTGAAATTTCATACCGAATCAGGAAAATGTGTCCCTATTTTATGAGCGGCACACGTCAGGGATGTCATTTTGAAAGGTTAAAAATAGAAAATAAAAAAAATAAATAAAAACTAACAAAAAATCGGGATTTTTTTACCGAAAATGTAAAAAATCTGAACTTTTGGAGGTATCGGAATCAGAAAAATGTGTCCCTATTTTACGATTTTCAGGGGCGGCATTTTGAGAGAGTAAAAATATAAACTAGACAAAATAAATAAAAATAAATAAAAGCTAACAAATATTTGAAATTTTATACCGAAAACTTTGTAAAAAAATCGGAACTTTAACGAGCGGCACATGTCAGGGCGGCATTTTGAGACGGTCAAAATAGAAAATAAATAAATAAATAAAATCTAATAAAAAATCTGAAATTTTATACAGAAAATGTTGTAAAAATCGAAACTTTTGGAATTATCAGAATCGAAAAAAATGTGTCCATAATTTACGATCCAAAACCGATTGTTTAAAATTTTTAATTAAATTTTTCATTATTGGTAGTAATGATAAATATTTATTGTTTTTAAAATCATCACTGAAACTAAAATGATAATAACATCAAAATACGATGTAAATTTATTTTATTGTAAAACAAAGTTTTAAAAAAGGTTGCATAAATTCTCTAGGTAACCTTTCAAAGAAAGCAGTTGATGTTCACAAAAAATGTTTGAAAATTAAACAAAACATTTTTGTCAAGAAAAATAGTTTCAAACATCAATGATAATTAAATGATACAACAGAAAATTAGCAACAGGAAATTACGTAATTTTGGACTTGTAGAAACATTAAGCAAGTACGGAATGAAAATCAACTGAAAAACGGATTTTATGATCGTCATATCAGGGGATATAATGTTAAATGGGCACTAAGCGCTACACCTCAAATACTATTTAAGTGGCTTTCTGTTTGATAGTTTAAATACTGACGAATTTCTGTCAAGATTCAAATAATCATGGAGTAATCGATTTTTTTAAACTATTAACAAAATTTTATAAACACTAATGTATTTATGATTAAACCGAAATTAATTATGAATTAATTCTGGTAATAGGATTTTAATTATTTGGGGGGGGTTGCTTTACAATACAGAGAGAGATTCGAAAAAGTAGTAAAAAATCAAATATAAAACAAATAAATGTTCTCATTGGCTATAAAAGTTACTTTGCAACCTACCTGAATCATTTATTGATGTTTCAAAGTAGTTTTAAACGCTCTTTATTTCACTTTAAATGTTAACTTTTTAAGAGTCGCAAGAATTTAAAAAGGCGAAACATGCCCCCTCTCTTCGTCTTCGTGAGGTAGGAGCTAAGAGCTTCGTTTTCAGATTTGTTTTCGCGCACATGTTTGAAAACTGAACCGCTCAAAAATAGAAAATAAAATACTCGACAGAATGGAAAAGTAGTCAAAAACATATATAACATTTAAAATAGAAAATACAATAGTGACGCTCTCTCTCTCTCTCTCTCTCTCTCTCTCTCTCTCTCTCTCTCTCTCTCTCTCTCTCTCTCTCTCTCGTGCGTGTTTTTACATTTCTTCTTATGCCAAAACAAAAAGGAAACATTTTACGGTGTCAACACTCTCTACAACAGTTTTTATTTCCTCTCTCTCTCTCTCTCGCTCTCTCTCTCTCTCTCCCCCTCTATCTATATATTCTTCCTAACTGTCGTTCTCTTTCGCACACACTTGCTCTCTCTCTCTCTCTCTCTCTCTCTCGCTCTCTCTCGCTCTCTTGCTCGCTTTTCTCTCACTCACATTATAATAGGTGATGAGGATAACAGTCCGCAAATAAATAAGTACATAAACTATTTTCTTTATTAACTTACGGATATTTTTCTATAATGAAAAAAACACAAAAACAAAAGAAAACACTTTGTCACACTAATTCCTTCTTAATAATGAAAAAAAATTAATTTTGTCTTTTTTTTGTGGAAGAGGTTCCATTTACAAAAATTGAGCCACAGCACAATGTGGCCGAATACGGCTAGTTTCACATAAAAATTGAAAGTTTAAACAACTTCGACAAAATACAAATACTGCTTTACGCTTATTATATTTCGTTACAATTTTATATAATTACAATTTATTTAAATAAACCATCGTTCTTCTATTTTGATATTACAGCTTTCTATTACTATCTCACAGACATATTAACGGAATATCAAAAGTGCAAAATAAATAAATTAAAAAAAAAAAAAACGTTTGTACAAACTTAACTTTCATTAAACACTTATTTTATTTTGAACTTTATAATTCATACTTTTATAATCAATAAATCTGGATTACTGTAAGTATAGTCGCTTAACTTCATAAATACTAAATTCACACATAAAATAGATGATACATATAGTGGTGTGGCATCAGTTTTTGCCACCCAAGGCGGTCGTAAAATTTGTCCCCCTCCGCCACTGGCATGTAATTACCTGTTTTGCCCCCCTGGCATAGGATAACCTGTTTTGCCCAACCCCGCTGGCATATATTTACATGTTCCCCCCCCTGCAGGCATATGGATACCTATTTTGCCGCCCCCCGCCTACTGCTGGCTTATGACAACCTGTTAAAACCTTCAAAATTCCAAAAAGCCCTCAAAATATTTATTTTCATTGAACTGATGTTTACACAATTCCCTTCAGATTAATGTTTACACAATTCCCTTTTTTTTAATTTTAATTTAATTTAACAATTTCTTTTCAATAATTTGAATAATAAGTATGTAAACATTAATGTCAAGTATGTGAGTTCAATATAGAAACGTTGATTTAATTTGAATAAAATAAAATATGCATCAAATGTGCTTGAAACCAAATCACAACGTAATATTAGGAAATAAACAAATATTTTATTTGTTTGAAATTTATAACAAATATATTTTGGAGCTATACTCCATCCTCAGTATGTTGTTTTCTTTCTTTTTTTCTTCTTCTTCTTCCTTGCCATGTTATAAATTTGGAGAAAGAAAGTCTGTCTGTAAAGAGCCGCGTTTTGTATATGAGCGGTTGTATTTTGAAATCCTTCCAGTTGAGAAACGCTAGAGCATAAGATGTGCTAACTTCATGTTCATATACTTTTAGGTTTAATTTCCACCAATTCGTAAAACCAACATCAGCAGAAAAACTCGACAGCCCAGTTGAAAACAGTCTGCAGCAGAAGCAACATAAGGCTTCTCTGGAAGAAGAATACACCATCGATGTTCTCAAAATTTTCTCATCATTGCACGATTCCCGACTGAACCATTTTTTGATTAGCTTTCTAACGTCGCCTTTTGTTTTTATTCCTGGTCGGACTACTTCCTTGAATTCATGATCAAGGTGCTGCACAGCGGCAGATCACTGCCGAACAAGCATAGCGCGAATTTTACGATTAATCTCAACTGGCCATAACCTAACATCTGTAAAATCGGTTGAAGTGTATGTTTTCACGCCATGATTGCTTTTCCAATTCTTCAACTTCAGGCGCATCATCATCATTGACAGTTTTTGATGTCTCAGCACTGTTAATGTCGACTTCCGAGGTAACAGTATCAACGTTAGTAATATCAACTTCATCTTCGGTTTCAGCATGATTTTCGATTTTCGTTTCGGCCATTTCGGCCATAGAAGTCTTTTCCATTAATTTCAACAGCTTTTATTATTTTTTGCTTTTCGCTTTTTACGGAATGCCGCACTACTCTCCTTCATTCTCTTCATTACGGTACCTTCTTTGAAAATTCACGAAAATATTCTGAAAAAATTTAAAATTCTATTTAACAAATAGCACGGTATCTCTCTGCATAAACACCTTCTTGTGTTGTTTCGAACTAGTTCCACAAAAGGCGAGATATCCCCCCCCATAAAATCATTTTTCTGAGAGAGAGATAGTGGTGGAAATAAAAACTATTTGTAGATGGTGTTGACGCCAAGAATTTTTTTGGGTTTTTCGGCTTAAAAGAAATGTAAAAAGCGAACGCGAGAGAGAGAGAAAGAGAGAGAGAGAGGAAATAAAAACTATTGTAATTAATGTTGACGCTGTATAATATATAGTAAATTAATTAATATTAAATTAAAAAGAAATGTATAAAATGAGCAAGGTGTGAGGAAATAGAAACTGTCGTAGATAACGTTGACGCAATAAAACATTTTTTTACAAAAAGAAATGTACAAAGCGAGCGAGTGAAAGAAAATGAAATAAATGCTTGTTGTTTTTCTTTGGCATTGCTGTGAAATGTTTTTTTTTTTCGACATAATAAATGTAAAAAGCAAGCGAGAGAGACAGAGAGAAAATACAATCTGATGTAGATATTGTTGACACCGTAAAATGTAAGAAAATGAACGCAGCAATCTACTCAGAGGGCAAAAGTCGGTATCATTGCCATGCACTATTTGAATAGTACATTAGCGTTCGTTTAGCATGCGAATACCGTTAATCCGAAGTATAGGAATGGTCAGAGTTCAGCCAATCACAATGAGCGGAATTAGTCTTGAGGGACATTATTATTTTTAAATCGGGAAAGGGAAAGATTATCTTATGTCTATGAGTTTATGATCCCGTTACGAAGGGTGCAAGTTCAATATATGTATAATGTGTAAATTTCTTCCGAGTGTTGATTGGGGGCGGTAGGAGGACTTGTAATTTAGAGGGAAAAATAGGAACTACTTCCTCTAAAGATGGTTACGATTATGATGATGTTGCTCCTATTGCTCCTATCCTATTTTATTATAACGACTAAACGTGTCTAAAATGTCGTTCTAAAGTTACATAAGATAGTGGCTGATAATGTAGACATAATAAATTTGTATGTTACATCTGTTGTTGCAAACCTATGGTACTTTGGTCCAGAGGGGAATTTCTGCAATCAAAATATCATATGAGATGATATAGTGTCCATTGTTTCAGTACTTGAAACTATAATGAAATTCCCAAGCAAAATAAATTCTTATTGTTTTAATGAATACGTGTATTTGATGTGTAAAGTTAGTATTCATTAAGCTAATAAATTAATAAATCACGACTAATAAATAATCCGTGTTTTCTTAAAGTCAAATAATTAGCATTTCTATAAGAAAATGGGAATTATTATTACATCTTTGAGCAACTGTTGAGTTAGCAAGTGGAGAAGTGAAAATTAATTATCCTACGAAATACTTGCACCCAGTGATTTCAGTAAGACACTATGGTATCTTGTCTGTCTGTCTGTCTGTATGTATGTCTGTCTGTCTGTCTGTCTCTCTCTCTCCCTCCATTTCTCTCTCTCTCTCTCTCTCTCTCTCTCTCTCTCTCTCTCTCTCTCTCTCTCTCTCTCTCTCTCTCTCTCTCTCTCTCTCTCTGACAGATAAAATATACAAAGAAAAACATCGATAGGAAATTTTAAAAACTTGACCAGAATATGCATCTTATGCAGCTTTTGTTTATGCCGGCCAATAAAGATAAGAGAAAATCCCGCTTTACTTTATATATCAAAAGAAGATATGGTCTATGCCTATACCCTCATTGTCATTGCTGATTTAGTATCATTAGACTGAGCTAGTATTCAGCAGGAGATTATAGGTTATTTGAATCATCCGTAACTTGAAGTGTCTGAATTACGTGTAGGGTACGTACAAACTACAAATCTTTTTGTGTACATGACAAACTAGCGGTTTTAATTACAGGCAAATAATAGCCGGACGTTCGGACAAATTACCGCCTTCTTTAGTTTGCAAAATATTTGAATGTCTGTCTGACAATGGAGTCACAAGAAAAGCTAATGTCTTTATTTATTTATTTATTTTTTGTTTTTTATTTTTTGCTTTTTTCACTTTGTTTTGTTTTTGTTTTCTGTTCATTTTTTTTCTTCTTTCTTCTTACGTGGTCGACTCGCCAGAAAGAACAAGAAGAAACCCGTTGTTACGAACATCAGTGAGGTTTCAGCGTATTTACAATGGACAAAAGTCGGATAATGACCTCTTTTCTTCTTTTTTTTTCAAATTTTGCACAATTTTTTCTTTCTTTTCTTGTTCAGCTTGAATCTCATAATGAATTGAAGTTTTCTTTTAAATTGGAATTTGTCATTTGATTTAAACAAAGATTCATTAAATATATGGGAGGGGAGGGGCTATTAAGACATCCTTTGAATGAATTAAAACAATCATATCCGAAAGTAGCAGAAGAGTACAGCCGGCTTTTCGAGCTTTGTTATAATTTTTATTTGGCAAGATTTGTTAGGTTTCATTTGATTTGTTGCTTTTGCACCAGTTCAACTCTTTTGGGTGATTTCGTGCCAAAAACACGAAATAATTTATTTTAGTCGCTTGAGGTGAGGGATGAGAGATTTAGGGTTCGTACATTTCCCAATAGATTTGTAAATGGCCAGAATAGACTAGGCAGGAGTTGAACCTGGTCGAACCAATTCTATAAACCTCAACGGTATCCATTAGGCTAATTATACTCCCTGCTTAATGGTGCATCTGATCTAAAACTAGATATAGTTGCATGATAGATTTTATCTATATTCTTACATATCTTTATTTAATACTAGAAAAATGTGACCTGTTGGGTCACCCACCCAAATTCGTCTGTTTAAAGCAGGAAAAATTTAGTTAGTAAAGTCAGTTAAATATAAAAAGACAAGATCTAAAATAAGTTACTCTCTGATCGTTATCCTCTCTCTCTCTCTCTCTCTCTCTCTCTCTCTCTCTCTCTCTCTCTCTCTCTCTCTCTTTCTCTCTCTCTCTCTCTCTCTCTCTTCTCCTCTAAGTTGCAGATTAAACCATATTAAGTTTAAATCTTTTTATTAATTCCTTTTTTATTACTTTCAGTTGCTGAGAGAGAGAGAGAGAGAGAGAGAGAGAGAGAGAGAGAGACTGTGTGAAATAAAGAGTGGAGATCAAACAAGATACTATGAGAAAGGAAGAAAGTGATAGAAACTTACTAGGAAATAGTCAATTACAAATTGCAACTAATTAGATCGCTTAAAATGGAATTATCTTTTAAAGATAACTCAATCCCAAAACTAATAAAATCTTTAGCATGTATTTGTGTGATTAAAATATATAGGAAATAAGCTTTAGAGAACCAAACGTTGATTAACTAAGCTTTAGTATAAGTAATTTGTATGATAGATAACCACCTTCGAAATGAATAACTGCCCTAATTCAAGGTCAAATATTTTATTTTGGGACACAAATTTATATAAGACTATATTGTAAATGAAAAATGTGCCTTATATATATATATATATAAAAAAAAAAAAAAGAAGCCATTTAAGAAGGTTGGCGCTTGAATCATCATAAGCTCTTAGAATCTGAGTGCATTTTAGGATGTTTCTGTATATTTAAATGCAAATGTCACTATTTCTTCATCATCATCATCATCATCATTATCATCATCATCATGTTGTGCCATTATCACAGATCTTCCTGACTGTCACAGCATTTCATTCTCTCTCCATCACACTAGGTCAATCTTCATAATTGCTTGACATGGGTTCTTTGCAGTCTCCTTGCTTAATTATATCCTTGCTTTGGAATCTGCAAAAGAACATTGTTGACAATTTATTCTCAGCCTCCTTGCAGTGCCCAGCAAATGTGATTCTTCTCTTTTTGATCATGATTGAGATCTGATAAAGATGTTCGTAGAGTTGCTCTCTTGTGAGCCTTTAGAAGATGTTAAAAGCAGCTCTTAGCATTCTGGTGTACACATTATTTAGTTTCTTCTCCAATAAAAAGTCCAGGTGTTATTTTCCATACATGCAATAACAGCTTGAACACTGGATTTAATAAAGTCACATTCTATCTGGGTAGAATGATTTGACTCCCATATTGCTTTCATTGTGTCCAATACAGACATGGCTTTGCTGGTTCATACACTTTCTGTACAATTTTTATTTGCAAATGTAAATGGACTTGTCAAAAAAAAAAAATGCCATAAACAAGTGTATCTTATTATATGTTTTCCAAATGAGCTAATATTTGATATTGATATACAAATAAGCATAAACTGTTTCTGTATATTTCGATAACAAAGTTTGTGATTTTTAATTTTATATTGTACTAGCAGTTCAGCCCGGCTTTGCTCGGACCCTATATACTATTCATAACTTTATGTGCATATATATTAAAAATTCTGACTCACGTCCAGGTAGCCTACATCTAAAATTTCAAGTATTCAGACCCAAAGTTGGCGGAAGAGTTTGGTAGAGTCTGCAAAAGTCAACTCTTTCAACTTTGATGTCTTCGCAGCCAAATTTTTGCCCAAAAACTGATTAAAAAGCTTGTTGCATGCCTGAATACCCTTTATGTAAAATTTCAAATGTTTAAACACAAAATTTGCTAGATAATTTGCTAGAGACCACAAAGGCCAAATCTTTTGAATTGGCAGCCAAATTATCGGCCAAAAAAACGATTAAAAACCTTGCCCTATGTTTGAAAACACTTTATGTACAATCTTAAATGTTTAGACCAAAAATTGGCTGAGTAATTTGGTAGAAACCGCAGAGGTAAATTTTTTATTAACTTTCACCCCAATTTTGCCCCCTTAACATTTATTGTTTTGGGCTCAAATCAAACTAAAATGTTTGATTCATGTCCAAGTAACCTACAAGTGTTTAGACCCAAAATGGACCTAAGATAATCTCGTCAGCATCAGACAAAGCCAAACTCTTAGCCAAGAACTTTGCAGCTAATTCTAACCTTTGCGACCAAGGCCGCCAACCCCCAATATTTCCTCCTGTATCAAAAAACACGCTATGTGATATACATATATCTGTACATGATGTTGCCAAGCTAATCAAAAACCTTGATTCCAGTAAAACAACTGGCCCTGACGGTATTCCAATTATAGTACTCAAAAAACTCCAACCAGAACTTGCGCCTATACTTACAAAATTGTTTAAACATTGTCTTAAGGAGAATAGCTTCCCATCACCCTGGAAAATCTCATTAGTATGCCCTGTATTTAAGAATTCAGGTGATCGCTCATCCCCCTCTCAGTACAGGCCAATAAGTCTCCTGTGTGTCATGAGTAAGTTGCTGGAATCTGTGTTAAATAGAGAAGTAATCAACCATCTCAACAAAAGTAACCTTCTTAGTGACACTCAATATGGTTTCCCTTCTGCTAGATCTACAGCAGATGTGCTTACAGTTATATCCCATAAGATTAGCAAATCTCTCAACGGAGGCAACCTTTCTAGGGCAATTGCTCTTGACATATGTAAGGCCTTTGATAGGGTATGGCATAAAGGTTTACTTCACAAGATCTCTAGCTATGGTATAGCTGGAAATGTCTTCTCAGTTATTAAATCATTTCTTTCTGATAGGTTCATAAGAGTAGTAGTTGAGGGGCAAAAATCAGAAGCTCACAGTATTAATACCGGTGTCCCTCAGGGGTCCATCCTGGGCCCAATTCTTTTCCTGATCTACATTAATGATCTTCCAAATCACATCCTTACATCATTTGTAGACATTTATGGTGATGACACTACCATTTATGGTAGCACATCTAAGGCAGTAAACGACCAAGTTATCTCTGATTCTATCTCCTCTGATCTTGAGCACGTGGTACAATGGGGAAAGGAGTGGGTGGTATGGTTAATGCATCTAAAACCAAGCTTCTCTCTTTGCATCATCAACATTCTGATCCACATTTGGCATCAATTAAAATGAATGGCTTTCGTCTTCAGGATAAAAAATATAAGAAATGTTTATTATAACAAGTATAAGAAATAATTATGATAAAAATACTAAACAGAATTATTATAAAAAGTATTAGAAATAATTATTATAAAAAGTATTAGAAATAATTATTATAAAATATAATATGAAAAATTATTATAAATAGTACTAAAAATATTTATTATAAAATGTTTCAGAAATAATTATTATAAAAAGTATTAGGAATAATTATTATAAAAATATACAAAATAAAAGTTAGAAAAAGTATTAGAAATAAAATTATAAAAAGTCTTAGAAATAATTATTATAAAAAATATAGGAAATAATTATTAGAAAAAGTAGTATAAATAATCATTATAAAAAGAATTAGAAATAATTATTATAAAAAGAATTAGATGTAATTATTATAAAAAATATTAGATGTAATTATTATAAAAAGTATTACAAATAATTATTATAATAAATAATAAAAATAATTACTATAAAAAGTATGAGAAATAATTATTATAAAAAGTATTAGAAATAATTATTATAAAAAGTATTATAAATAAATATTATAAAAAGTATTAGAAATAATTATTATAAAAGGTATTATAAATAATCATTGTAAAATTTATTGTAAATAATTATTATAAAAAATATAAAAACTAATAAGCTATTTGGTGACTTTAATGTCCACGACAAAAACTGGCTTGGATTCTCTACTCACACAGATGCAGCGGGCAGCACAACCCATAGCTTCGCTATATCTCACTCCCTATCACAAATTGTTACGTTTCCAACCCGTTTCCCTGACCAGGAAGAACAACACGCATCACTTCTAGATCTGTTTTTGACCACAGTTCCCGATGACTGCATAACGAAGGCCCACAGCTCACTCGGGAACGCTGATCATGCAGTGATAATGGTTGAAATCGCCCTAAACTCTAGACCCAAAACTGAAGAGCCAGTGCTCAAAACAACGAGATATTATAATAAGGCTGACTGGGAAGCCATCAGGGAACTAATTAGAGATGCCCCATGGAAAAATATTTTCTCTCTCCCTGCTGAACAATGTGCAAACGAGACCACTGACTGGTTCAAAACTGCAATCGAAGCGCATGTTCCCATACGGAAATTTTATAGTAAGCCCCACTCTCCCCAATGGTTTACATCGACTTGTGCAACTGCCATTGCTCAAAAGCAGCATGCATACCATAGGTTTAACCGACATCAGTCCAGTTCAAACAGACTGAAGTATATAGAAGCTAGAAATAACGTTAAGAAAGAAATAGCGACAGCTAAGAGAGAATTTACAGAAACCACTAAAAAGCGCATCGAAGCACAAAAACTAGGAACTCGAGACTTCTGGAAAATCTACAACAGTGTAGTAAATAATGGGCAATCAACAATTCCCCCACTAACCAACAATCACGAGGTTGTCTCCTCAGCAACCGACAAGGCTAACATGCTTGCCAGTCGGTTTGCCTCAAACTCCACACTGGACCCTTCCAACCACCCCCTACCTGACTTTCCTATGCGGACAGACGCCACACTAGACGATCTGAAAACCACCCCTGCTCAGGTGCATGCTATCATAAAAAACCTTGACACCTCAAAAGCATGTGGACCCGATCTTATCCCAGCTGTGCTATTAAAAAAGTGCTCAGCCGAAGTAGCTCCAGTTCTCTCCAAACTCTACAACAAATGCCTTAATGAAGCTTGCTTTCCGGGCTGTTGGAAAACTGCTTCTGTTGTACCAGTATTCAAGAATTCTGGCGAAAGGACAGACCCATCTAATTATCGCCCCATTAGCCTCCTCCCACTTTTTGCCAAAATATTTGAGACCATAATTAACCATGCTCTAGTCCATCATCTTACAGATGCTAAACTACTGACTGACAAACAATATGGATTTAGACAAGCCCGTTCCACAGCAGACATCCTAACTGTGATCTCTGAACGTATATACCATTCACTGGACAAAGCGGGGGAGGGCAGAGCGGTAGCTCTAGATATATCTAAGGCTTTTGACAGTAGAATCAGATCATACGGTATCACTGGTAGAATACTTAACATAATTAAATCCTTCTTAGATAAGAGAAAAATCCAGGTTTTCCTCGACGGTCGTACATCTAAACAATATGATATAAATGCGGGGGTGCCCCAGGGTTCTATCCTTGGACCTCTATTGTTCCTGATATTCATAAATGACCTCCCCGACAACATTGCCTCTGAGATGGGTATATATGCTGATGACGCTACACTCTATGGCAGGCACGACAGGAAGACGAATGAACACATTTCTAAAGAAATGGCAGAAACACTAGAGGAAGACCTCCAATCTGTAGTGGAGTGGGGACAAAAGTGGTTGGTCGCGTTCAATGCTGCCAAGACTAAACTAGTTTCATTCAATAATTACAAGAAACCCTATCTACCACCCATAGCAATGGCCAACGACTCTTTATCTGAGAGTCCATCTTTCAAACTGCTTGGCCTAACGTTCACAGGAAACATGAGTTGGAACAATTACATTGAAGGCATTGCCAGGGCCGCTGCAAGAAAGGTGGGCTCTCTCTACCGTGCTAGAAAACTACTAACACCCGAAAGTATCCTGTACCTCTATAAGGCCACCATTCGCCCATGTATGGAGTATTGCTGCCACATCTGGGCTGGTGCATCTGCTACTAGTCTCTTGCTCCTTGACAAGTTTCAAAAGAGAGTCACAAACCTGATAGGCCCTGAACTGGCATCTAAGCTTCAGCCTCTGTCCCATCGACGAAATGTTGCATCCCTCTGCCTTTTCTACAAGTATTTTAGGGGTGAATGCTCTGACGAACTGCAATCACTTGTGCCCCCACGACGTGAGCACCCTCGACAAACCCGACAGGCTGCTAAATCCCACCCCCACACTGTAGAGATCCCTAGATGTAAAAGATCTTTTTACTCCAATAGTTTCTTCCCCAGAACCGCTAGACTCTGGAATTCCATTCCAGGTCCCTGCTTCCCCAACAGTACTGACATGCAGAAGTTCAAGTGTAACGTGAACCGACACCTTGCTGCCCAAATCCCTACATAGTACCCCAGTAGTTGTTGCCCATGATAGTAGCCCCCTACACCAAAGTGGCAATTTGCCTTGTTTGGGGTGAAAATGTAAAAAAATAAAATAAAATAAAATATTATAACAAGTAGAAGTATTAATAATTATAAAAAATATTTAAAATAATAATTATAAAAAGTATTAGAAATAATTATTACAAAAAGTGTTAGAAAGAATTATTATAAAAATATTAAACATAATTATTATAAAAAGTATTAAAAATATTTATTATGAAAAGTATTAGAAATAATCATAAAAATATTAGAAATAATTATTATAAAATTATTAAAAATACCTATTAGAAAAACTATTAGAAATAATTATTATAAAAAGTATTAAAAATAATTATTATAAAAATATTTAAAATAATTATTATTAAAATATTAAAAATAATTATTAGAAGTAATCATTATACAAAGTATTAAAAATAATTATTAGAAAAAGTATTAGAAATGATCATTATAAAAAGTATTAGAAATAATTATTATAAAAAGTATTAAAAATAATTATTATAAAAATATTAAAAATAATTATTATAAAAATATTAAAAATAATTATTATAAAAATATTAAAAATAATTATCATAAAAATGTTCGAAAGATTAATTGTAACAAGTATTAGAAGTAGTAATCACAATAATGTGGCACTATTCTGGTCCAATTTGCCGTTCCTGTAAGATTTTTATTTTATGCACTATACTGACTCTATCTGGTATGGTTCTAGTCCTATTGCAGGACCAAAAGAGGCTCATTCTTCCGGATCATGGTCTCACGTTCTGATTAGATCCATGGTAAAATACCTTTCTAGATGATGGGCGTGGGAAACCATTTACTAGCATCTGTTATATTAATCATTAATTCTCTACAAAGTTAGAGAATTGATTATCTGAGTTCGCTGAAATGAAATGATGAATAAAAAGCTTTTATCTTTTCTTACAAAAAATACCATTTATTTCTTAACTTCCCATTATGCTCTTGGTATTAGTTGCAGCTCATTGCAATGGTCAACTACTTTGGTTGGTGTCTCGTGCAAAACTGATTTCTTTGCATGCTACAAGGAAAAATAACAGTTGTCCATCAAACAGACACTTTAAATGTCCACCATTTGCTTGTGTATGGAATCGACAATTATCACTTTTGGAACTTTGAAGAGTTTAAATTTTAGCCTGTTATACTCTCTCACCAATGAGTTAATTCAACATGAAACGAAGTTGTTTCAAAACATAATCAATGCCATCACAATTCTTTGCCCTTTTCAATTAGTGACGAGGTGAAAATATATTTGGGTTATGTTTCTTAGTCATGTTTGGCTCATGGTTACGGGAAAGGGGCGTATCTACCTTCATAGTAGTATTATCATTTTGAAACTCCTCTGTTATGTCAAAAGCGCTTTACCAAATTTGCTGGAATCTTTTATTTATTATTATTATTATTATTATTATTATTATTATTATTATTAGTAGTAGTAGTAGTAGTAGTAGTAGTAGTAGTAGTAGTAGTAGTAGTAGTAGTAGTAGTAGTAGTAGAATGTTATTATTTATGACACATCTAGTATTCTTCATTTCAAATTGGATGCAAACGTATCCAATAGTTTTGGCGCCTAAATTTATATACAGAGAAATAAAGATGAAAAAGAAAGCAGATAAATTTGAGAGAGAGAAAGAAACAGGAATAGATAGGAAGGAAGATACATGTTATCAGACTTATTAAAATTATAGAGAAGGTAGTAGCAGCAGTGATTACAAACGCTTACAATAGCAGCAGAGATAGCTCATGGTTAATGATATTGAACCTGTACTTAATTTCTAAGCTCGGTGCTGATTGGTGCAAGAGTTTAACTTCTTGTCTAACTTGCTTAACTAAGGGATACCCTTCATGTTCAGTGCGTGATGGGAGATTATAAAAAGGATAACACACTGTTTACCGGCACGACACTCTCAACAACTCATTACGTTGCTCGAACTAATATAAAAACTTTTCTCTTGGGGCGTAATAGCAACCTCTTCTTCCAGGCCTCTAGTCTTGAATTCTGTTACATATAGAGGTTTCATTAAAAGAGAGAGTCTTAGAGAGAGAGAGAGAGAGAGAGATGTTGTTGTAAGAGAGGTTGTTCATGTTATTATTCTTATATATTAAATGTTCATTCCTTAATTGTGTTTATGGAAGAAGAAGAAGAAGAAGAAGAAGGGGATAGTGTTCACTGTTCAGACATTGTATAGACATGATGATGTTTATGTCACGACATTTTATAACACAGACATATAATAACAATTTTGTAGGAATCACAAACATAAGACGACGTTCTACAAAAATATAGATGCGTTTATTCTTCACACGACCGGCCGTGATTTCCATCATCAAAAATTCAAAGCTTCACATTTTAAGTTTAAAAGTGATCGTCTCGCTTCTAGACGTTCGGACTCTCTCTGAGTTTCTCACTGACTAACCCTAACTAACTATCACTTCCTATATTGAGAAATCCATGCATGTCCGGCCACATGACTAAAATTCACATCCCCTCAACATGCGTGGACTTGCATGTTTCCAATATTATGATTTCCCAATAACCTATTTTTCTTTTGTTGTTTTCACAAAAGAATTCAACCTCCATATCTAATTTATTTAACCAATATTCTATTATCCACATTCTTTCTAACAATTGAATAGTTTATTTATTATTTATTTCATCCGAATTAACAATTTACTGGACATTCCATTTAAACCTATTGTTCTTTAAAACTTATGTCAAGGGTTCGATTTCTGCTTTCTCTCATTTTATTTTCATTTTAACTAATCTCTCTATTTTTATACTTACATGAAAAGGGGACAGCCCTTATCATATAACAATTTGACTTCGATAAGAAAACTCAGAATCTAACATGGCGACCGCCAACACATATGAACTAAATACTGCATCACACACGCGCACACACACACACACCTGCATACATGCATAGATGCGGCCTAACTTCAGCACTAGTGAACATGAACATTTTCAAATATGGACTTTTTCCTTTCCTTACTGTTGTGTCATGGAACAACAGTGAAAATAAGAACAAGCAAGTCAAGGTTCGGTTAAGGAACAAGTGTATTAACAATAATGTACAAAGATAGGAAAGCGTATATATCTGCTGGGCACTTGGCTAGCAGTTGAAGTGCAGTCGCATCTCTCTCATCGGTGTTGGAATTACTAGCGCTATTTATAGTTCTAATCGGTGTAAATTCCTCTGTTCAAGGAAGGCCAGTATAACACTTAAAAACAAGACATTCGTCATACCCTTCTTATATTAACTATTCTCTCTTCTCTACTACGGGAACATGTTATTTAACACCACATGAAGTTTCTAACCTTTTGTCTTTGTTCATATTCGTTGGCATATTCATTTAACACCTTTCTCTTCCATTCTTGTTTTCTTCCACAATAAAGTTGTTTCAAATGTTAGAATGATACTTTGTTTTTGATTCTACATTTTGGAGGGAAAGTGTTCAGATGTGAGAATATGTTTACGTACACAAGTGTTGAAGTCAGGCATGTTATTTAGTCCTCACATTACACGAAAGACATTTCCAACCAAGAGGGAAGGATCGTTACTTCAGAGTCAGCTGTTGTTTTGACTTGGTACTATGTGAACATTATTAAGCCTCTCATAGTATTCGTTATTATTCAACTGTCAATTTATCCTTGTTGTTGAATTTCTTTTTAATAGCCTTATTAGTAAAATAAATAAACAAAAAAATAATGCGACCGTTGATGGTAAATAAACATTTAATAGCAGCTGACCACCTTCACTATCGTTGGTCTATAAGTGAGGCTTTTGTCCCATTTCATATTTAATTATATTTAAAAATCATTGTAATGTCAAGGTATGTCAAGTCGTTTAGATTCTTAAGATAAATTGACCCTGTGTCACGTACCCCCCCCCCTCCCACCGTGTGTGGTGGAACAGATAAATACTGGAGATGATCGTCAATTAATAAGCGGCTATTGTCATTCTTAAGATACTAATCATCTTAAGATGTCATGTTACTTTCAGTTTTTAAATGTGTAGCAACCACTTACATACTTACAATTTGTGTTAGGAGAAACTCTCTAAATAGATTGCTTTGTGAGAAGAGATGCTCTTTTAAAAATTAAATAATGTTCATTGAATTTAAAATTGTGCAAAACGTTAAATAATTCAAAATATTAAAAAAAAAAAGAAAAAAAAAGAGAATGTATCACAGAACTAAAATATTTCTCCAGATTAATTTGTTGGTGGCTTGCTTAACTAAGAGATACCTTTCATGTTCAGTGCGTGATGGGAGATTATAAAAGGGACAACACACTGCTTACCAGCACGACACTCTCAACAACTCATTACGTTGCTCGAACTAATATAAAAACTTTTCTCTTGGGGCGTAATAACAACCTCTTCTTCCAGGTTTCTAGTCTTGAATTCGACTTCGATAAGAAAACTCAGAATCTAACATGGCGACCGCCAGCACATATGAACTAAATACTGCATCACACACACACACACACACACACACACACACACACACACACACACACACACACACACACACACACACACACATGCATAGATACGGCCTAACTTCAGCACTAGTGAACATGAACATTTTCAAATATGGACTTTTTCCTTTCCTTACTGTTGTGTCGTGGAACAACAGTGAAAATAAGAACAATCAAGTCGAGGTTCGGTTAAGGAACAAGGGTATTAACAATAATGTACAAAGATAAGAACGCGTGTATATCTGCTGGGCACTCGGCTAGCAGTTGAAGTGCAGTCGCATCTCTCTCACCGGTGTTGGAATTACTAGCGCTATTTATAGTTCTAATCGGTGTAAATTCCCTTTTGAGGTTGTTAATGTTGAATACAATTAGTTAGATAAAAGGACTTTATGATTTTAAGTTTTTAAAATGTTTTAAACTGATGATATAAATAATCGGTATGTACTACTGGACACAGTTTCATGTCATACCGTAGCCCATTATTCACTTTTAGATTTACTAAAACATCTGCTCTGTACTTTTTCGAAACAACTTATTGTATAGAACAAATTAAAAAAAATTTGTATAATATATTTTTTTTAATCTATTGAAGGTCATTTTGAATTGTCAACATACGCCTTGTAGAATCTTGCTTCCTTGATAACTGAAAACTTGACTCTGGTGAAAGGACTGACCTACAAAATTATCGCACCATGAGTCTCCTTCTACTTTTTCCTAAAATCTTTGAATCACTCTACTGATAGCCTGCCTCCTCAAAAATGCTAATCTTATTTCGGACAAACATTATGGATTTAGGCATATCTCTGAACATATATATTGCACATTGTATAGGTTAGGTAAAGCCAGAGCAATGCCACATCAATATGACTGTGCCTTAACGGTTGGAATTTGGACTTATATTATTTCTGAGCTTCATAAACAGCCTCCCTGATAAGTATATTTGCTAATCATACCAGCATGAGAGAATAAGAGTTTTGGTTTGGTTTGGTTAAACTATTCGAAAGCAACATTGGAAGGTTAGGTTCATGTTCTGTAGAAGCACCTCTCTCCTTTTAATGTTCCAAAAAGGGTCACTTGTACAAAATTTGAACCGGAATTTTCTCTTTAACTGTAAATATAAACAAATCTTAAGTGAAGTTTAGTTTAGTTTAAAAAATGGACATCTTGTTAGGTTCAAATTATCCGAAACGGCATTTTGTTTAGTTTGTCATAGGTATTTTTAACTGTCGAATTCCCTTATTTGGATATTCCTTTAATCTGATAAACATATGAAGCAGCTAACGAAATGTATGACTTGTTTTAAGTGTTATAGACGAAAGAACAAATGTTAAATGTATTGAAATAAAAAGTAAACACGGACGCCACTAATGTAAAAAAAAAAAAAAAAAAAAAAAAATCTAGAAAAGTCCCCAGTGTCGTTGGGGAGATGGAGAGGAAAAAATAATTAGTGAATAAATATTATGGTAACATTGATAAGTATGACTTGTTTTGGAATGTGACTCTGCTAGGAATGATTATACGAATTTATGATAACGAATGAAAGCGTCTGATAATGTGTGCAAAACCTACATCAGATATTGGCTAAAAGTCTGACCATATTGAATTTATATGTGGCGTCTTCGTTTGTAAAGTTATGTTTTTTCTAGCCAGGAATAATCATATCTATTTTATTATATATAGATAGATAGTGATAACTACAATTAATTATTTCGGGTATGTTTTACAATAGACAACATTATTTCTTATCTAAGTATGGTTCGTTGTCGAACGGCGTATCTTGATGGAATTTACTTTTTGTCTGTACGTTCTCGACGTGTGTTATGTCCTTGTTTCCCAGAAACATCGTTTCAAACACATAATTCAAGCTCTTCCATCACCAAGCACCTACACCCACCTTGTTTAACCTCGTGACCCTTATTTCCTTAGTCATCAGCTACAACAAGATGAAAGGGTAAATGAGATTCGGATTTAATTGATAATACCCTCAGCTTGTATAATTATGACCGGTTGACCTTGGAGAAGGCATTTTACAACAACAGTGGGGAGATGCCTAAGACATCGATCAGAATAGCTTCATCAATATTTGCAAAGAGATCGAGTTCGGGGGTTTCATCTTTTTGAATGTGCCGGGCAAACATAAATATGTAGAATATAAGGACAACACTTAATAACTGTATTGATTATCATCGTTAGTAGGTTCGTATGAAAATAAGTTAGTATTGGGAAGAGTTCACTTTTTTTATTCGTTTTACTTCGGCAAGTTTTAAGAAATTAAGGGGGCTAAATCCTCCTGGAGCTAACACTTGATTCTGTTATGATTTAAATTTATATTCGAGGGCTCTTTTTAGAATAGCTGCTGTTCCCTTTATGACTGCTATTTGTATTTCGTTATAGCTTGGTTTTCCAGGGATTGCTTCTAAGAATTTATGAAGATTGTTTTTTATTAACCCAGTTGCTCCTATCACAACCGGTATAATGTTTATTTCTTTCAGAGATCATGTCGTTTTCAGATCATTTTTTAGGTCCTGATATTTTCTTATCTTTTCCCGTTCAGCTCTGTTAAGGCCAAAATCATTTGGGACTGTGACATCGATAATGAGCGCAGTTCTTTCGGACTTGTTCCATATTACAATATCTAGTTTGATGGCATTGTCTTTTATGTATCTGCCCGCCATAGAATCTTTGTCATAGAACTCGGTCACTTTTCTGTTTGATGTTATCAGTGGTGGTTCATGTTCCCAGATGTTCGTCGATCTGTTAAGCTGCATCTCTCCACAGATCTTCCAATGGAGGTACTTACATACTTTGTTGTGACGGGCAGTGTATAGACAAAAGAACTAATGGTAAATGTATTGAAATAGAGACGTGTAGAGACGTTGATGAATGATTAGACTGACCTGTTGAAAGAGAGAGTTCATGGATGCATGTTGAAGTTAGTGAAGTTAATCGGGGCGTATGGACAAGGACAAAAGAGTCCTGTGAAAGAAAGAGAGTTCATGTTTGTACTGCATTGAAGTTCGTGTGCAGAGGTAGCCATGTTGGCTTGTTTGTATTCTAGTCAACACAAGGCCAACAGTCCAGGTAAAGTTGTGCCCAATAGCAGAGTGTGTAGTCAAGTGAGAACCTGGAAATTTGTCTTCTTGTTAACTCAGAGCCAACGGCCAGGGCGAAGTTGCACCCCAACAGCAAAATGTGTAGTCAAGCGAGAGCTAGGAAGAAAGAGAGAGAATAGCAGTGGGTTTAACCACGGCTACCGAGAGAGTAGGCCAGTGAACATGACAGCGTGACATCATTTCTTGATCAACTTGTAGGTATAGAAAGTTTCCGGTGTTCAACCACGTGATCACGCTAACAGGCATAAAAAATAGGGCTAGTGTTACCGAACGTCCATGTATGTTCTCCTAAATAGAAAGAACAATTCTTCATTTGAATAATAATTATTATAATTGCATATTGGGATAATTTTAATCTAATAAAATATAGTAAGTGGACTCGTTTTTTAATTTTTATTTCTATCGGAGAAAGTCGATTATTTCATTTTTTTTTTTTTTTTTTTTACTGCAAACAAACAATTTTTATATAATATTTTTCAGTCCGTTCTTTTAATAATAAATAAAACTTTTCACTGAGTATTTCCAAATATTTTAAAGTTCGCATTTTTCACAACAATAAACTTCACAACAATTCGCATTTTTCACAACAATAAACTTCTTTTTTTATGATCGATGAATTTTCAATATTTTAGCACCGGGCGTAATTTATTGTTTTGAAATATATTTAAAAATTCCAAGTTTTGGTTTTTAATTGTAAATAATTTATATGACTGAAACATTTTAACTGTAAATAATTTAAACTGTAAACATTTTAACTGTAAATAATTTACATGACTGAAACGAGAAATTAAATAGGAAACTTTTTATTCTCTCCCGAGATATACGAACACCACAAATTAATTAAAAATTCATTAACTAATCAGTTTTAATTAGTTTCGATATGAACTAAAAATAAAGAGTATATTAAATAAATATTTTCTTGTTTTATCTTATAAATAGATGTTGTTTGCACCGTGCTGAAATATTATTTAGAAAGCTATTTTTAACAGGGGGCTTCTAACTATTATGTACTTTCATCTAACAATTTAATGAAAAAAAGGGGGGTCGTTTTACTATACACATAGATTCGAAAAAGTTGTCAAAAAACAAATATATAACAAATAAATGTTATTAAAGGCAAGATAAGTTACTTTTCTAACAAACTGGATAAATTTTTAGTGTTTTTATTTAATGTAAAATGTTTATTCGGTTCGAAAATCATAGTGTTTATCGATACATTTGAAAAAGACAAATGGCGGCGAGCTCGCTGTTGAATGCGTTAAGTTTGGGAAAATAAGTTCAAACTAAAAAACTATACAAAATACTGTTAGAAACTCACTCAATATATGTTACCGTGACATTGGCTCACATATATTGAATGTATTTCTAACATTATTTTGTAATACAATATTGTAGATGTTTACTATATTTTCTTAGTCTTTAACTAATGTTCACATTATAGTATGATTGTCTTTTAGTAGTTATGTAAACTTCATTTTCGTATTCATGTATTCTGCACTGAAAATGAAAATGAAGATTATAGAGGAGTTTAGGATTCCTAACCATGTAACTGATGAAAATGCACTATACATTTTGATGAAAAACATGGGAAAAAATGAACATACAAGTAGAAGAACAGAAACCAAAACTTTAAATATAATTTCTGTATTTAAAGTAATAGTTATTTAAATATTTCAACATATAATCTTGTGTGGAAAATCCAGCTTCCCAATAAGGGGCACTCTGGATAGGAACAAAAATAATCTCAGTCATGAAAGATTTATCCTCCACCGACCGAGGACAGAAAACGTGAACTGTAGCATCAAAACAGATACTACACTGTGATCTTATTCTGAAGGCCAAGAAATGTTTGTGTTTAATATGTTTCTTTAATTGTTTGTTCCCTAAATTAATACTTCAGTTTTATCATTATTAGATTGTATATTGCTTTAAAATTATGTAATTTTACATAATATTTATATTTTATATTGAATAAAGTTCAGTTTCATATTAATTGAATTGGGTTCCTTTTATTTTATTTTTTAAAATGCTCGCATGACAGTGATAGTTTGACAAATCTTACCTACATTGCAGCAGACATTTTTCAGTTAACAGGCCTTCTATATCTCAGTGGTCGTGGTTTAACCTGTTATAAACTCAGTCAAGTGGTCAACTGGCCTGAGAGCTAGCCTCATTGGACAAGTCAGAAAGGAAGTTGACTGATATGATGTTACAAAACTAAACATATTCTTCCCAATACTAACTTATTTTCATACGAACCTACTAACGAAGACAATCAATACAGTTATTAAATGTTGTCTTTCTATTCTACATATTTATGTTTGCGAGTATATGTTGCTACAAGTATTTACTGGCAGTTATAAGAACTATGCAACTATCTAAAGACGACAATTCATCATATGGTCTTTTGTTAGACTGAAAGTTGTGATCAGATTGTGTACGAGCTTCTGCTGATACCAGAATTTCGCGAATCTGTTTCCTACATACATTTCGCTCATTTCACCTGTACTAAAAATGTATTCAAATGACACTCTCTCAAAATTTACGCTTGTTGATCTAATTTTCCTGTTTACCAACGTAGGGCCATAATATATAACAGTTGTTCTGTTTTATTTACACTTTCATAGAAGATACAAAAGGATCGGCCTTTGTGGTCTTTTTTTAAATGCCATTTTTTTTTTTTTTTAGGAAAACAATATTACTAATTTTGGAACACTGAAAACATTTTTATATTCCGTACAAATTTCAGTATTCCAAAATTTGTAATATTGCAAAAAATATATTTAGAAACAAAAAACATAGTACATCAGTAAGTGCTTTAACAAAATTAAGAAAGGCCGGCCATTTTGTATTTTCTATTGTAAACAATACACAGTATAACTCCTATAGTTTGAACATCCGCTTCGTTCAAATTAGAGGATGCTGTTCAAGTTTCGTGATAAAAAAATGTGCTGCAGTTAACTTTAATTTTCTAAGAATTAAGAAATAGTAAATGAAATTCATTGCTATATGATACTTCAAGTATTTGAGTTTACGATATATTGCAAGAATTGTTAAATATTATTACCAAGAACAAAAACATTGAAAATAAATTAAATCTACTCTTAATTGTTAGGTATTTATTACCTCTACATCTACAGAAATCATACATTTATGTAAAATAAAGTTTTTTTATTTATTCATTGAATGAGTCTCATTGCAGTTTCTATTTTCATCAATTGAGCTCTCGGACGCTGCCATTGTATTACATAAGCGATCACGAAAATCTACAATTTCTTGGCTCTGTAGCTTCTTTATGATTATATCTCTTCAGAGTGACATTGCTTGCAAAACATAGCTGTCATTAAAGTAAGAACTTTTTTCTAGAAATTTTATAACCGTCTCCATAGACTTTTCTGCATCATTCCATGATATTGCTTCATCAGAGTGTTCTTGGATATTTACATTAGGATCAAGAGAATGTGAGCTGTCGCTATTTTCATCACCGTTACTGCCTTCAGGATATTGATCAGTAGTTTCCTCATCTTGTTGCACCCACATTTCAACACATTTGCATTAAGTGATTTAAGAACAGTGTGGTTGGTCGGTAACCGTTTGGTTTCAAGAATTTTTTCTAGACCAGATGTATTCTCTGATTCTTTCAATTCAGAAGCCTTTGGCGCTGGGCATAATTTACCCCATTAATGTGGTTGCTCGAACTTGATTCCATGCACTTGTGAGAGAATATATGGCATCTTTGATAGTAAACTGGCGCTGAAAATCGCTTATACTCACGGTACTATTTATCATATTCATCATGAAATCATTTCTGTAGAAACATTTCAAGTTCCAAATAACCCCTTGATCCATGGATTGGATGCGAGAAGTCACATTAGATGGTAAGTAGCACACAAAAATATTCCCGTAAGATGACACTAGTTCTGACTCAGGAGGATGTGCTCTACAATTGTCCAACAGAAGCAAGCACTTTGAATCAGGTTTGCCTAATTCAAGAAAATGCCTCTGGACAACTGGCACAAATTCTTGCAAAAAACATTTTTTAAACAACTGTTGATTCATCCATCCATTTCGTGAAGAATAATGGGATACTGGCAAAGGCGAAACTCCTTTCAATGCTCGGAGACACTTTGATTTGCCGATGACAAGCTTATGTTTATGAGTTCCAGAAGCATTAGCGCATACCATCACTGTTAGTCTTTCTTTATTCAATTTGAATCCTTTTATTTTCTGCTCTTCGGATCCGGCTAATGTTTTTGTAGGTAAGCACTTCCAATTTACGCCACTTTCATCAGCGTTGTAAACATCCTCTGGTGTTAAACAATAATCGGCAATTATCGTGTTGAATTTGTCACAATAATTTGATACTGTGTGCGTATCAGTAGACCGTTGTTCGCCTGACATTTTTAATTGTCTTATACCATGTCTACTCTTAAAGCTCCTAAGCTAGCCTTCACTGAATTTCATATCTTCTGTGATATTCAACTCTTCCTTAAGAGATTTTGCTTTAGCAATTAACATGGGCCCAGATAGTGCTACACCTTAATTCCGTTTTGCTACAAAGCACTCATGCAATATTCGATCGAATTCAACTTGCTTTGGTCTGCAAAGAGTCCTTCTTTTGACATGTCTTTTATTTGAAGAGAAAGGAGCAGCCTTCAATATTTCCTCCTTTTTCTCTTTGATGTAAAACAGCGTACTTCTTCCAATCTTATAATCTCTCAATATAACGCTATAACTCCAGCATCTAATTTTTTCTTTAATTTGACGTTTTTCGAGTAATGTCAGTGTCACTTGTTTTCTTTTAGAGTTGCAAGCCATTGTGATGGGTTGTTTTACACTATTTTAAATATAGCAATCTGAAAAAAAATTTACAGTTAGTGTAAATTAATTATGAATAGCTAATCTACATTAATTACATAATACCAATATTAACATTTCTGCGCAATATCTGACTAAACCATGTAAACAGTTTTACTGCAACTCCGCATCAAATATGCTAATACAATTTCCATGACGAGACAGTTCAAGTTAAGAGAAAGTCCAGGTTTAGAAGAAGTCCAAATGAGAGGAAGTCCAACTTTAGAGGAAGTTCAAATTAAAGGAGTTTTACTGTATTATCAAATTTTAATCTAATTTATTAGCACTGTGAAATTATTGTTTTATTATACTTTGTTTGGTTTTCACTGTATTATTTTGCTATTAAAAAGCACATTGTTTATGACACGGTGTAAGGTGTTCATCCACCACGTTTTGTATTAAGTTTGGAAAATGTCTTACATTTTTAATCTTTTAAGTTTAGTATTATGTTCATTGTGGTAGCGGTACAAGGTTCCATTGTATGAGAGGTGGGCGTGAAGTTTTGTCAAGGTGAATTAATAGATGGAAAGTGTGTTTTAAAGTCAATGGTTATTCTCATAAATTAGAATATAATCTTTTTTTTTTAATTCAAACGGAAAGACTATAGGGGGTTATCTTCACATGGACTAACTTCTGTAATATTAACAAAACAGTCCTTAAGCAAAAGGAAGACAAAGACTGTATATAAATAAAAATGTTGTATTTATTTGAGTGCTGGGTGTAGGTTACCGAAAGTTTAAACAGTGAAAAACAGGAATTAAGAAAAAATTAAATTAAAGAATTAAGAAAAAACATTTGTTGAGCTCTATGTCTTCCAACTATTCAGTGGATAGAGGCAAGGGAGGGGATTTTTTTGTGTGTGTGTGCCTAGAAGTAGTTCTTCAAAGCAGAAATTAACATGCCCAGAAGTATAATTGTCACTTATGTGACCAAACCACCTGGCAGGGCTGCTCTCCACCAGATGAAATAAATGTTAATGTTTATGACTGTTATAGGACAACACTTCGCTTTTTCGAATTGAGTAAACCCTTATGATGTCAGTTCATTGAAAATCTTGTCATTAATCTAGTTGAATTTGTCTCCAAGTTTTTCTTAAATTTGTTGCAGTCAACACAAGAAACAGAAATCCTACAACAAAATGGAGATCTCCAATAAGCTTCCCCCACAACTCTACACGGTCAGCAAAAGAATTGGTTTTATTATTTTTTTATAGATGTATTGTAGATATTGAATATGAATTGCCATTCAATGTTTCGTTTTGTTTTGTTTTGTTTTGTTTTGTTTTTTTTGTTTTGTTTTGTTTTTTTTCAAAATAAATTTCTCATCTAAATTGTTGAAGTTCATTTTTATAGGAAACCAGTTTTGACTAAAATTAGTGTATACATTTCTCGAGAAGATCAGATTTTTCAAGAGAAACAAAAATGTTGATATTTTTTCACGGTTAGAATCATATACACTAGAAAAGTAAAATATTTTTTAATTATTCTTGTAAAACAAAAATATTACAAAAAAATTGAATTTATTTAAAATCAAAAAGAATTATGCAAAAATCAAAACAATTACCCGTTCACAAATTTACCAGATAGCATTTCTAAACAAAAACATATGTGATCGAAAATCATAAAAGTGAGTTAACTTACGACTATTCATAATCAAAGTACAGACAAAGTAGAAATACGTTTTTTTTTAGCGTTGAAAATATGTTTAGGAATGAAATAATGTCTGATAAATTCTACTGTAGCAGTCACATATTCTAATTGTATTACATACAACTTTTCTTTCATGTAAATCAGTGGTTCTCAACCTTTTTTTACTCATGGACCCCTTTTCCGTTCTTTTCATCTTGGTGGACCCCTTCATAACTATTGGTCATAAGACAATCTTCTATTTTTCGCTCATATAAATTTTGAGGTTTTAATAATCAAAGAAATATTATATAATTAAGCTTTATTTTTAAATGAAAACTGATTTAATGCAAATAAAGTATTCTACAACAACTATAATAATTATGATAATTTTGTTATGTTTTGCCTGTGGACCCCCAGAAATATTTCATGGACCCATAGGGTCCATGTGGACCCCGGTTGAGAACCCCTGATGTAAATGGACAAGTGTACCGCTAAAATCAGAAGCGCTGACGTAGTAACACAAATCATATTTCCCACTGACCACAGTTGGAGACAGTAAGCTGACCAGAACATGTTGCATCATACTCTTTATAAAGACAGACTGTTAGCTGTTTTAATTATGTTTTAAAAAGGTGTTTTTATTTAAAACTTTGATATCGTATATTAATTAACTTTTGGGGTCAGATCATGTTTATTTACATTCAAGGGATGCATTTCTAGAGTCATCTTTCTTGTTAGATTAATTTTCTAAGCAACTATCAATGTGTCTTTCAGATCAACCTGTTAGAAATAAATTTGATCAGTGTGATATACAAGACCGTATGGGTGGTCGTGGTCTGGTAATATCCAGCACAGTTTCTATTTAGCGCATAGATGAGACCCTAGCAGGTATTACCACAATTTCAGGTCAGAGTAAATTATTATGAGTAATGGCAACTAAGAAATGACTTCTTACCCCACCACCACCACCACCACCAGATGTAATTTGATGTCTTCTCCAGGAAATGAAATTTGTTGAGAATTTTTTAAAGTCATTTTGTCATCTTTTTCTTTTGTTTTTCTTTCTCAGCTTGGTTCCGGTCAACACAAGTTTTGGCAACACTTGGAATCATCTGCTCTTTGGCTGGTTCCCTAATTCTCTTGTACATCACAATAGCAAAAGAAGGGGCTTTTAGGAAAGCTATTACCACTTTTTTTGGCTTAACAGGTGAGTCACTGTAAGATTTTAGTTTTATGTGGCAATTATTATTGTATCATTATAATAATTAAGAAAATTATGTTAAATAAGCTAAAACCACAGGAATTGACATAAATGAAGATAAATGTTTAATTGTAAAAAAAATGATACCAAGTTTCAAAAGACATGTTTAATGCAGAAAATATTAGATGAGTTTTCTTTTCCTCACCTATTTCCTACAAATAAAAATGGACTGCAGTTATTTCTAGGGTTAGCCAATCTGCAGCAAATTTGTACCAAAATATTCTGACAGAATTTATGAGTTATTTATTTGGACCACACAGTGTAATAGGTTTTAACTCTTGCAAAATAAAATAAAATAAAATAAAAACACAACAGTGATCATGATTTTCAATTCTAAAATGGATGTTACATTAACCATGGATGCTTGAACTGAGAAGACATTTAAAAGAAAGAGCATAATAAGCAAAAGTTGTTATACTTATGTTATACTTATGTACCGATGTAGTAAAAAAAAGAAAATAAATGTCATGTTTTTTTTTTTATGAGCGTCACATGAATTTCTTTGATTTATGGTTGCCTTCATGAGAATCTATTTCCCATTTTTTAACTCAACATAGAATTCAGTCAGGGGACCGTCAACAGATGTATACTGCAATGTTGGTTCAAAAGATTTTCTTATGGCCAACAACTTCGAAGATGAAGAAGATCGTGTGTATCTCTCTAGAGTTGACAACATCGATTTGAAGTTATTATTCAAAGAAAATCAACATGAAAAAATTGCTGAAAGGCCAGTCTAACAAAAGTTCTGAGAAACCAAAGAAGCTCGAACAAAGACGATTCTTCTATTGGTCATAAAAATTATATACAACGAAAAAGGGGTCCTTTATAATAATCTGCAACAACCAGCTCAGTGATTGGACCAAGTGCTGGAACAGTTCTCTAAATCCTGGAAGCATCACAATAAAGTGATGTTGACTGTTTAGTTGGTTAATCAACTATAGCATCATGGAACCTTGAAAAACAGCCACTGTAAATAAGAAACCACAGAAACTGCAGTGTATGCATAAAGCACTCGCTTTAATCAACAGGAACTGCACAATCCTCCTGCACCATTACATTCAGAAAATGTTTATAATGTATGCACTCGTCATGGAACAAAAAAAATGTCATCTTCCAAAAATTACGTAAATTAATCAAACAGTTTGTTTTTAATATAGAAAATCATTTTTACAATTTTTAATGATTAAAAGTCTGTTGTAGCCATTCAAGGCTGAGTTAAAACTTTTTTTATGATTTTCCATGGAAAAATTCATCTAAACAACGAAGATTTCTTATTAATTTCCATACAAAAAATAATCTAAACTATGATTATTTTTATCTTTGTAGGTCTGCTGACACTTGTGGCCGTTGTGATCTTTGTCGGCTTCGCTCCCAAAAATGAACACGTCGACTGGAATGGTTATATCTGGTGGCCAATTTCTTTCTCAGTGGTGGGTTCGCTCATAGCTTGGGTGTCGGCTCTAATGAACAGTGTCCAAATGGTCAAGGAAGATTCCATTTGACAAACAATTAATCCAGTTTTGCAGGAAAATTCTAAAAACATGTTTTCAATAAATGATTATAAAAAATATTAACAACTATTTATTTATTTATTTATTCTACGGACTTTGTCTTGTTCTTCGTTGTTATTTGTACACCTGTCAACATTTCATCTTGACATTGATGTTTTTCTAATATTTTTTATCAATTTCAAATAAAAATAGTTTTGTTAACGTGCGTGTTGTTGAAGGATTGTATATAGTGTATAAAAAGTATTGCTATTAAAAGCAATGAAAATGGGATATTAGCCAGTTTATTAGAAAATTATCTGAGACATCATGTGAGGTGGATAAAACGACAATATTCATGAATTCAATAATTGTCGACAAATTTTTGACCAATGTATTGTATCGAATCAAAGATGGTACAGTAGCTGATTTTTTTTATATTTCGAGGAAAATCTCCTTCTAAAAAAGTCAGAAATTTTCTTTCAATTCAAAGCATGTTTTTCACGTATAAGCTAGAAGCAGAAATGTTTTTAGCAGTTCTACAAAATATTATTTATGATTATATTCATTTAATTTCTTTAATTGATTGATTAGTATGGATGGAGCCCACCTGCTTTGCAGCAGCTGCAGCAATGCCCTCGGTGTATCTGTTCCAGCTAATGTTTTATGTGAACGTTAAGCCGAAGAGTTTGAACAAAGTACTTTCACGTAATGTCTCATCAGCCATAGCTATTGGTGGTTGAGAAGTTTTCTTATAATTATTAAAGGAAACAAGCTTAGTCTTGGCAGCATTGAATGGGATCACCCATTTATGTTCCCATTCCACTACAAACTAGAGGTCTTCATCTAGGGTTTCCGATATTGCCTTAGATATGTTCATTTGTTTTCCCCTCGTGCCTGCCATAGAGAATGATATCATCTGCAAATATACCCATCTCAGAGACAATTTTATCAGGGAGGTCATTTATGAATATTAGGAATAATAAAGGTCCAATGATCGACCACTGCGGTACATCTGCATTTATATCATATTGTTTTGACGTACGTCCATTGAGGGCAACCTGAATTCTTTTCTTAACCTGTCAAAAGGATAACAGTTGATATTAAAGGTTATTCAATCTTAGCAATAGTGATGATCGACTCTGGATGCTCAGTTATCATTATACCCAGTTAACTTTTCCCAAGAGACTTGGAGACACATAAACGCAACATCCGTAGACATAGCAGGTATACAAGAAAGTATACATGTAATCACAGAAATTTTATGTGACATCACAGTGGGTGAAATTGTATTTCCGAGTTTCAAAGAAATAAAAGTTCTCATCCTCAGTTGATGTTTCCTTGTTACTTGGACATTTGAAGCAGCAAATCCATGAAGAAATGCAGCATCGATGATGCGAACGGTGGTATAGCATTCACCTGCATAAAAAATGTAGGGGAGATTACACATAAAAAATGCGGGGGAGATTACGCATAAAAAAATGTAGGGGAGGTTACGCATAAAATATGTAGGGGAGATTACGCATAAAAAATGTAGGGGAGGTTACGCATAGAAATGTAGGGGACGTTACGCATAAACATTTAGGGGAGATTATGCATAAAACATGTAGGGGAGGTTACGCATAAAAAATGTAGGGGAGGTTACGCATAATACATGTAGGGGAGGTTACGCATACAAAATGTAGGGGAGGGTACGCATAAAACATATAGGAGAGGTTATGCAAAAAACATTTCGGTGAGGTTATGCATAAAAAATGTAGGGAAGGTTACGCATAAAAAATGTAGGGGAGGTTACGCATAATATATTTAGGGGAGGTTACGCATAAAAATGTAGGGGAGGTTACGCATAAAAAATGTAGGGGAGGTTACGCATAAAACATTTAGGGGAGGTTACGCATAAAAAATGTAGGGGAGGTTACACATACAAATGTAGGGGAGGTTACGCATGAAAAATGTAGGGGGGGGTTGCACATAAAAAATGTAGGGGAGGTTATGCATAAAAAATGTAGGGGAGGTTACACATAAAACATGTAGGGGAGGTTATGCATAAAAAATGTAGGGGATGTTACGTATAAAACATTTAGGGGAGGTTACGCATAAAAAATGTAGGGGGAGATTACTCATAAAAAATGTAGGGGCGGTTACGCATAATAAATGTAGGGGAGGTTACGCATAAAAAATGAAGGGGAGGTTACGCATAAAAAATGTAGGGGAGGTTACGCATAAAAAATGTAAGGGAGGTTACGCATAGAAATGTAGGGGAGGTTACGCATAAAAAATGTAGGGGAGGTTACGCATAGAAATGTAGGGGAGGTTACGCATGAAAAATGTAGGGGAGGTTACGCATAAAAAATGTAGGGGAGGTTACACATTTAAAATGTAGGGGAGGTTACGCATAAAAAATGTAGGGGAGGTTGCGCATAAAAAATGTAGGGGAGGTTACGCATAAAAAATGTAGGGGAGGTTACGCATAGAAATGTAGAGGAGGTTACGCATAAACATTTAGGGGAGATTGTGCATAAAAAATGTAGGGGAGGTTACGCATAAAAAATGTAGGGGAGGTTACGCATAAAAAATGTAGGGGAGATTACGCATAAAAAATGTAGGGGAGGTTACGCATAAAAAATATAGGGGAGGTTACGCATAAAAAATGTAGGGGAGGTTACGCATAGAAATGTAGGGGAGGTTACACATAAAAAATGTAGGGGAGGTTACGCATAAAAAATGTAGGGGAGGTTACGCATAAAAAATGTAGGGGAGGTTACGCATAAAAAATGTAGGGGAGGTTACGCATAGAAATGTAGGGGAGGTTACGCATAAAAAATGTAGGGGAGGTTACGCATAGAAATGTAGGGGAGGTTACACATAAAAAATGTAGGGGAGGTTACGAATAAAAAATGTAGGGGAGGTTACGCATAAAAAATGTAGGGGAGGTTATGCATAAAAAATGTAGAGGAGGTTACGCATAGAAATGTAGGGGAGGTTACGCATAAGAAATGTAGGGGAGGTTACGCATAAAAAATGTAGGGGAGGTTACGCATAAAAAATGTAGGGGAGGTTACGCATAAAAAATGTAGGAAAGGTTACGCATAAAAAATGTAGGGGAGATTACGCATAAAAAATGTAAGGGAGGTTACGCATAAAAAATGTAGGGGAGGTTACGCATAGAAATGTAGGTGAGGTTACGCATAAAAAATGTAGGGGAGGTTACGCATAATACATGTAGGGGAGATTACGCATAACAAATGTAGGGGAGGTTATGCATAAAAATGTAGGGGAGCTTACGCATAAAAAATGTAGGGGAGGTTACGCATAGAAATGTAGGGGAGGTTACGCATGAAAAATGTAGGGGAGGTTACGCATAAAAAATGTAGGGGAGGTTACACATTTAAAATGTAGGGGAGGTTACGCATAAAAAATGTAGGGGAGGTTGCGCATAAAAAATGTAGGGGAGGTTACGCATAAAAAATGTAGGGGAGGTTACGCATAGAAATGTAGAGGAGGTTACGCATAAACATTTAGGGGAGATTGTGCATAAAAAATGTAGGGGAGGTTATGCATAAAAAATGTAGGGGAGGTTACGCATAAAAAATGTAGGGGAGATTACGCATAAAAAATGTAGGGGAGGTTACGCATAAAAAATATAGGGGAGGTTACGCATAAAAAATGTAGGGGAGGTTACGCATAGAAATGTAGGGGAGGTTACACATAAAAAATGTAGGGGAGGTTACGCATAAAAAATGTAGGGGAGGTTACGCATAAAAAATGTAGGGGAGGTTACGCATAAAAAATGTAGGGGAGGTTACGCATAGAAATGTAGGGGAGGTTACGCATAAAGAATGTAGGGGAGGTTACGCATAAAAATGTAGGGGAGGTTAAACATAAAAAATGTAGGGTAGGTTACGAATAGAAATGTAGGGGAGGTTACGCATAAAAAATGTAGGGGAGGTTACGCATAAAAAATGTAGGGGAGGTTACGCATAATACATGTAGGGGAGATTACGCATAAAGAATGTAGGGGAGGTTACGCATAAAAATGTAGGGGAGGTTACGCATAGAAATGTAGAGGAGGTTACGCATAAACATTTAGGGGAGATTGTGCATAAAAAATGTAGGGGAGGTTACGCATAAAAAATGTAGGGGAGGTTACGTATAATACATGTAGGGGAGATTACGCATAAAGAATGTAGGGGAGGTTACGCATAGAAATGTAGAGGAGGTTACGCAAAAACATTTAGGGGAGATTATGCATAAAAAATGTAGGGGAGGTTACGCATAAAGAATGTAGGAGAGGTTACGCATAAAAACTGTAGGGGAGATTACGCATAGAAAATGTAGGGGAGGTTACGCATAGAAATGTAGGGGAGGTTACTCATAAACCTTTACGGGAGATTACGCATAAAAAATGTAGAGGAGTTTACGCATAAAAAATGTAGGGGATGTTACGCATAAAACATTTAGGGGAGGTTACGCATGAAAAATGTTGGAGAGATTACGCATAAAAAATGTAGGGGATGTTACGCATAAAACATTTAGGGGAGGTTACGCATCAAAAATGTAGGGGAGGTTACGCATAAAAAATGTAGGGGAGGTTACGCATAAAAAATATAGGGGAGGTTACGCATAGAAATGTAGTGGAGGTTACGCATAAAAAATGTAGGGGAGGTTATGCATAGAAATGTAGGGGAGGTTACGCATAAAAAATGAAGGGGAGGTTACGCATAAAAAATGACGGGGAGGTTACGCATAAAAAATGTAGGAAAGGTTACGCATAAAAAATGTAGGGGAGGTTACGCATAAAAAATGTAAGGGAGGTTACGCATAAAAAATATTGGGGAGGTTACGCATAGAAATGTAGGGGAGGTTACGCATAAAAAATGTAGGGGAGGTTACGAATAGAAATGTAGGGGAGGTTACGCATAAAAAATGTAGAGGAGGTTACGCATAAAAAATGTAGGGGATGTAACGCATAAAAAATGTAGGGGAGGTTACGCATAGAAATGTAGGGGAGGTTACGCATAAAAATGTAGGGGCGGTTACACATAAAAAATGTAGGGGAGGTTACGCATAGAAATGTAGAGGAGGTTACGCATAAACATTTAGGGGAGATTACGCATAAAAAATGTAGGGGAAGTTACGCATAAAAAATGTAGGGGAGGTTACGCATAAAAAATGTAGGGGAGGTTATGCATAAAAAATGTAGGGGAGATTACGCATAAAAAATGTAGGGGAGGTTACGCATAAAAAATGTAGGGGAGGTTACGCATAGAAATGTAGGGGAGGTTACGCATAAAAATGTCGGGGAGGTTACACATAAAAAATGTAGGGGAGGTTACGCATAGAAATGTAGGGGAGGTTACACATAAAAAATGTAGGGGAGGTTACGCATAAAAAATGTAGGGGAGGTTACACATAAAAAATGTAGGGGAGGTTACGCATAGAAATGTAGGGGAGGTTACACATACAAAATGTAGGGGAGGTTACGCATAAAAAATGTAGGAAAGGTTACGCATAAAAAATGTAGGGGAGATTACGCATAAAAAATGTAAGGGAGGTTACGCATAAAAAATGTAGGGGAGGTTACGCATAGAAATGTAGGGGAGGTTACGCATAAAAAATGTAGGGGGGGTTACGCATAATACATGTAGGGGAGATTACGCATAACAAATGTAGGGGAGGTTATGCATAAAAATGTAGGGGAGCTTACGCATAAAAAATGTAGGGGAGGTTACGCATAGAAATGTAGGGGAGGTTACGCATGAAAAATGTAGGGGAGGTTACGCATAAAAAATGTAGGGGAGGTTACACATTTAAAATGTAGGGGAGGTTACGCATAAAAAATGTAGGGGAGGTTGCGCATAAAAAATGTAGGGGAGGTTACGCATAAAAAATGTAGGGGAGGTTACACATAGAAATGTAGAGGAGGTTACGCATAAACATTTAGGGGAGATTGTGCATAAAAAATGTAGGGGAGGTTACGCATAAAAAATGTAGGGGAGGTTACGCATAAAAAATGTAGGGGAGATTACGCATAAAAAATGTAGGGGAGGTTACGCATAAAAAATATAGGGGAGGTTACGCATAAAAAATGTAGGGGAGGTTACGCATAGAAATGTAGGGGAGGTTACACATAAAAAATGTAGGGGAGGTTACGCATAAAAAATGTAGGGGAGGTTACGCATAAAAAATGTAGGGGAGGTTACGCATAAAAAATGTAGGGGAGGTTACGCATAGAAATGTAGGGGAGGTTACGCATAAAGAATGTAGGGGAGGTTACGCATAAAAATGTAGGGGAGGTTAAACATAAAAAATGTAGGGTAGGTTACGAATAGAAATGTAGGGGAGGTTACGCATAAAAAATGTAGGGGAGGTTACGCATAAAAAATGTAGGGGAGGTTACGCATAATACATGTAGGGGAGATTACGCATAAAGAATGTAGGGGAGGTTACGCATAGAAATGTAGGGGAGGTTACGCATAGAAATGTAGAGGAGGTTACGCATAAACATTTAGGGGAGATTGTGCATAAAAAATGTAGGGGAGGTTACGCATAAAAAATGTAGGGGAGGTTACGTATAATACATGTAGGGGAGATTACGCATAAAGAATGTAGGGGAGGTTACGCATAGAAATGTAGAGGAGATTACGCAAAAACATTCAGGGGAGATTATGCATAAAAAATGTAGGGGAGGTTACGCATAAAGAATGTAGGAGAGGTTACGCATAAAAACTGTAGGGGAGATTACGCATAGAAAATGTAGGGGAGGTTACGCAAAGAAATGTAGGGGAGGTTACTCATAAACCTTTACGGGAGATTACGCATAAAAAATGTAGGGGAGTTTACGCATAAAAAATGTAGGGGATGTTACGCATAAAACATTTAGGGGAGGTTACGCATGAAAAATGTAGGAGAGATTACTCATAAAAAATGTAGGGGATGTTACGCATAAAACATTTAGGGGAGGTTACGCATCAAAAATGTAGGGGAGGTTACGCATAAAAAATGTAGGGGAGGTTACGCATAAAAAATATAGGGGAGGTTACGCATAGAAATGTAGTGGAGGTTACGCATAAAAAATGTAGGGGAGGTTATGCATAGAAATGTAGGGGAGGTTACGCATAAAAAATGAAGGGGAGGTTACGCATAAAAAATGACGGGGAGGTTACGCATAAAAAATGTAGGAAAGGTTATGCATAAAAAATGTAGGGGAGGTTACGCATAAAAAATGTAAGGGAGGTTACGCATAAAAAATATTGGGGAGGTTACGCATAGAAATGTAGGGGAGGTTACGCATAAAAAATGTAGGGGAGGTTACGAATAGAAATGTAGGGGAGGTTACGCATAAAAAATGTAGAGGAGGTTACGCATAAAAAATGTAGGGGATGTTACACATAAAAAATGTAGGGGAGGTTACGCATAGAAATGTAGGGGAGGTTACGCATAAAAATGTAGGGGCGGTTACACATAAAAAATGTAGGGGAGGTTACGCATAGAAATGTAGAGGAGGTTACGCATAAACATTTAGGGGAGATTACGCATAAAAAATGTAGGGGAGGTTACGCATAAAAAATGTAGGGGAGGTTACGCATAAAAAATGTAGGGGAGGTTATGCATAAAAAATGTAGGGGAGATTACGCATAAAAAATGTAGGGGAGGTTACGCATAAAAAATGTAGGGGATGTTACGCATAAAAAATGTAGGGGAGGTTACGCATAGAAATGTAGGGGAGGTTACGCATAAAAATGTCGGGGAGGTTACACATAAAAAATGTAGGGGAGGTTACGCATAAAAAATGTAGGGGAGGTTATACATAAAAAATGTAGGGGAGGTTACGCATAGAAATGTAGGGGAGGTTACACATAAAAAATGTAGGGGAGGTTACGCATAAAAAATGTAGGGGAGGTTACACATAAAAAATGTAGGGGAGGTTACACATAAAAAATGTAGGGGAGGTTACGCACAGAAATGTAGGGGAGGTTACGCATAAAAAATGTAGGGGAGGTTACGCATAGAAATGTAGGGGAGGTTACGCATAAAAAATGTAGGGGAGGTTACGCATACAAAATGTAGGGGACATTACGCATAAAAAATCTAGGAAAGGTTACGCATAAAAAATGTAGGGGAGGTTACGCATAAAAAATGTAAGGGAGGTTACGCATAAAAAATGTAGGGGAGGTTACGCATAGAAATGTAGGTGAGGTTACGCATAAAAAATGTAGGGGAGGTTACGCATAATACATGTAGGGGAGATTACGCATAAAAAATGTAGGGGAGGTTACGCATTCAAATGTAGGGGAGCTTACGCATAAAAAATGTAGGGGAGGTTACGCATAGAAATGTAGGGGAGGTTACGCATAAAAAATGTAGGGGAGGTTACGCATAAAAAATGTAGGGGAGGTTACACATTTAAAATGTAGGGGAGGTTACGCATAAAAAATGTAGGGGAGGTTGCGCACAAAAAATGTAGGGGAGGTTACGCATAAAAAATGTAGGGGAGGTTACGCATAGAAATGTAGAGGAGGTTACGCATAATACATGTAGTGGAGATTACGCATAAAGAATGTAGGGGAGGTTACGCATAAAAAATGTAGGGGAAGTTACGCATAATACATGTAGTTGAGATTACGCATAAAGAATGTAGTGGAGGTTACGCATAGAAATGTAGTGGAGGTTACGCATTAACATTTAGGGGAGATTATGCATAAAAAATGTAGGGGAGGTTACGCATAAACAATGTAGGAGAGGTTACGCATAAAATATGTAGGGGAGGTTACACATAAAAACTGTAGGGGAGATTACGCATAGAAAATGTAGGGGAGATTACGCATAAAAAATGTAGGGGAGGTTACGCATAGAAATGTAGAGGAGGTTACGCATAAACATTTAGGGGAGATTATGCATAAAAAATGTAGGGGAGGTTGCGCATAAAAAATGTAGGGGAGGTTACACATAAAAAATGTAGGGGAGGTTACGCATAACATATGTAGGGGATATTACGCATACAAAATGTAGGGGAGATTACGCATAAAAAATGTAGGGGAGGTAACGCGTAGAAATGAAGGGGAGGTTACTCATAAACATTTACGAGAGATTACGCATAACAAACGTAGGGGAGGTTACGCATAAAAAATGTAGGGGAGGTTACGCATAAAAAATATAGGGGAGATTACGCATAAAAAATGTAGGGGAGGTTACGCATAAAAAATGTAGGGGAGGTTACGCATAAAAAATTTAGGGGAGGTTACGCATAAAAAATGTAGGGGAGATTACGCATAAAAAATATAAGGGAGATTACGCATAAAAAATGTAGGGGAGGTTACGCATAAAAAATTTAGGGGAGGTTACGCATAAAATATATAGGGGAGATTACGCATAAAAAATGTAGGGGAGGTTACGCATAGAAATGTAGGGGAGGTTACACATAAAAAATGTAGGGGAGGTTACGCATAAAAAATGTAGGGGAGGTTACGCATAAAAAATGTAGGGGAGGTTACGCATAAAATATAGGGGAGGTTATGCATAGAAATGTAGGGGAGGTTACGCATTAAAAATGTAGGGGAGGTTACGCATAAAAAATGTAGGGGAGGTTACGCATAAAAAATGAAGGGGAGGTTACGCATTAAAAATGTAGGGGAGGTTACGCATAAAAAATGTAGGGGAGGTAACGCATAAAAAATGTAGGGGAGGTTACGCATAAAAAATTTAGGGGAGGTTACACATAAAAAATGCAGGGAAGGTTACGCATAAAAAATGTAGGGAAGTTTATGCAAAGAAATGTAGGAGATGTTACGCATAAAAAATGAAGGGGAGGTTATGCATAACACATGTAGGGGAGGTTACGCATAAAAAATGCAGGGGAGATTACGCATAAAAATGTAGGGGAGGTTACGCATAGAAATGTAGGGGAGGTTACGCATAAAAAATGAAGGGGAGGTTACGCATAAAAAATGAAGGGGAGGTTACGCATAGAAATGTAGGGGAGGTTACGCATAAAAAATGTAGGGGAGGTTATGCATAAAAAATGTAGGGGAGGTTACGCATAAAAAATGTAGGGGAGGTTACGCATAAAAAATGAAGGGGAGGTTACGCATAGAAATGTAGGGGACGTTAAGCATAAAAAATGTAGGGGAGGTTACGCATAAAAAATGTAGGGGAGGTTACGCATAAAAAATGTAGGGGAGGTTACGCATAAAAAATGAAGGGGAGGTTACACATAGAAATGTAGGGGAGGTTACGCATAAAAAATGTAGGGGAGGTTACGCATAGAAATGTAGGGGAGGTTACGCATAAAAAATGTAGGGGAGGTTACGCATAAAAAATGTAGGGGAGGTTACGCATAGAAATGTAGGGGAGGTTACACATAAAAAATGTAGGGGAGGTTACGCATAAAAAATGTAGGGGAGGTTACGCATAAAAAATGAAGGGGAGGTTACGCATAGAAATGTAGGGGAGGTTATGCATAAAAAATGTAGGGGAGGTTACGCATAAAAAATAAAGGGGAGGTTACGCATAAAAAATGTAGGGGAGGTTATGCATAAAAAATATAGGGGAGGTTATGCATAAAATATGTAGGGGAGGGTACGCATAAAAAATATAGGGGAGGTTACGCATAAAAAATGTAGGGGAGGTTACGCATAAAAAATGTAGGGGAGGTTACGCATAAAAAATGTAGGGGAGGTTACGCATAAAAAATGTAGGGGAGGTTACACATAAGGCTGTACTTATCATTGACAGTGCAGAAGAGAAGACCATGTTGCTATAAACTCTGTAATCTGAAAAATATTGATTCTTTACGTCAGACATTAAAATGGCTGCATAAGCACATAAATGCACAGCTTCCATAGCATAGATATTAAAGCCACATGGGGGTCTGAAAACACCACATTCATCAGGCCAGTGTGGATACCTATAGCCAAAACAATGCCTGCTAGCAATACTTCACAAGATTTCCAGCTACGGTATGACTGGAAATGTTTTCTCAATCATTAAATCATTTCTCTCCGATAGGCTCATAAGAGTAGTGGTAGATGGACAAAAATCGGAGGCCTGCAATATAAATGCTGGAGTCCCTCAGGGGTCAATCCTAGGCCCAACTCTCTTCCTGATCTACATCAATGACCTTCCTAAACACATACTTAAATCATTCGTGGACATCTATGCTGATGACACGACCATCTATGGCAACACATCAAAGGCTGTAAATGACAAAGTTCTCTCTGATTCTCTCTCCTCTAATCTCGAGCGCGGTTCAGTGGGGGAAGATGTGGCTGGTTACCTTTAATGCATCCAAAACCAAACTCCTATCCTTACATCATCAACGCTCTGATCCCCATCTGGCATCAATTGTGATGGATGGCTCTCCTCTGGGTGAGGCCCCGTGTTTTGACAAGCTTCTGGGTTTGACCTTTACTCCTGATCTGAAATGGAACACGTACATCAAGTCTGCTGCCAAGGTCGCTGGAAAGATCGTGGGATCCTTCTACCGCTCCAGAAGATATCTCACTACTGATGCAATTCTCTATCTATATAAAAGCCAAGTACGTCCAAGGATGGAATACTGTTGCCATATCTGGGCAGGAGCTGCTAAAAACAGCCTATCCTGCAGAGTACAAAAGAGACTTCGTGGCTTAGTGGGTGATGCCCTTTTCTTTACCCTGCAACCTCTCTCCCACAGAAGAGACGTTGCGAGCCTATCCTTGTTTTATCGTTATTTCCATGGCAGGTGCTCATCTGAACTCCAATCTCTGATCCCCCCTCGCCAATCTTTCACGAAAAACACCTGTCTAGCTGAATCCACTGTGAAAAATTTCCCCCACTCTATATCTGTGCCTAAATCAAAACACGGATTCCATGAACAAAGCTTCTTTCTTAGAACTGCATGCCTGTGGAACTCTGTTCCGTCTGCCGACTTCCCACCAGACTACAACTTGGATGTCTTCAAGTCCAATGTTAAAAAATTCCTAATGAACCACCCCCTTAAGTAAACACTTCATCAAATCTCCACACTAATGTAATGTACTTGCAATAACCCTTATCCCTGAGTGGCTTCCGGGCCTTGATAAGTGGTGATCACTGTGTAAAAAAAAAAAAAAAAAAAAAATAGAAGCAGACATCCATGCTGAAATTTAGTCAATGCTATCGGAGAGTTATTGAACAGTGTAAGGATCAAAAAGTTGCAATAGCCCCATCTTTGCAGAAAGAAAGGAAAACGGATCGGTCAAAGTGGTGTCAAACGTTAAATGTACACTAAACACAGTTTTGAAAGACCAGGATCCTTATCAAATATAACTCATTGACCAATCTTTTCACAAAATAGAGAATAGCAAATATTTTGCCAGTTTAAACCTGAAGAGTAGATACTGACAAATAGAAAAATCTGACAGAAATAACAGCATTTACTGGGGGTGATCAATGCTTCAAGTACACTTGTCTCGCATTTGACCTTACCTCAGCATGCCACATATTCTCACAGTTAATGCAAGAGAAAATATATCGTCATACATTAACGGCAAGCTCCAGCACATTTGATAAACATATTACAGCAATGAAACAGCCGTTTACAGCATTTAAGGCATATGGGCTGAAATTAAACCGAGAAAAAATGCGTCTTTATAGCAAGTGAGGCCAAATTTTGAGGGTTGGATTGTCGACTCATGGATTCAGAGCTGATCCAGAATGTGTCAAGGTGATTTGTGAGATGAAACCTTCAACCACAAGAAAGGAACCGTGGTAAAGGACGCCTGGTCTGGAAACTAAGCTGTATGGATCAATAAGGATACTTTCTCACAGTTATTAGCTCTGATTCATGCATTAAACAGAGACAATGTCACACTTCACATTTGAAAAAATAAAGAAGCAACTATCATCGCCGCCAATCATATCATTCCCAGATTTCTCAAGTCTATTCTCTTTAATGAGAGATGCTAGCAACACAGAATGTGGTCCGATATTGATGCAAGAAACACATGACACCAAGTAGAAAATAATGGCTGCTGCATCACACATATTTAATATCACGGAAAAGAACTGGTTAACAACAGAGCGATCTTAAACTGACTTTCTTTTTTTTTTCTTTTTTTTTTACATAGGCATCACAACTTATCACGGCCAAGAGGCCACTTGAGGATAAGGGTTAAAGAGTGTACAGTAGAAATTGGACAATATAGTAATCGTTAGTAATGGAGATTCGGTAAATTAGTTAACTTATATGGAACGGCTCATCAAAAACTTGTTTACATTAGGCTTGAAGACAACCATATTGTAGTCAGCTGGAAAGCAGAAAAACGGAAGACAATTCCATAGTCATGCAGTTCTAAGAAAGAAGCATTGCTCATGGAATCTACGCTTAGGTTTAGGCACAGATAAAGAGTGGGAGAAACTAGTGATAGTGTTTTCTGCTAGACGGGTGTTTTTTGTGAAAGTTTGGCGAGGGGGGACCATAGAATAGACCTTAGCCGAGCACCTCCATGAAAATAACGATAAAGCAGAGACAAACTCGCAATATCTCTTCTGTGAGAAAAGGGTTGCAGGGAAGAGAAAAGGACATCCTCAACAAGGCTACGAAGTCTATTTTGAACTCTATCAAGGCAGGATAAGTCCTTTCTAGCAGCTCCTGCCCAGATGTGGCAACAGTACTCCATCCTTGGACGTACCTGGCTCTTATATAGATAGAGAATTGCATCAGCAGTGAGATATCTACTGGATCGAGAGAAGGATCCCACCATTTTTCCAGCGGCCTTGGCAACAAATTTTATGTATATGTTCCATTTAAGATCAGGTGTAAAGGTCAATCCCAGAAGCTTGTCAAAACATGAGGCCTCCTCAAGACGAGAGCCATTCATTTCAATTGATGCCATATGGGGATCAGAGCGTTGATGATGTAAAGATAAAAGCTTGGTCTTAGATGCATTAAAAGTAACAAGCCACCTCTTTCCCCATTGTACCACGTGCTCAAGATCAGAGGAGAGAGAATCAGAGAGAACTTGGTCGTTTACGGTCTTAGATGTGGTACCATAGATAGTAGTGTCATCAGCATAGATGTCTAAGAATGATGTAAGGATGTGATTTGGAAGATCATAAATATAGATCAGGAAAAGATTAGGGCCCAGGATGGACCCCTGAGGGACTCCAGCATTAATACTAAGAGCTTCTGATTTCTGCCCATCAACCACTACTCTTATTAACCTATCAGAGAGAAATGATTTAATAATTGAGAAGGTATTTCCAGCTATACCATAACTAAAGATCTTGTGAAGTAAACCTTTATGCCATACTCTATCAAAGGCCTTTGATATGTCAAGAGCAATTGCTCTAGAAAGGTAGCCTCCATTGAGAGATTCGATAATCCTATGAGATATAACTGTAAGCACATCTGCTGTAGATCTAGCAGAACGGAAACCATATTGTGTGTCACTAAGAAGGTTATTTTTGCTAAGATGGTTGATTACTTCTCTATTTAACACATATTCCAACAACTTGATGCACAGGAGACTTATTGGCCTATACTGTGAGGGAGATGACCGATCACCTGAATTCTTAAATACGGGGCATACTGATGAGATTTTCCAGGAAGCAATTCTCCTTAAGACAACGTTTAAACAATTTTGTAAGTATGGGCGCACGTTCTGGGTGAAGTCTTTTGAGTACTATAATTGGAATACCATCAGGGCCTGTTGCTTTACTGGAATCAAGGTTTTTGATTAGCTTAGCAACATCACGTATGGATATTTATATATCACATAGCATGTTTTCTGATACAGGAGGAAATATTGGAGGTTGGCAGCGTTGGTCGCAAAGGTTAGAATTAGCTGCAAAGTTCTTGGCAAAGAGTTTGGCTTTGTCTGATGCTGTTTTCCACATTCATAATTTTCACAGACTACAAATTTCTTAGATACTTGAATCAAAAGAATTTAATAATGCTAAAATTAGGTGATGGCAGGGGAAAATTTTCTCTTAAGGGTTCGTTTGGGATGAAACGAATGACATGCTTAGCAGAAGCCATGATGTCAATAAGATCAAATGTGACCCAGATAGTTCACCAGTTACACGAATATTCAAAAACAAAGATATACAAGCGTATTTTGAACTGTGCATGACCTGTACAAAGCGAAACGGGAACAATTGTCATCAAAGTCACACACTGTAAGAGAAGAAAAATTTTGTGCAAATGCTGTCATCCAAACGCAACCGATACATTGACAGTTTCAACCGCCACCTAACGATAATACCATGTGGAAATAGCAGTAGATATGGCAAGAAGCCTATACGTTTTTTTTTTCTTTAGCACAGGGAGATTCCTAGTAGCATATGATCTGACCGGAGTACACACTTCACAATCGAGACATAGAAATTGTTCTGTGAACTGACTTCAATTAATGGAGGTCCCAAAGTTTGGGAAACATTAAGAGGCAGCACTGCCCTCTTAACAATGTATTATTTATGTTATGTGAGGGCCGAGGTTGCGAATGTACAGGCATTATGGACTCAGTTGTATCTTTGATGACTACCATGGTCTACAGCACGACATTATATTATTTTAGGCAGACATCCAAATGTGAAACTTCCATGAATAAACAACAAAACATTACAGCGAATATTTCCACAGCCTATGGAATGCAGGTAAATGCTTTACTAAGAAAATAATAGAGTGGTACTTGCAAGCAATGAGACCGATCACAAATATGACAGTTGTCCAAACCATCTATGTTTCAATGATCGTATACAGGTTGGCAACAAAATCCTATTACATCGACCAAAGTTTCATATAAAGGGCAGGAATTTCCTGACATGGGGTGGGGGACGTCTCATGAGTCAGCACCTGGTGAGGGATTGGCGAACTAATCAAATCACAAGAAACCTGTTGACGAACATTAATTTCTGTTGTTTGGACTTTTGTCTTGACAAGTTCACATCATTTCAAAAAAAAAGAAGAAAAAATCCTTTGTCTTTTTTTCCCATCAATAAATGCTTATTACTATATCATTCTCCATTAAGTTTTCTTGTCTTAACGTTTTGATTTTGTTGTACCATTTTTTGTATTGTGCAGGGAAGATTAATTATCTCTTCCACCTCTGGGTGCCAACTCAAGTCATATTTATGTGTCCCCCTATAAGGACAAAGTAATATGAGTATTGTCAACAATAACCAAGAATATAACAGGAGCAGAAGATGCCACTATAAGAACGTACAAAATCATAATTTAATGTAAGATGATTTCTTCTCTTCTCCACAGCCTTTCTCATAGAAAAGAGACATTGCTAGTCATTTAAAAAAAATGCAACTCATGAATCATTAGTATCATTTAAAAAAATGCAACTCATGAATCATTAGTATCATTTAAAAAAAATGCAACTCATGAATCATTAGTATCATTTTAAAAAAATGCAACTCATGAATCATTAGTATCATTTAAAAAAAATGCAACTCGTGAATCATTAGTATCATTTAAAAAAAATGCAACTCATGAATCATTAGTTTCATTTAAAAAAAATGCAACTCGTGAATCATTAGTATCATTTAAAAAAATGCAACTCATGAATCATTAGTATCATTTAAAAAAAATGCAACTCATGAATCATTAGTATCATTTAAAAAAAATGCAACTCATGAATCATTAGTATCATTTAAAAAAAATGCAACTCATGAATCATTAGTATCATTTTAAAAAAATGCAACTCATGAATCATTAGTTTCATTTAAAAAAAATGCAACTCGTGAATCATTAGTATCATTTAAAAAAAATGCAACTCATGAATCATTAGTTTCATTTAAAAAAAATGCAACTCGTGAATCATTAGTATCATTTAAAAAAAAATGCAACTCATGATTCATTAGTATCATTTTAAAAAAATGCAACTCATGAATCATTAGTATCATTTAAAAAAATGCAACTCATGAATCATTAGTATCATTTTAAAAAAATGCAACTCATGAATCATTAGTATCATTTAAAAAAAATGCAACTCATGAATAATTAGTATCATTTAAAAAAATGCAACTCATGAATCATTAGTATCATTTAAAAAAAATGCAACTCATGAATCATTAGTATCATTTAAAAAAAATGCAACTCATGAATCATTAGTATCATTTAAAAAAAATGCAACTCATGAATCATTAGTATCATTTAAAAAAAATGCAACTCATGAATCATTAGTATCATTTAAAAAAATGCAACTCATGATTCATTAGTATCATTTAAAAAAAATATTAAAACAGATATCATCAAACTACTGCCATTGAGACAAATAGGGTTTGCTACATTTTTTTGTGACCCGTGAGTACAAAAAAGAAAAAAAACAACAACAACAACAATTATTATTATTATTATTATTATTATTATTATTATTATTATTATTTGGATATCATCGACAAAGTATATTTACTTTTTTAATATTATCTGAAATTTTATTTTCGTTTGTAGACAAAAGCAAGAAAATTATTGAAAAGTTTGAAATTTGAAAGTAGAACAAATTCTGTGTTCTTTAATGCATATCAACACCTTTTGAAGACATACAATATCCATTGGAAACTATTTATTGAACAGAAGTTGCTATTGCACCTATGGCTGGGAAGTTCATATCTTTTCCAGTGGTATCATTATAGCGTAAGTGGATGCAATAGATTTGATAAGATTTAAGCTAGTTCCATAGTCAGTCATTATCCGCAATATCAGGCAAGATATAGGCAGGCTCGTTCCACAGCAGACATCCTAACTGTAATCTCAGAGCGTATATACCATTCACTGGATAAAGCGGGGGAGGGTAGAGTGGTAGCTCTGGGTATATCTAAGGCTTTTGACAGGGTATGGCATGAGGGTGTCAGAAAAATCAGATCATACGGTATCACTGGAAGAATACATAACATAATTAGATCCTTCTTAGATAAGAGAAAAATCCAGGTTGTCCTTGACAGTCGTACATCTAAACAATATGATATAAATGCGGGAGTGCCTCAAGGGTCTATCCTTGGACCTCTGTTATTCCTAATATTCATAAATGACGTCCCGGACAAAATTGTCTGTGAGATGGGTATATATGCTGATGATACCACGCTCTATAACAGACACTACAGGAAAACAAATGAACACATATCTAAAGAAATGGCAGAAACATTAGAGGATGACCTCCGATCTGTAGTGGAATGCGGACAAAAATGAATGGTCACATTCAATGCTGCCAAGACTAAACTTGTTTCCTTCAATAATTACAATGGCCAATGACTCTTTATCTGAAAGTACATCTTTTAAACTCCTCGGCCTAACATTCACAGGAAACATGAGTTGGAACAATTACATTGAGAGTATTGCCAGGACCACTGCAAAGAAGGTGGGTTCTCTCTACCGTGCTAGAAAGCTACTAATGCCCGAAAGTATCCTATACCTCTATAAGGCCACCATTCGCCCATGTATGGAATATTGTTGTTATATTTGGGCTGGTGCATCTGCCACTAGTCTCTCGCTCCTAGATGAGGTTCAAAAGAGAGTAGCACATCTGATAGGTCCTGAACTGTCATCTAAACTTCAGCCTCTGTCCCATCGACGAAATGTTTCATCCCTCTGCCCGTTCTACAAGTACTTTGACAGTGAATGCTCTGACGAACTGCAAGCACTTGTACCCCCTCAACGTAAATACACCCAACAAACCCGACAAGCAGCTAAATCTCACCCCTTCATGGTAGAGATCCCTAGATGTAAGAAAGCCTTCTACTCCAGTAGTTTCTTCCCCAGAACTGCTAGACTTTGGAATTCCCTTCCGGGTCCCTACTTCCCCAACTGTACTGACATGCAGAAGTTCAAGTGCAACATGAACCGACATTTTGCTGCCCAACTCCCTACACAGTACTCCTGATGTTTATGTCCCTGATAGTAGCCCCCTACAACAAAGTGGCAATGTGCCTTGTTTGGGGTGAAAATGTAAAAAAACATTTTTTTAAATATCACATATGCCCCCTGATTTAGAATTTAAATAAGAGAGTGAAGAGAGAGTGAAGAGAGAAGTAAGAGAGAGGGACAGAAAGAAGAGAAGTGGGATAATTTTTTTTTTTTTTCATGTGATAAAAAGTACTGCGAGTTTTCAAATTTTAAATCCTGGGTAACACCAGGTTTCTCAACTAGTTCGAAAAAAATAAAAAAAATAAATTCGAAACTGATGCTGTGATGGGATAATTTTTATTGGTCCAAATTCATCCAATTCACAATCGCTCCTCTTCTCTCATGCTACCCTCCCACCAACGCATTTCTGAACGTGTCTATCAAAGACTTGAGTACCACAACAGGAAGGAGAAGTGCCGATTTTGGTGGAGACTCGTCCCGCGCAGCAAATTTCATAGCGAGGACTGTAACTTGTGTAACCACAGCAGGAAGAAGGATCGTCAACCTTTTGAGCCACGTGACCGCTGCAGCAAATTTCCAACGTCGGGTCGTAATATTTCTGGTCACAAAACCCTGCAGATTAAAAGAAAGATTTGTAGAATTAAACGTTTAAAAGAAAAACAAACAATAAACATTTAATAGTTTTTTCTCCGCGGTTAATTGTATAATACAAATCAGTGGTACTTAATCTTTTTTGTCTTAGGTGATGCTATAGCAAACATCTAAATGACTACGTTAAACACAGTTCCTGATTTCAAAAAAAGAAAAACTAAAAGATTCATCTGCCTTACTTTTAATGCTGGGTTTATTTATGGTGTCTTTTAAATTCAATAGAAATCCTCCTAAATTTGCTGATGAGGAGACCGTGCTTACCAAAAAAAACTATATATAATTGTTCTACATAACTTCATGTATACTACAATAAAAAGCACGGATTTCCGAAACGATCGTACAGATAATTGATTTTGTTGTTGTTCCTTCTTATGAAACTGATTTTTAATTTGATTAAAATTTGATTTTTGAATTTTAAAAATTTTTTTAAATTTTTAAATTTTAAATTATAAACCACATTACTTAATATTGAATTAGCTCTAGGACATTTAACTATCGAGCTTATTATATATCTAAATTACAACGAGCACTTTCTATTTCCTGTATTTTAATTAAACTAGTAATTTCACTGTTACATTAAAATACACTTAGCTCTTTAAACTATTGTTCTAATCTCCTTTAAATTATATATATATATATATATATATATATATATATATATATATATATATATATACATATATATATATATAAAATATAATTCTTGGTTTGTTATAGGTGAATAAAATCATATTTCTACGTTATCAATTTATTTGAAATTTTCAGACAACCCATCTTTAGAGTCGAGGGATGTTTTTATGTTATTAAAATAAATTTACCTCGCGAATTATTAAAATATTAAATAAAATAAATATATTTTTTTAACTGTTAGAGCGAACCTGCTTTGTTGATAAAACTGAACTTCCGGTTCGATTCATTTCACAGCCACGAATTGACGAAAAAGAAGTAGATTTCATTTTCTGTTTACTTGATAAGTAAAAAAAAAAAAAAAAAAACATAATTCATTTGTTTATCTTCCAAATTTGTTAATTTACACATTTTTTCTTTATTATATAAGGCCAAAAAAAAAAAGTTTGTTGCTTGCTTTTTGAGTTTTTTTTTTTTTGTTTTTCGATATAAAATTGGTTGGTAAAAGTACAGTTTTTTATTTGGTGCTAATGCAAAGAGTGGTCCGAGCTATTTTTTAAATCGTATTTCCAGGTTTAATTAAAATTTCATTATATTTTTTTTATTCAATTGTAAGGTTAAAATACACTCTCCCCTCCCCATGTTAAGAATAGCTTTTTAAATATTAACGTTATTATTACAACACGGATCAATCTTTGCATGAGTACTGTACTTTCACCTAACAATTTAATAAACAAAACATGGTACTTATGCAGAGAAAGTACCATAATAATATAATGATAGAATAATAACGTTATTTAGAAAGCCATTCTTAACATGGGGAGGACGTTTTGTTATTATTCTATACTTTCACCTAACAATTTAATAAACAAAAGATGGTACTTATGCAGAGAAGGTACCGTGCTGAAATACCGCTATTAAGAAAGCTATTCTTAACATGGGAAAGGGAGAGTGTTCTGTAACTATTTTATATTTTCACCTAACAATTTAATAAACAAAAGATAGTACTTATGCAGAGAAAGTACCGTGCTGAAATAATACCATTATTTAGAAAGCTATTCTTAACATGGGGAGGGAGTTTTGCATCTATTCTATACTTTCACCTAACAATTTAATAAACAAAAATAGATAGTACGTATGCATAGAAAATACCGTGCTGAAATAATGTTATTTAGAAGACATTCTTAACATAGGGATGGTATTTTGTAACTATTCTGTCCTTTCACCTAACAATTTAAAAACAAAACATGGTACTTATGCAGAGAAGCTACCCCGCTGAAATAATGACGTTATTATTTAGAAAGCCATTCTTAACATTGGGATAGGGGTGTTTTGTAACTATTCTGAACTTTTACCTAACAATTTAATAAACAAAAGTTAAACTTAAGCAAACAAGGAACAGTACTGAATCATTAACATTATTTAGAAAGCCATTCTTAACATGGGGAGGGAGGATGTTTTCTAACTATTCTGTACTTTCGGTGCTGATGCAGAGAGTGATCTGCGCTATTTTTTAAATCGCATTTCCACGTGTAATTAAAGTTTTATGATATGTATTTTATTCAATTGTAAGGTTAAAGTACAGAATAGGTACAAAACCCGCTCCCCATGTTAAGAATGGCTTTTTAAATAATAACGTTATTATTTCAGCAAGGATCACTCTCTGCATGAATACCGATTAACGTTTTGTTCTTTGCTTTTTTTACCGTATTTTTTTTTTTTCAAGAAAACCTTTTTTTAACAAAGATTGAAAGTGCACGTTTTTTCTTTTTTTTTTACAGAAGTTGTTTATATATAAGAAAATATGAATGCTTATAAAGAAATTGGGTACTCGTGCACTTATTGATCCGTGCTGAAATAATAACGTTATTATTTAAAAAGCCATTCTTAACATTAGGAGAAGAGGGTGTTTTGTACCTAATCTGTACATTAACCTTACAATTGAATGAAAAAAACGGTAAATTTTTAGATTAGGTCCACCTCCACAATTTTCTTTTAAATGACGACTTTTGGAGGTTTTCGACTATGCTGAATACGGAAATCGCATTGAAATTTTGCAGAAATAAGTAGTTATCGAGATATTAAAAATTTGTATAATGTATTGTAATCTCTGGCAGCCGTCTTTTTTACACGCTTGCGCGCGTCATAAACAAATCTATGCGCATAACAAAGATGGCCGCCAAAGAATACAATGCATAAAACAACTATCTATATCTCGATAACTACTTATTTCTGCAAGATTTTAATGCGATTTCTGTCTTCAGCATAGTCGGAAACCTTTAAAAAGTCGTCATTTAAAACAAAATTGTGGAGGTGGACCTAATCTAAAAAAAATACCAAAAAACATAAAACTTTAATTAAGCTTGGAAATACGATTTAAAAATATAGCGCGGATCAGTAAGTACATTAGCACCCATTAATCGACTCACATGACCTTATTAACAAATATTATCAAAGGCAACATATGTTACTTTATTACCGAAATGGATATTTTTTTTTGTTTTTTTAATGCTAAATTTTTATTCGGCTCAAAAAACACAGCCTTTACTGTTATATTTGAAAATTACAAATGGCGGCAGACTGTGTTAACATATTAGGTTTGGGAAAATGAGTTAAAACTAAAAAAAACTATACAATATAGTGTTAAAAACCACTGAATACATGTCTGCCTATGTCACAGTAACATATATTGAGTGAGTTCCTGACAGTATTTTGTATAGTTTTTTTAGTTTTAACTCATTTTCCCAAAGTTAATGTGTTCAACAGTCTGCCACCATTTGTATTTTTCAAATGTACAGATAAACACTACATTTTTTCAAACCGATTAAACATTTTACACTAAATGAAAACACTAAAATCTTATCCAGTTAGGTAGAAAAGTAACTTATCTTGCCTTTGATAACATTTTTTTGTTATATTTATTTTTCAACAACTTTTTCGTTTCTGTGTTTAATAATACAAACCCGTTTTATTTACTATAACGTTTAGTCAGCTCAAAAAACAGTGTTTATCAGTGTATTTGAAAAATACAAACGGTGATGGACACTGTTGATGATGTTAAGTTTGAGAAAATGATTTAAAACTAAAAACTATACAACATACTATCAGAAACCCACCGAATATGTTAGCCTATGTCACAATAACATATAATCAGTAGGTGTCTTACACTGTTTTGTATAGTTTTTAACTGATTTTCCCAAACTTAACGTATTCAACAGAGTCCGCGACCATTCGTCTTTTTCAAATACATAGATAAACACTGCGTTTTTGAGCCGATTAAACATTTTACATTAAATAAAAACACTAAAAAATTATCCAGTTAGATAGAAACGTAATTTACCTTACCTTTGCTTTCATTTATTCGTTTTTGAACAACTTTTTCGAATCTGTGTATAGTAACACCCCCCCCCCCTTACCCAAATATTAATTAAAAACTCACATTTTTTAATACAATAAAAAAGAAAACTATTTAGCATTTCAATGGTTTAGCAACTTTCGGCTTAATCCACTGAATGTTGGTCGAGCGCAAGCCATGATTGATGGTAACTCCCGAAGATCCGGATCCAATTCTGCAAGATTACCATATTTTTTTTATTTTCGCCTTTTTTTTAAAACTTTTTGGAGTGGATTGCTGTACTAAGAATATAAGAAACATGCATTTCCTCTTTTTATTAGAATTTTCCATTACACGAAATTAAGCCACAGCAACGCGTGGCAGGGTACAGCTAGTATATATATATATATATATATATATATATATATATATATGTGTGTGTGTGTGTGTGTGTGTGTGTGTGTGTGTGTGTGTGCATAATATCTATCTATTTATATATATATATATATATATATATATATATATGTATATATAATATATGTGTATATATATATATATATACCAGCTGTACCCTGCCACGCGTTGCTGTGGCTTAATTTGGTGTAATGGAAAATTCTAATAAAAAGAGAAAATGCATGTTTCTTATATTCTTAGTACAGCAATCCACTCCAAAAAGTAAAAAAAAAAAGGCGAAAATGAAAAAAAAAAATGGTACCCTTGCAGAATTGGATCCGGATCCTCGGGAGTTACTGTCAATCATGGCTTAGGCTCGACCAACATTCAGTGGATTAAGCCGAAAGTTGCTAAAACGTTGAAACGCTAAATAGTTTTCTTGTATTCAAAAATGTGAGTTTTTAATTAATATTTGGCTAAGGGGAGGGGTTACTATACACAGATGCAAAAAAGTTGTGCAAAAACGAATAAATTAAAGCAAAGGTAAGGTAAATTACGTTTCTATCTAACTGGATAATTTTTTAGTGTTTTTATTTAATGTAAAATGTTTAATCGGCTCAAAAACGCAGTGTTTATCTATGTATTTGAAAAAGACGAATGGTTGCGGACTCTGTTGAATACGTTAAGTTTGGGAAAATCAGTTAAAAACTATACAAAACAGTGCCAGACACCTACTGATTATATGTTATTTTTACATAGGCTAACATGTTCGGTGGGTTTCTGATAGTATGTTGCATAGTTTTTTAGTTTTAAATCATTTTCTCAAACTTAACATCATTAACAGTGTCCGTCATCGTGTATATTTTTCAAATACACTGATAAACACTGTTTTTTGAGCCGACTAAACGTTATAGTAAATAAAACAGGTTTGTATTACTAAACACAGAAACGAAAAAGTTGTTGAAAAATAAATATAACAAAAAAATGTTATTAAAGGCAAGATAAGTTACTTTTCTACCTAACTGGATAAAATTTTAGTGTTTTTATTTAGTGTAAAATGTTTAATCGGTTCGAAAAAATGTAGTGTTTATCTGTATATTTGAAGAATACAAATGGCGGCAGATTGTGTTGAACACGTTAAGTTTGGGAAAATGAGTTAAAACTAAAAAACTATACAAAATACTGTCAGGAACTCACTCAATATATGTTACTGTGACATAGGCAGATATGTATTCAGTGGTTTTTAACAGTATTTTGTATAGTTTTTTAGTTTTAACTCATTTTCCCAAACCTAATATGTTAACACAGTCTGCCGCCATTTGTAATTTTCAAATATAGCAGTAAAGGCTGTGTTTTTTGAGCCGAATAAACATTTTACATTAAAAAAACAAAAAAATTATCCATTTTGGTAATAAAGTAACATATCTTGCCTTTGATAATATTTGTTATACATTTATTTTTTGACAACTTTTTCGAATCTATATGTACAGTAGTACAAACCCAATAAAAACACTAAAAATTATCCAATTAGGTAGTAAAGTAACTTATCTTGCCTTTGAAAATATTTACTTGTTATATATTTGTTTTTGTTGATAACTTTTTTAAGTGTTTGTGCAAGTACAAACCCAAAGGTGTATTTTTCTGTCTAATTTTATTTTTAGTACTGCGCTTAAATTTAAATTTCACGAATTCCCTCCCCACGTTAAGAATGGCTTTCTAAATAATGTTAATGCTTCAGTACTATTCCTTGTCTGCTTAAGTTTAACTTTTGTTTATTAAATTGTTAGGTGAAAGTCCAGAATAGTTACAAAACACCCCTATCCCCATGTTAAGAATGGCTTTCTAAATAATAATGTCATTATTTCAGCAGGGTAGCTTCTCTGCATAAGTACCATGTTTTGTTTTTAAATTGTTAGGTGAAAGGACAGAATAGTTACAAAATACCATCCCTATGTTAAGAATGTCTTTCTAAATAACATTATTTCAGCACGGTATTTTCTATGCATACGTACTATCTATTTTTGTTTATTAAATTGTTAGGTGAAAGTATAGAATAGATGCAAAACTCCCTCCCCATGTTAAGAATAGCTTTCTAAATAATGGTATTATTTCAGCACGGTACCTTCTCTGCATAAGTACTATCTTTTGTTTATTAAATTGATAGGTGAAAGTATAAAATAGTTACAGAACACTCTCCCTTTCCCATGTTAAGAATAGCTTTCTTAATAGCGGTATTTCAGCACGGTACCTTCTCTGCATAAGTACCATGTTTTGTTTATTAAATTGTTAGGTGAAAGTACGGTACTTATGCAGAGAGTGATCCGTGCTGAAATAATAACGTTATTATTTAAAAAGCCATTCTTAACATGGGGAGGGGAGGGTGTTTTGTACCTAATCTGTATTTTAACCTTACAATTGAATTAAAAAAAAACATATAATAAAACTTTAATTAAACGTGGAAATACGATTTAAAAAATAGCACGGACAACTCTCTGTATTAACACCAAATATTATTTACGCACGTCATCAATCCATAAAATTTCTTCGAAAAAAACCTGTACTTTTACCAAACAATTTATAATGTTAATAATAAAAAGAAATTCATATTTTCTTATATCGAAAAATAAAAAAAAAACAAAAAAAAACAAAAAAACGACTTTGACTCAAAAAGCAAGCGACAAACTTTTTTTTTTGCTTGATATAATAAAAAAAAAATGTTTAAATTAAAAAATTTGGAAGATAAATAAATGAATTATGTTTTTTTGTTTGTTTTTTTTTACTTATTGAGTAAACAGAAAATGAAATCTTCTAATTCGTTTCGTCAAATCGTGGTGTGTGAAATGAATCGAACCGGAAGTTCAGTTCTATCAACAAAACAGGTTCGCAATAACGGCTTACGAAAAATATTTTTATTTTATTTAATGTTTTAATTATTGGTGATGTAAATTTATTTTAATAACATAGAAACATCCCTCGACTCTAAAGATGGGTTGTCTGAAAATTTCAAATAAATTGGTAATGTAGAAATATGGTTGTATCAACTTTGAACGAACCAAGAATTACATTTATAAAAGAGGCCGGAAAGCCAGGCTTGGAGAACAGCTCGGCAAAAAGACAAAAAGGAAAAAGGCAAATTGAAGGATCGCACAGATCAAAAACATAAAAAACATAACATCGAACCCAGAGATATAGTACTCCTTAAACAAAACAGATATAATAAACTAACTCCAGTATACCACTCAACACCATAGACAGTAGAACAATGCAGAGGGGACTCCACAAGTATAAGGCAAGGCACCAAACTAATCTTAAGACACACGTCGTAACTGAAAAGAATCCCCAAAGATAGTACCCGTCAACAAATAGAAGATGATGATTTCCCTTTAAGTGAAGACCTGGGAAGACAGAAGGAACATGAGCGAAAAAGCGAGGAAGAAGAAACGGAAGAAACGGACCTCCCGATCGCCCTCAGATGAGCAAGACGCCATATAAGAAAACCCCAAGCAGCAGTTCAGAGGATGAGGAAAGCAATCTGAATACAAAGGAAGGGGCAGATGTGATATCGGATATGACGTCACGAGAAGGAGTATAAATAGAACTCATTCAGAGAAGTTCAGGACTCTTCAGCAAATAGCTTCTTTTTTTTTTTTTTTTTTTTTTACACAGTGATCACCACTTATCAAGGCCCAGAAGCCACTCAGGGATAAGGGTTATTGCAAGTACATTACGTTAGTGTGGAGATTTGACGAAGTGTTTACTTAAGGGGGCGGTTCATTAGGAATTTGTTAACTTGAAGACATCCAAGTTGTAGTCCGGAGGGAAGCAGGCAGACGGAACAGAGATCCACAGGCGTGCAGTTCTAAGAAAGAAGCTTTGTTCATGGAATCCGCATTTTGATTTAGGCACAAATATAAAGTGGGGGAAATTTTTCACAGTGGATTCAGCTAGACGGGTGTTTTTTGTGAAAGATTGGCGAGGGGGGACCAGAGATTGGAGTTCAGACGAGCACCTGCCATGGAAATAACGATAAAACAAGGATAGGCTCGCAACGTCTCTTCTGTGGGAGAGAGGTTGCAGGGTAGAAAAAAGGGCATCCCCCACTAAGCCACTAAGTCTATTTTGTACTCTGTCAAGGCAGGATAGGCTGTTTTTAGCAGCTCCTGCCCAGCTATGGCAACAGTATCTCATCCTTGGACGTACTTGGCTTTTATATAGATAGAGAATTGCATCAGTAGTGAGATATCTTCTGGAGCGGTAGAAGGATCCCACGATCTTTCCAGCGACCTTGGCAACAGACTTGATGTACGTGTTCCATTTCAGATCAGGAGTAAAGGTCAAATCCAGAAGCTTGTCAAAACACGGGGCCTCACCCAGACGAGAGCCATCCATCACAATTGATGCGAGATGGGGATCAGAGCGTTGATGATATAAGGATATGAGTTTGGTTTTGGATGCATTACAGGTAACCAGCCACATCTTCCCCCACTGAACCACGCGCTCGAGATCAGAGGAGAGAGAATCAGAGAGAACTTTGTCATTTACAGCCTTTGATGTGTTGCCAGAGATGGTCGTGTCATCAGCATAGATGTCAACGAATGATTTAAGTATGTGTTTAGGGAGGTCATTGATGTAGATCAGGAAGAGAGTTGGGCCCAGGATTGACCCCTGAGGGACTCCAGCATTTATATTGCAGGACTCCGATTTTTGTCGATCTACTACTACTCTTATGAGCCTATCGGAGAGAAATGATTTAATGATTGAGAAAACATTTCCAGTTATACCATAGCTGGAAATCTTGTGAAGTAGACCCTTATGCCATACCTTGTCAAAGGCCTTTGATATGTCAAGAGCAATTGCCCTAGAAAGGAAGCCTTTGTCAAGAGATTAACTAATCCTGTGAGATATAACCGTCAGCACATCTGCGGTAGATCTTGCAGAGCGGAAACCATATTGTGTGTCACTAAGAAGGTTATTCCTGTTGAGGTGGTTGACTATTTCTCTATTTAATATGGATTCCAGCAACTTACTCATGACACACAGGAGACTTATTGGTCTGTACTGAGAGGGAGATGACTTATCACCTAAATTCTTAAATACAGCGCAAACTGATGAGGTCTTCCAGGGAGTCGGAAAGCACTTCTCCTTAAGGCATCTGTTCCTTTCTTTACTTTTCCAATAACTAATCAATGGAGAGACCAATCAGAAGTACCTAACTCCTTAAAAAAAACAGGGTCTAAGGGAAAAAGGAGATAATGACAAGGGTCCCCTGTCTTCCAATCAAATGACCATAACCAAAAGAAATAAATTAAAGATGGCAAAAACGAATTATAGCAGTTAGTGAAAAAAGGATGATAAGGAACAAACCATAGTTTGTTACGCTGAATTTCGGTTCAACACATTCGACCAGATTTCATTCTAATTCCTCCTAGCTCACCATTAGAAAAATCATTGAACTTCAAAAGAAAGAAATTCGGGAAAATCAGTAAATACAAAAAAGAAAAGAAATCCCGTATTTTTTCAACAACATCAACGTTCCAAAGTGCATGAACAATATGAAATTGACATTTGTCATTTTTACGCAATACTCATACAGAAAGACTAAAAAGAAATGATAGATACGACTTATCATAAAAAACATTATAAACATTTATTTTGTACGAAATTCCAATATTTTGTAGTTAGAAATAAAATATATTTTAATTATAAAAAGGGTAGTTTTCAATTACTAAAATCAACCAATACCACAAATAGTGACCCCCCTCCCCTCCCCGACGTTCAACATTGCAACCAAAACAACAAATGATGATCTCCAATGTTTATAACTATAAATGGTAATTTCCGATTTCCAGCATACCCAACTACATATATAATAGATGCGAGATTGCAACCTTCCAGTCGCTAGATCACTGTAAATCGACATTTAATAATGTCTATGCGTTATAAATGTTTTCACTTGAATATCGTTGTGGTTGATGGTGGTCATGTGGTTATGTTCTTTGCAAATAGAGACAAAAATGGCTTTGTTGCAGGGTTTGAATCCCACGACCAGCAGTAATTGTAACTTTGTGCACTGATGATTTCAGAAGGATTAAAAGGTATTAAAAATAATTATATATATATATATATATATATATATATATATATATATATATACTAGCAGTACTCATGTACCGGCGTTGCCCGGTGGAAGTACTACACAAAGTTAGAACAGAACAGATTTGGTAAAGGATCTTCTCCCCATAAAACAAATTAAGCCACAGTTATTAGGAGTGTGGGGGGGGGTATTGTCAGCTCTTGAAAATAGCAGGTACTGGTAGTTGTGGCCAAAATGAGATCATCTGGTTTCCACTGTCAGGCATTGTCTTGTCATGGCAGGTAGTGGAAGCTGTCATTGTCAGCACTGATGTTTACTGGCAATAAGTGCTGGTTTGGGGCAATTACTTGCGAGTACTGGCATTTACTAGTGGGCACTGACTGCCTTTGCAATTGCCAATCACTGGCGCCCATGGTGGTTAGTGTTGTTTTGAGGCAGTTACTTGTGTTTACTGATAAACACTGGCTGCCTTTACAACTATCGGTTTTGGTGTTAACTGTCGACCATGACCAGTATCTCAATTAAACTGCTTCGAAATGAAATTGTCTGTCCTCAATAGTGAGCACTGGCATTTTGAAGCAATTTATTAGTGGACATGGTTTCCTCTGCAAGGATCAGCGATTGTCATCACTATCTATCATGACTAGTGTTGAGCCCCATTGAACTGCTTTGCATTGAAATCATCTGTTTTCAATTGTCTTGCACTGTCTACCATTGTCGGTTACTGTCATTAAGTGGAAGGCACTGTTGATCACTGGCGGTCATGATTGTCATTGGCAGTAATTGGTGATCAATGCTCTTTTAAGGTTGATTTTTGTCACTTCTTGACAGGGGCAGGCACTAGTGGGAAAATTGCTTCATTGCAATTGTTATCCAGTGGTGGGCACAATCATCCATGGTCAGTACTCTTTTAAGGTGGTACTGTCACTTCATGGCAACAGACGGACACCACTGTTTTATGCAGAATACTAACAAAATACTATTTTAAGTTATGATGCTTGTTAAATGTATTTTATACGGTATCGTTTGTGTGTTAAAATATTAGTTGAAAGTACAGAATAGTTTTTAAAAATCTCTCACCTCACAGGTTAGAAATGGGTTTCTAAATAATAATGTGATTATTTTATAACAGTTTGTATTCTGCAAAAGCATTTGTTAAATGATAAATGCATGAATATATTTTTATGAAGAAAAATATGTAATGTACTGTGTATATGAAATAATTTTGGTGACCAAAATAGGATGTTTATTTTTCGAAACTTGGAAATGTTGTGATGTCACTTCTTGAAGTTATTATTTTTGTTAGCGTCAGGTTGTTTAGTTCTAGTTAGCTTTTTGTAACTGTTCAAAAATTTCCTTAATCTGATATTCTCTTAATGTAATAAACATATGCTTCATGTAATAGATAAAATTGGAAATGGCAGACGAAACCTGGTTCAGTTAACCTCCAAAGAATGAATTGTTTTTATTTTAGACATTATTCGTCCAGAGCAAAGTCGATCAAAAACATATCAACTTTGTGAGTGTTTGTTTTGTAGTTTTTGAGTTTGTAAATACATACAACTGCCTTTTATATAATGTTTTTTTAATGCAGTTTTACTGTTAAAAGCACTTTTATGAAATCTTTATCGACAATACTTTTAAGTAAAGAGAATGAGGTCTCAAGGATCTCATTGAAACCATCCCTGCCTGATTCCTCCCTTCTGCACTATTAAGTGGTGTCGCAGACAAGAAGTTTTCTATTTCAGAAAAGAAAAATTGTCTGAGTTTTGTCTTTTAGTCACAGCAAATTGTTCCATTATTGCCCTAGAGAAAGTGACGTAATAGCTAATCAAATTGTGTTTTTTTGCTTTTTTTTTCTTGATTACGGTCATAAAATGAAATTGGCGAATGCCCAAATGATAGTTGCCAACTTCATTTTATGGCAGTAATTGCAAAAGCTTTGCAATCAAACATTAATTAGTACTCGCGACCTTCTCACAAATTACATCTTGCTGTTTCCAAGACAGTGCGCCAGAAAATTGCAGTGCAAAATAGAATTCAAATATCACTGTCTGTTATAAATTTCATTTAAAATCTTTCTAAGCTGCAGTTGTACAATTGCTATGAGTATTAATATGTGTGCTCAGTGATGGGCACAAGTATGGTGATATCTTCTTTACGCCTGGGACCAACTCCTCGATTGTATGTCCTAACACATGTATAAATCCTAGTACCGAGAAATATTATGAAAAATCAGTTTGAATATGATTGTTTGACCCTACAATTTAGATAACCACTCCTGCTCATCACCCCTACATTGCATGCAACTGTGTGTGATATCAATTCACTATATAGACTACAAACTTTATGTGTCTTCCAGGTGCAAATATTTAATAACGTTATAAATACTTATAAAAAAAGAATACAATACTTTTTAAATTTTTTTTATGCAGGATGCGTAAGACTGTGCTGAAATAATAATGTTATTATTTAGAAAGCCACACTTAACATGGGAGGGGGGCGTTTCAGAATTATTCTGGATTTTCACCTAACAATTTAATGAACAAAAGATACAGTAAAAATTGAATTTAACTTGAAACCCCTATTTTAAAAATAGCAGTTTGTAAACTGCAAAAGTACTAATAAATCCGTATTTTGTACCCAATTTTAAATCATCTTTACATAAAATGTATACATGTATTTCACATATAAAGTAATGATATTATGAGATTTTTAAAAATTACACCTAAACAGCATTTAAGCTGACATATTAAACTTTGATTTTGTATTAGCAAACTTTTCATTTAGCTGTGCATGTTACTTTGTTACGGTTTATTTTTTACAAAATTATGTAGTCCCATCCAGACAACTGGTAATATGGAAACATTTTTCAATTATGACCAAAAAATCAAAATCAGCAAGAGCTATAACTTATATTTGTAATTGAAAAATATAAAAGAGATTGTCTCCCTTACAAATGAAATTTTATTTCTTTATAAGTTTTAAAAATGTGTAAACAAATGAAAAATAGAATAAATTCTCTACATCCCAGGCAACGTCGGGTATGTACAGCTAGTAATCTAATTATGAGACAACTTCATGAGTGTGGGTGTTTCTTCTCTTGACTTAATTTCGATAATTATACATCTTTATTTATTATTTATCGAATATTTACTGAAATAAAAAATGTAATAGTGTAAAATAAAAAACATTTTTTAAACCCTATTTCAAGTTTCAGTAATGTTCACTCTCTTCTCCTTTTCGTTCACACACAAGATTGACACAACATAACACACCTTACCTGCATTCATCACGTAATCAGCATCCCACTCTAATTATCGGCTTGTTTGATGACTTTAGTTTTAATTCATTATTTATAAATTTAAGATTTTAAAAACATTTGAAGTGTTTACGAAATTAAAAAAGAAAGAAAAGAAAAAAAAAGACAGTAAATGTATCCTGGGCAACACCGGATAGGTATAGTTAGCATATTATAATACAGCTCCTTTCATAAAATGTACACAAAAAGTTGTAATCTAGGTATAAAAATAAGACAAAATAAAAATTTTTTAAACCGTTACATAAGCTAGCATAATATATCACTATCCCCCAGACACACACCTAACAAAAAAGAAGATAATACCTGGAAGGATGATATTATAACGACAGAACATATACTACACTATCTCCTCAAAAGAGGAAGTAATGTCTCATAAGATGGTATCATTACAACAAATACTAAACCAACCCTCTCTAAATTGAACATTGAAAGACAATAGATTAGTCTGAAATGTATAGTTTGTACTTGTCATTGTAATAGTACAGTTTGGGCATCAAACAGACAGATACTAAATTTTCATCAGTAATAGATTGAAGATTCTATGTTGATTGTTATCTGACATTTTATTCTGTATCTATAATATATATATATATATATATATATATATATATATATATATATATATATATATATATATATATATATATAGTATATGCTAACCATCGACCCCAGCACTTTCCAGTGTTGTGTGTATTTTTTTAAAGTGGATCCAGTCCTAAGAGGTCTTCATTCCAGGTTAATTGTGTGTCAATAGAGATGCCGTCATCTGTGTGAAAATGATGAGGAGACTGTCAAAAATTTGAGTGATGTTAAAGCACTGGGATCACCACAATAAAATGACCTTGTGTCATATCTTGCTGATTGACTCTGCTTTGCATTCAATTCTTCTTCTTCTTCTTCGTCATCGTCGTGGTTTGGCATGTCTTTTACAATGGATCCAAAGTATTCAGACGTGACTGATCTATGGCCATTTGTTGTAAATCGATATCCAAAGATGATTATGGAGAATTGACAGGAAGGTGATACAAGGCGTCTGTCACGACCTGCTGTTCACCGGAGATATGTCTTATAACTTATGAAACAAAATCCGAGTAGTAAGTTTCAAAAGGAGAATATTTATCTGGCTTAGAATGCAGTACAAATGCAAGTAGATAGTGATCAATGTAGATTACAAATTAACGAGTGAATGCTGAAAATGTTTCACTGTCAGATATGCTGTGACATTTTCCTGCAGGTTTCAGTCATCTAAAAATATATGTAAGAGATTGTAGCTGTTATTGGTGCTTATTTTGTTCATTCATGCCAATTAATACCAGTAAAGAAATCAGAATTCAAAACTGAGGATAAAAAATCACTAATGAATACTCTTGATGTGATTGAGGAAGATAATAGTCATATTACACCAAATGAAACTGATTCTCAGAATGAAAATACATTTGATGGTGATCATTAAGAGTAAAAAAGTAAAATCAATATGAAATTCTTTTTTTGAGTACATGATCAGGGATGAAGATGAAGAAAAGTGGAAAGAAACATAAAAAATTACAAATCTAAACAAACGGGAAAACATAAGGAATGATATGAAGGGGGTGAAGAAATAATATGTGTTAATTGAGATCAGCTTGTTACAATTAGAAGGAACTACTTGATTTAGAAAATGCTATAATGCTAACCGCACCGCAGATCAGGAAATGCCAGGTTGTTGTGAATCAGAGATAGAGAAAGAGTTAAATAACTTGATTAATAATGACATTTTGAAGTAGTTCACTTGGAAAATATTTTTTCTGGGTAATATCTGAAAAATTACAAAATATGTGAAAATCAACTAAATCATTTTTCCATCTGCAACAGAGAGTTTATTTGGCATATTTGATGGCAGCCTGATGTCGTGGAGGTTGCAATCTATTGATATAACAGCAACATTTTTACAAGAATATCCTTTGATAAGATAGGTATTTCTATGCTTACCTAATAATATCTGTAAAAAATAATGAGATTAGGTATCTTAAAATATGCACCTATGATCTTTGTATTATTTTTGGTTAATTTTGGCTTTTGTGGCAATCTTTGTTATTTTTATTTATTTTTTTTTTTCAAAAAGCATTACAGGAAAACTGAAGGAATATTTAAAGTTAGCATGCAAGAAAATGGATTATTTAAATATCTGGGATTTGAAGCTTTACAAACTACAAAAGAGAAGGAAATAAAGAAGAATCTTACATTTCGACTATTACATTAATTAGCATAATAGAAGAAAAACAGATGAATTGACTGCAGATGAGTAAGTTGACAAATGATGTGGATTGCTTCGGAAATCAGACCAAATATTAAGTTATAAAAACTTGTCTTATGAATAATACAGGAAAAATGCCACAGGAGAAAAATACCATTAATGATGGGGCGATTCCAAAATTTATACCAATCCCAATACAATTACCGATTATGTTCTAAAATTCTGATTCTGATATAATTACCAATTCTGATTCTTTTTAAATATTTAATTATAGATTTGTTGTTTTTTTATTTTTTGTAATGTTTGTATATATTTTTACAAACTTAAGAAACACACTATATTATACGAGATCTTTCTAAATATTTTTACTGAATTGTTTTCCTTGTAAATAATTGAAATTTGTGGGAGGACTGAAGATTTATTTCTTTTTTAAAACAAAACTAATTAGCATTAGTCCGCCTTTAGATGACAAAATGATATTTGATTTTTTCATAAACAATTGAAAATAGTCTGCGATTGGTAAGTAAAATAAGTAGCCAGTATGAGAACAGAATAGTTAACAAAACCCTCTTCCCACCTTAAGAATGGGTTTCTAAATAAGAATGATGTTATTATAGATAACAGATCTCTTCATGAGATTAGAAAATCTCATGAGGAGAGTAGGGGGTGTTTTTTTAGTAGATTGATTTGTTTTACTGTAAAAATAAAAATAAAATACAGACGACGACGACGATAATAATAGTAGTAGTAGTAGTAGTAGTAGCAGTAGCAGTGGCAAATTTATAGATTAACGGCCTCAACTAAATCATCCCCAAGGAGATTTTACTTTTTAAGTTGATTACGTTTGAACGCCTTGAAAAAAGTCATAGAAAGAAAAATAATTTAACTTACAAGGGGAAATCAAAGAATTAACGTAAAATGATTATCATTTTCTGGCCATTCTAACTTTTTAGAAATGTTCAAAGTTTTTAAAAAGTTGTAAAAAGCGCATTGTTATGGGGTGAGCACTCTCGTACAGGTCCGTCAAAATAAGATATCATTAGATATTATTAGAGCTCTGTTCCTATGTTAATTCACCCAAAAAGAAAAATACGATTCTCCTTTTTTAGGTGATTACATGTAACCAGCTTAAAAACTTAGTGATAAAAATGAATAAAACAAAAAGTCAGTTTCACAAATAAATTTAACGTAAAATGATCACCCCTTTCAGACCAGACAGAACATGTAGCCATTGTTTGAAATCTTAGCCATGTTAAAGTTCCTGATCAAACTTTAATATGAAATGTCATTGTTAAAAATCATAAAAACATGCTTCCTTCCTACTACTAACCCTAAGTTCAGGTGACAATATGAAAAACGTGTAGTTTTTTTTTTTTTTTAGTTTTGTTGGTCGGATTAGTTTGGGTTAGTTGTTAAAACTTTAGTTAACTGCCCTAAAAAGTTAGAATGTTCCAAAATATTACATTATATTTATATGCGCAACTATCCCCCCTACTATAAATTATAAATTAATAATTTGTTTGTTTTTTTTTTCCTAAAAAATTAAAATCTAATTTTTGTAGGGAAGTGCGGTACTTTTATGTAAATATATATATTTTTTAATTTGACAAACTTTTGAATACATTGTATCAAAGATTTTGATAAACTCATTGCATGATTTTAAATCTATATTTTTCACTTGTGCTTTTTTTTTTTTACTTCAATGAAAATAGCTATTTTAGTTTTAACAATTGAATGTTTCCAAATTCTCCATTAACTGAAAATCGATTTAATTAATTTTAAAGGGAAATAAACATTAGGTTTAAAGAATTTCCAACCAAAAAACAAAAACAGCGAAACATGAATTATATGAGAGGATATAGATGTAGTGACCATAAACACTTGTCAGGATCAAGACGGCGCTAGCAACAAAAAACAAATAAATAAAAATTGTGAACCCTTTGAAAGATGTCATATAGACGTTTAGCAAATACATGCAAAAATAAATTTTTAACATTTCAAAAGGACACGATTGAAATCTAGAATATTTATTTTGTTTACCATAATTTACCAAGGAAACAAATTAATTAGATTCAATGACTGAGAGTTAATGCTAAACTTGGGAATGAGATACCTAACCTGTGGTCCTCTGGCCCTTCGTCGTATGTTTTTTTTCATGCTTGCTTCATTTTTTATTGCAAAATCATTTTTTTTTAGATAAGTCTCAATTTTCACTACATCTGCAAAAGTTGAGATTTTTCTGATTCCCAATTCTGATTATTCATCCCAATCTTAATTAGATCGAGAAAAAGAGTGTTAAAATTTCCCAATTTAGGTGATCCAAAAAAAAACAATGTTGGCATGTTCAAATGCTACACATGCTAGCCTGATATCCAATTTATTGCTGGAAAAATAGTTGGACCATTCTGCTGCTCCAGAAAGTACCTGACTCCTGAAGGCAGGCCCTGTTTATGACAATCAGTTAAGAAAGTTCAAAAGCACTGTGGAAATTCCATGGTGACTTACCTACTGTTTTCTCTTATTTCTTATGATAAAAATATTTGTCAGCCACATACTTTTAAACAAAAATTATGAACGTTTGAATTTGTTTTGTTTTTTTATCATAAGAATTATAATATTGTTTTTAAATCTCTTTTTATCATAAAAATAATTTTTAGGTAAATACCTTTTATCGTTTTTAAATAAATCGAATTCACTTTGAAATCGATGACAATGACGATAGAATTCTATTTATGGCGTTTTATTCGATTTTGGAACAATTAATTTTAAAATGGGTAAAATCTTAATTTTTACAACAATCTACTCCAGATATTTCTCAATTTCGAATGATCAAACGATATCTTTTTAAATTAGAGTGAATTAGAGTGAATTAGAGTGAATTAGAGTGAATTAGAGTGAAAGGCCAAAATTTATAAAGCGATATGCAGTCTAATTTCAGTTTGATTTATGACCCAAAAATTGAACACAATAAATTAGTTTGAAACATCAATCTATTATAATATAAAATTCAAATCGTCTTGCTTGGGCGTTGAAACTGTCCATCCGGTTTACAGCTTCCGGTTGAAAAATTCTGCACATGTGTAAATAAATAAAAACAAAGCCATGAAAGCTATTTTTTAATCAACAATTGTTTTCGCATTTAAAATATGCAAATAAAAACAAAACTGTAAATGTCTTCTGTTTTTTTTGTTTTTTTTTTGCATTGGCATTTTATGAATTTTATTTGTATTTTTCATTGTGGGTTGGAATCGTTTTCAAAAAAACAAAACAAATATGTTTACGGTTTAACTATTTTAAAGTCTTTTAGATATACTGTAATTGACAGTTTAAAGACGTTAAAATTAATCAAATCAGCTTGCCCAGTCGTTGAAACCGTGTTAATAAAAAGAAACTACTTAACTATCAGCACAATAACATTCAACTTTTTTATAAATGGAACATAAAAAAAATACGTATAATAAGTAAGTGTTACCAAAGGCAATAAAAGTGACATCTCATAGTTAACCGGTTGGTTAAGAAAAAAACGAAGAAATTAAAACCATTTAACTGGTAAATCCTTTTTCAGGTCCCTTTAATTTTAAAAGTGTATTTCTCACTGTAATTGTACCCAAACACAATAGCAGTTATTTTTCTACGTATTTGCTTTAGTTTTTTACAATTTAAACTATTTTTAATTCTTTTATGTTGCATTAGATTCCATAATTGTCAGTTTAAAGACGTTAAAATTACTTACAAACGTTTATTAATACTTGAAGCTTATTTTTTTTTTTTTTTTTTTTTTTACATGGGTGTCACCACTTATCAAGGCCCAGAGGCCACTCAAGGATAAGGGTTAATAGGTATACATTAGTCATTGTGATTTTAGCATAGTAAACAGTGGGAATTTTGTAACTTGGATTACTTAGGGGGACGATTCAATTTGAACTTGTTCACATTGGACTTTTTTTTTTTTTTTCATAGGTATCACCACATTATCAAGGCCAAGAGGCCACTCAAGGATAAGGGTTAAAGAGTGTACAGTAGAAATTGGACAATATAATAATCATTAGTAATGAAAATTTGTTAAATTTGATAACTTATATGGAACGGCTCATCAAGAACTTATTTACGTTAGACTTGAACACAACCATATTGTAGTCAGCCAGAAAGCAGGAAAACGGAAGACAATTCCACAGGCGTGCAGTTCTAAGAAAGAAGCTTTGTTCATGGAATCTACGTTTAGGTTTAGGCACAGATAAAGAGTGGGGGGAATTATTGATAGTGTTTACAGCTAGACGAGTGTTTCTTGTGAAAGTTTGGCGAGGGGGGACCATAGATTGAAGCTCAGTCGAACACTTTCCATGAAAATAACGATACATCAGAGACAAACTCGCAACATCTCTTCTGTGAGATAGAGGTTGCAAGGAAGAGAAAAGGACATCTCCTACGAGGCTACGAAGTCTATTTTGAACTCTATCAAGGCAGGACAAGTCCTTTCTAGCAGCTCCTGCCCAGATGTGGCAACAGTATTCCATCCTTGGACGTACCTGGCTCTTATATAAATAGAGAATTGCATCAGCAGTGAGATATCTACTGGATCGATAGAAAGATCCCACCATTTTTCCAGCGGCCTTGGCAACAGATTTGATGTACGTGTTCCATTTAAGATCAGGAGTAATGGTCAAGCTTATGCAAACAATAGATTTTTTTAACTTATTAAAACGGGCAAAAGTTTTAGCCGTTGACATGATAAGTGTTTTATGCTATTCTTATAGAGTAATATACTAATCTCTATTAATTCCTAACTGTGCATCGAACGCATACCATAATATTTAGTCCGCTGCACCTTATAACAAAAAAATCACTAAAACATTCCTCAATTAATAATCTTGTATATGAAATCGAATGAAGATAATCACACACACACGCACACACACACACACACATACTGGGAGTATAATTAGGTTTAATGTTAAAACGACTGAGAGAAATCTATCTATATTTTTCCATTTTAATATACTTTCACACGAATGTTTTTGTTATGTAACATTATATCTATATATATGTGTGTGTGTGTGTGTGTGTGTGTGTGTGTGTGTGTGTGTGTGTGTGTGTGTGTGTGTGTGTGTGTGTGTGTGTGTGTTCTTGATCTATTTATGTAATTGTTAAAAATATTTTTTTCCGTCACGAGTATCGCGTTTACACATTAATTCTGTACTCACTATAGCTAGCTATAACATATACTGACCAAACGGGTCACGGACAGTCTAGTTCTTTATAACTATTGACACCAGATATTTTGCCATTACTTTTATTGGCGATCGCATAATATAATTCAAAAATAACTATAAAGCATTTCATGAAAGTGAAAAACAATGTTTTTTGAATAAAATAAATACGAAATCTGTATATACACTATTAAGAAGTCATCGTGTTTTTTTTATATCCGTTCGCACGCAAATAGAAACATATGATTGGTTTGCAAAAAAGGAATATGTAGAGTACACACTACTAAGGCAATCGTTTTTTGATATGTCAATACCAGTGTCCGAATTTCACGTAAATCTAAAGGGTTTTTTTTAACGGGATACATGTTCTAAAATATATATATATTTTATATATATATATATATATATATATATATATATATATATATATATGATACAAAGATATCTTTTTTTTATTCCTCAAAAGACTGGACATAAAGAGTATTCAACATTAGTTCAAACTGAATTATTTTGCTCATCATAATTTCTAATGTTTTTGGTCAATAAAAGTAATATGAAATACAATCATCGTAGATATTCATTTTCTCATGCAAAAACTGATTTTTTTTTTTTTTTTCACAAAACTTCACAAATATTTTTCTTCGTATTAGCTATGAAGCTTTATAAACCAGGTAAAGGTGGAATCGATATATGTATGAAAGCAAAAATAAAGTAGGAAACTCACTCCTGACGACAGACGAAGAGTTGATCACGATGAAAAGAAGGCACAGAATTGCAGTTGTCTTCAACATTTGGGAACGAGAAAGTCGTCGAAAGAAATAGAAGAATTTCAAGCAAAGGCAACAGACTCCCACCAGTTATAGTATTTTTGTGTATAAGTGTCCGGGTGTGACTTATTCAACGTGACGAAGGAGGATATGACATAACATGCATTGAAACTGTCTGGGAATGACGTCATGGCATACTAATTTACTTGGAAAAAAATACTCGCTGCCAAAATTTTGAATTGCACAATAAAGAATCCGTCAGCTGAGAATTGTCTTTGATATTCATTTACTTTGTTCATTAAATTGGCTGAAAACAAAGCGAGTCGTTTTATAGATGAACGATTTGAACATTTCAATTGGAAAAGTTGGAAAGGATTTACCGTTTGTGTTGTTTTGCCAAAATGGTTTGAAAGACAACGAAAGAGTAAAGACGTACACAAAATGGTGACGCCCAAATGTTATTGCAAAAAGATTACAAATTGTTTGCATTTCTTGAACAATTAGGCACTCTATTCGTGATGATTCATTTCCGAAGGACGTAATTATGACTTGTATTGTTTTATGGCATATCAACCCTTTAGTGTAATTTAGATCTATCAATGATGTATTGTATACGATCAGTTGAAGAAAGACCATTATTTTACCAAGAATTAAGCGTAATGAGTGTCCGGGTGTGACTTATTCAACATGACAGAGGAGGATATTGCATAACAGGGAGTGAAGGCATTTAAACGGAGGGGTCATCCAATCATATCCAAACTATTTCATTTTTTTCAAATTAAAATAATTTTCAGAACTAGGACTTATACTTGAGTCTATTGAGTATGCAATCAAGGAGTTTGCTCCGGACATCACAACGATATCACCAGACCTCTGCATGTCACTGGCTGTGTGAGAAAGGTTATATGTTTTGCATTGTTATTAATGAGTAGTCAAAGATATTATTTGAAATCGACATCACAGTTTTCATTGTCTCAGAGGTTAATCTTTAAGGTAAATCTCGTAGATAGTTTTAATATTTTATTTTAAATAAACAGCGGTAGTTATTACTCAGCAATCCTATTTATGTGCATTTTAATACACTTTTGATACTGAGGGATGTCATTTTTATATAAAGTTATCTTGTAAATTTTTCAAAGTAAGGTAAAGTAAGGATGGAATACTGTTGCCACATCTGAGCAGGAGCTGCTAGAAAGAACTTGTCCTGCCTTGATAGAGTTCAAAATAGACTTCGTAGCCCCGTAGGAGATGTCGTTTTCTCTTCCCTGCAACCTCTATCTCACAGAAGAGATGTTGCGAGCTGCTCTCTGATGTATCGTCATTTTCATGGAAAGTGTTCGACTGAGCTTCAGTCTTATGTCCCCCCTCGCCAAACTTTTACAAGAAACACTCGTCTAGCTAAAAACACTATCAATAATTCCCCCACTCTTTGTCTGTGCCTAAACCTAAACGTAGATTCCATGAACAAAGCTTCTTTCTTAGAACTGCACGCCTGTGGAATTGTATTCCATTTTCCTGCTTTCCGGCTGAGTACAATATGGTTGTCTTCAAGTCTAACGTAAATAAGTTCTTGATGAGCCGTTCCATTTACCGAATTTCCATTAATAATGATTACTATATTTTCCAATTACTACTGTACACTCTTTAACCCTTATCCTTGATTGGCCTCTTGACCTTGATAATGTGGTGATGCCTGTGTAAAAAAATAAAAAAATAGCAATCAATCTAACAAATCGATATTATGTTATTGATCCGAATACAATTTCCTACGTTTCTCTATCTGTGTCGAACTTCCGATATCACGTCAACAATTACTTTTTCCTTAATTAGACATTTCATATAATTAATTGTATGCAGTACAAAAATAATAAGTTAGAAAACCTGTTCCTTCCTATATTTACTTATTATAAGATAGAAGGGGCCGTTTGGATATTAATGTTGTTTTGAAAATAAATGACTATGTGTTCATTTATTATAATAACATTTAACATTTCATTTTAAGGTTAGTTCTTTCGTTATTCTATGTGTTATCTTCAACTATAACTGCATATTACATTCTATTTCTAAACCATTCACTTAATATACTTAACGCCTAAATATATATATATATATATATATATATATATATATATATATATATATATATATATATATATATATACTTAACGCCTAAAAATAAACAAATCATATTTCGTTATTTCGTTATAAAATGAAAACAGTTTAGATACGTACAAATGAAATGATATTACGTTTTAAGATTTATTTTTTTCTTTTCAACGATTTCTGCTACATTTTATTTTTAGACACACGAACAATAAACTTATATGTCCCTTGTTTTTTTCTTTATTTTAGTTTCCATGCTAAAAGTCAGTTACTTCAAACTTATATTAATAGTGTTTTACTACTAAAATTATTTAGATTATTCGGATTACTCTTCTCATTTTGAATGTTTCGAAATTTTATTTTCTTGCCCATTAAGTAGTGTCAGGATGATGGTGGAGAAGTTAACCTTTTAGTCCAATTGAATCATTATGGTCACCTCTTGTTTTGACATGCGGTGGGGCACTGTCAGTCGGCCAAGGGAGAGACTTGATTGGATGCTTGGAGATGGAATCTCTGGGTGCCTTTTTCCGAATTTCCTCTCACACAACAGGTTGCGTTTTTCTAATCTCCGCCTGTAATGATATAAAAGCGATCTGAAGAAAAGATCCCAGCGGTTAATTTGAAATTTTCCTTTTAAAGGAACGAAAAGAATTCACTTTTTCATGAAAAACAAAAAGTTTATTAACAAAGACAAAAAAATCTTTTAAAGTCAAATGTGAAGAAGTTTAAAAAAAAGAATTCCTTTTTCATGGAAAAAAAAGGGAAAACAGTTTTTCATTTAACGCTTTTTTTTTTTTTAAAGAAAACCTAAGAACATTTAACATAAGGTTTTGTATTAAAAAAAGAATTTAATTCAAAATGACGTATTTGAAAGAGAAGAAACATTTGAAGATAGTCTTACAAAAGACAATTTTTACTGAATTTTTATGGCATGTTTTTCAGCCTTTTCTTCAAGTGAGACCACTATTTTTTTCCTTGTTTTGTTGTAAAAATACAAGATTAGTTACTGTTTTTCTCCATTTTTATTTTATTTTTTATTTTTTTTTGCTATTGTTATGTCTCATCTTAGTATATATCCTGGACGAGAATCCATGTTACGATATGAGAGGGGGCGATTGTTGTTTGTGGAAATATTCCCCTGTGTAGAATCTTATGACTCGATAAGACTAAATAAGACTAACAGTACCTCTCCATATTCTCATAACATTAATAATGAAAATGAAAAAAAAAAAAATTAATAATGTGTGGGCCATACGGCCTATATGATACGTCTTTTTCACAAAACACAACAACTGTGTGTTATATACATAAAATAATTTTATTACACAATACGGTTCTATCTCCCCTAGAAAATCATTATACAATCCTCAGTGGAGGGAGCGACCGAAAAAATTTGGAAATGACATAAAAGAGATATCTGTCTTTCTTTTATTTATTTATTTTTTGTTCTTGTCTATCAATTTAAAAAAATAAAAAAACAAGAATCTTATATGAATCAACTGAACTGTCCAATGGGGACGATAGTGGGGTTGGAGGTGGGGAGTAATGTAAAATACTTAGCTGGATACGCGATATCGAGAGAGAATGATAGTTTTTGCAAAGAAAATAATAATCCAATTTCAAAGGGTGACGATGTATTCTGGATATAAATCCGCATTTCTTGTTCGAGTTCTCTTTAGTAGTATCAACTCTTTCGTCAATAAGTAATTCCAAGGCAGATTGGGAGAAAAGTCTTCGCGTCTTCTTAAGCAGGATTAACCTTGTTTACTTTTCTGGTAAATATTTCTGCAGGCTCTTCTTCAGTGAATAGTTTTCCATGGAATATCAGACAATAGATTCCTTTATTTCATGCAAAATAATCTCTTACAATATCAGTTCTTTGTGCCATTGTGCAAGGCGGTCAAATCTGCATTCAATTTGCCCTTCTCTGTCCATTCCAGTTCTATGGATTAGTTTGGGCGCATATAGGCAGATTATGGATTCGATCACAGCGCGTGGGAAGGGGGGTATGCGTTTCGGTTTTCCCGCTAAAACATTCTGGATTAGTTTTTCTTTCATCCTCCTTACTTTTCAGAAGAAAGAGAGTGTATGGAGAGAAAGAGAGAGAGGGAGGATGTGATGGAGTAATATCGACTCAAGAGTGGGTGTGGGGGTGATCCTGTTTGAACTGTTTCCGATTTGGGTCTTTAAAACTGTGGCTGTTTTGAAGAAAGGGCTTGTTCAGTTATCCAAAATAAAAATGAAAAAAGGTGGAAAATGTTATCCTACATGATAGTGGCTCTGCCACGTCACATCATTTTGAGTAAGAAATTAACTTTTGTCGCTCAAGGCAATAATTCTTTCAAAAAATTCTCCCTTATATATGCATTAATTGTTTGTTTGTTTTTTTTATTGTTACTTCGGTTAATCTTGTTAACCATGTTTTTATTTCTTTATATTAATAAAATTGGACATAATTATTTCCTACGTTTAGCTTATTATTTGCTCTTTTGCTGTTTCCCTCTTTTTTTATCATTTACTGTTACTTAAATACAAATTTTGATAACGATCCCAGAATTTCCTCAACTATTATTCTTACACTATTTTGTTTGATGCAATCTCTCTTCATGTATCTTGTCGAACGCAGGAATTGTACTATCAGACTCGGGAAGTTAAACAGCCTTTGAACTTTTTCTGGGTTAACAGCGTTTTCCAATTCTAATATATCTTCTTTCAATAATTTCGTCATTATAATCCACGATTCTTTAGCTTGAATTGTAGCAAGAAATATTTTAAACGTTACCAAACAAAAAATTCAAAAGCTCTTCAACTAAAGATTCCCAAGTTCGGTTGAAACGTTGTGAGAATAATACTCAAGATGAGAACAGTATTCCAAATAGTTCAAAGTATCAAAGTTAAGCTCAAAAATTCAGAAAGTATGTCACCTCCTTTATTGACGAACGAAATAGAGAGGAATCACAGTTAGGGTAGAAAGTTCAATGTTAAATCATTAAGGGAAGGTAAACAACAGTTGATTATAAAAATGGTTTGAAAACACAAGATTATTAAATTGTAATTAAATAGACGATCATTATCCTAAAAAAATCTCATTTGGAGTCTCTGAACAGAGGGTGAATGTCTGGCATCCAGTAGGATACTATATCCCCAAGAAAAAGAAAGAGAAAGGAATTTAAAAAGAAGGAGAAGGTGGGAGCCTGGACAAATGTACTAAATGCTCCATTAGAGCTGGGAAGGATATTCAGCTAGAGAAATATTAAAACAAATGTGCAAAACCCACACCCACCATACCCTTATTCATTAAATAAAGGGGGCCGTTCGAAATTTTGTGCAAATTCCCGAATTTGACAAAAAGATTCCAGAATTCAACAAGATACACGTGAAGAAGGTCGGGGATTACATTGACGGAAATGTTGTGAAAATAATGTTCAAGTAGTCCAAATAATCTCAAATAATACGAATTATCAATCCTCATCTAAAAAATTTCAGGATAAAAAGGAAAATAATTTATTTGAATGTTTAAAATAAAATAATTTATGTGGGAGGGTAACCGAAACGAAATTGATCCAATCCAAAAATTCAAAAGCACTAACTGATTTGTGTGGGGAAGTATGCATTTTTGCTTTTAACTGAATTATAAAAAGTTATGTTTTATTACTTAAGAAAAGAGATCCTTTTACTGAGAAAATTTTTATTTTTGTCCCAATTTTTTTTTTTTTTTTTTTTTGAGAGATGGATTTCTTTCACATTAAAAACCGACCTTGTGTCTAACTCTGCCCTGGCGAGGAGACAACTAAATAAGGAATGCATTTGTTTTTAGATTTAAACTTCTGGTGATTGTTCATTCTTGCTGGTTTACAATAAAATAATCACAACGGTTGTTCAATCCCCTTAATTCTGATATATCTATAGATTTGAATGAAATAATATCAAAACAATGTTGAGTCGATTCTCAATTATTTAGTATTAAATACTAAACATGTCATACATATGTAACAATTTAAACAAGTGGTGAATCATCTCACTTCTTCAAAGACTTCCGAAAGTGTGTTGAAAAACAAGAAATGGCAATTCCATGTAATTCGGCATGACAGGCAAAAAGTAATGGAGATAATTTTTGTAGTGGAAGTACAGGTGATAGCAGTAGCAGTGAAAGTAAAAAGAACACAACTGCAACAAGCTCCCATTACAATATTGAATCCATGCTTGGTTCCTAAGCTCAGCACTGGTTGGTGCAAGGACTTTCTGGCTTGCCCAATCAGAAATAATCTTTTAGGTGAGCTAAGTACACTACCAAAACTGATAAAAGAAAATGCCAGCTAGTTTCTCTCTATTTCCAGCCAGATTACATAATGAGCTGGTTCATTTCAGTGTTTCTTTCAACCCTCAAACTTCTCTCCTGGGAGGCACTCCTCCCAAGCCATCTATCCCTAGAGTTCAAAAAGAAGCTGCAAAGATTCTGTCACAGTGTGCTAGAACACATGAACTTGTCTTCGTCAATACTCATGAACATATTCTTTCTCTTACATGCTTTTTATTTAAATGTTAATAAAAACAACTCAATAAAGTTGAAATGTTAGAATGAGACTTTGCCTTCTATTTTACAGTTTTTACTTTGATTATTGTCAGTAGTTAAATGCCTTTTTCAATGGCTGTCATTGGTGAATTCCTTTAAGGCCATGCCGCCACTGTTTTATACCTTTTTTTTGTTTTGTTAAAAAACAAAAAAAGAACACACTATTTTGAGCTATTTTCCTTATTTAAACCTCTGGCCTGTCAGGCAAATGACACCGTTTCATGACAAACGATGCATTAATTTGAATCTGGTACCATTCAAAACCTCTATTTAGATGCAAGTATGAATTTTTGGAGAAAAATAAAAATTAGCCCCCAAAGAGATGTTTTTTTACCACTAAAACACCCCAGGCTTAATTTTCCCAGGGTAAAATATTACGTTTACAGATGTATATTTATATGTTCTTGCTTTTGGGTAATTTTCAGCAAAACCTAAGTATCAGAAAAGATTCTATTGTGAGAACACCTACCAAGATGAGATTGATCGTCCAAACAATCAAAATTAATACCAATCCTCATCTCAAAATAATTTAAAACAATTTATCTAATCAGAATGCATCAAATTTATAGAAATTTTGTTCAAATGAAAAAGAAATAAATTTGAAAACTTTAGAAAACCGAGTAATGCTGATAATTTTTGTCATTAAATAAAAAAAAAATGAATAATTTTCCGGATTGCTGCATTAATTCATATTTCAGTCACAAATTTTTTTTAGAGTGGAATGATTTTAGCATTTCTTCCAAACAAATTATCTGTACTTAAACCACGTTTGTAATAATAATAAAAATGATTAAGTTATAGCAGGTTTGGAACTTATGTATGACACGGGCCGAGATACACAGTTGCCAGACTATGATAATTTTTCAAGGTCAAATGTTTAAGAAAACAATTCGATAAAAATGATATCGTAAAACTTAAATTTAACTTGTAAATACTATTTAACAAGTAGCGTGGATTGTTAAATGCAAAAGCACCAAATAACATTTTTGTAAAAATAAAATTGTAAAAACATTTATTGTAACAAAATTTAAGGCACTTATGCATTATACAGAGGGGGGTCATTTTGTGTTGTTGGGTTTCATCGAAAGACCAATAAGGGGACACAACTGTTCAATCTAATTCAGCAGTGACAATAATTAATTTTGTTATAGTTTTACTTTAATTGAAACAACTTTTTATTAAAATTCTGTTTTTCTCTTATGGCCACTTCTTTTCGTTAAATTGTTTAAAAAAAAAAAATCATGCTTCAATTCAAAAAGTGTTTTAAAAGTGAAAAAAAAACTCCAATGTTGCTTTAATTTTTATTAAAATTCTATTTTCTTACGATGAGTTTCCATTAAATTGTTTGAAAAAAAATTAAGGGCGGACTTAGATATAAGGTCGGTTTTTAATGTGGGGAAAGGAACAAAAAATAACATTGCCTCAGTCTGGAAGGATTTCTTCTCCACTGACTGAGGACAGAAAAGAGGATGTGTAGTATCAGAACAGATACTACACTTTTGGTTTTCAAGTATATTAGTGTTACTTATTTTTAATTTATTTAGTGTGTAATTTGACCAAGAAGAAATTATGTTTTACTAAATTTAGACGAGAAAATAATTCAATGACTTTTTTGGTAAATGTAAAGTTGAAGCGTGATGCTCTTTTTTTTATATTATTATTTAGAAACCTATTATTTAACATAGGAGGGGATGGTTATAACTATTCTAAGAAAAAATTGGAGTTATCACCCCTAACAATGGCGCCGTCCGTATAATGCATAAGTGCCAATAACACAGTTCTCGTTCAAATTCAACTTGGAAAAAATATCCTTCAAGACCGAGGCAATTTTTATTTTTGTTCCTATCCAAGGTGGCCCTTTTGGGGAAGTTAGATTTTCCCCACATTAATACCCGACTTTGTGTCTAACTCTGCCCTCGTGGGGAAGCAAAAAAAAAAATTAATAAAAATTTAAAAATCAAAGAGAAATAACCTAAAAAAATTTTTTATCTAAGACAGAAATAAATAAACTAGAATTTTTCATTTTGATTTTAAAAAATCCACATTTTTTTTAACCCCTTTTATCTTTTGGAGACGAAACCAGAATTTTTTCAGGGTCAAATATTACATTTCCAGATAAATATCCATGTAGTCTTGCTTTTGGGTAATTTTCAGCAAAACCTAATGATCGGAAAAGATTCTATGTACCAAAAAGTGCTACTTTTGGTAATTCTGACCATTTTTACTTCATGGGGATGCAATCACAATCTTCCAATCGTCCAATATTACGTTTCAGATGTATATCAACATGATCTTGATTTGGGTAATTTTCAGCAAAATCTAATGGTCGGAAAATATTTTATGCACCGAAAAAAGTGCTATTTCTAGCTATTTTGACCCCTTTCGGTCCCCTAGGGGACATACCCAAAATTTTTATCAAAAATCCGAGGATGCTACATTTCCTCCCTTGCCTACTTGTACCTATTTACAATGCCTCCTCACGGGACAGAGTTAAACACCAGGGTCGTTTTTTTAACGTGGAGAAAAGGTACGAAAATAAAAATCGTCTCAGTCGTGAAGGATTTCTCCTCCACTGAAAGAGAACGAGAAATGGAAGTGCCGCATCTGAAGAAGAACAGATACTACATTTTGATCTTGCCCAGTTGTAACATCATACAAAATTTAAAAAAAAATGTAATCAGTAGTCATTGAGAATTTTTGAAACGAACGGAGAAGGATGAATTCTAAGGTCCAAATCTGATTAACTTGGTGGACGAATAATAAGAATAATATTAAGAAGAAGAATGACAATGAACAATCATGGCTTCGACTCTATTATAAAGGGACGCCCTCTTGCCACCGACTGATCAGTAGGGCAGGTCGATTTTGGAACCCCGATGAGGCAGTGGTGATGATAGTTGGGGTTTGACATAGAAAAGACCTACATGAAATATTTTTCTCAAAATCGTTATGCTTGAGGAAATGACTTTAAAAGTTGAAAAATTGAAGCGATTAAAAGTTTTTCGGTGAATTGTCAAGAACGTCCCGTCATCAAAACAATCTGTACTGTTAAGAAAATGGAATCATTATTTAGAATATATTTTAAACTACATTTTTAAATAAAATGAGTGAGGATAATGAATTAATAAAATAAATATTAAGTGTAAAGGCAAAATTATGTTTTTTAAATAATAACGCCCAAAGTTCGGTTTTTCATTTCACAAACTTTTTTGTGTGAAAACATTTTAGATTTCACTGTCGCAAAACACGCTCGTTATTGATATTGAAAATTAATATTTGTTTATTATTTAATTTGAAAACATAACAATTTAGACTTAATTATTTCGAAAGGTAAAACGAAAAAGACTTGTTTAAAAAAAAATATATATATATATATATATTTCAAGTGTCTGGAGCGAATTTAAACATATTTGTTTTATCTTTTTTAATTTGTTTTTCTATTAGGTTGGTGAAAAAATAATGGCATTTTTTGACGTTCAAATGACCGTCAAAAACATTATTTTTGCACCAACCTAATATTTCACATCAAATTCTATTTGAAATTTTTATTAAAATATGGTAATACTCCAGTTTTATATTTAAAAAAAAATATATATATATATATAGTCCATACAATTTTATTCTACACATTCTTTACGAAACATAACCACATAAATTTTCAAGTTTTTCTACTTAATAAAAATTACTTTACAGAAAATTAGTGTCAAATATAAATTTCTTTTATTTTTAGGGAGTAATTGTTTTTAAGTAGTGTTTTTCTTCTAAAATTATAGTTTTAAAATCAGATAACCCACAAAGATTAATACGAGTAAATAAGGAAACTCCTTTAAAGGTTTTTCGTTATTTGTGCATCTATGTTATTGTGCTAAAATAACTTTGTTATTTAGAAAGCCATTCTCAATATGGGAAGGAGGTTGTATTGTAACTATTCTGTACTTTCACCTAAAAATTTAATAAACAAAAATTTCATAAAAATTAAATTTAACGTGAAAATACTATTAAAAATAGCAGAGTAACATAGATGCACAAGCATTGGTTTTTCAAACTCTAAACATTAAACATTCGTTTAAAATGGCATAGCTACAGCAAGAATGAATCTCTTTATGGATAAATTCATGTTATCGAAAGAGGAGCTTAAATCTGCTAAGTGTCTAAACTAAACACTACTATGCCTCTGATTTGGTTTGGTCCTCTCTCTTCAATACATCTAATTCAACTCTACAAAGTTTTTCATTATTTCTTATAACTAGCACTTATATTTTTACGTATGAAACTGGAAGATAGCCTAATACAGTTTCCTTCAGTTATAATCCATTTATTTATTTTACTTTTCAGATTAGAATGTCAGTAAAAGCACGACGTTCAGTTTTAACCCATGGTTCACAAAATTTGCTGGTCCACCTTGTCATTTGGATGAAACAGCACCCCCGACTTCACGACAAGTCATCCAGTTTAGTTAGTTCCTCAAAAACAATTATCCCCACTTAAAAAATACTGAGATTTCTAAGTTAATTGCCAAGGAAATAATTAGTATTCGGCAAGCAGTCAATCCACAATTGCCCTTGTTAAGGTAATATTATATAGGACAGAAGGTCAATATATTTTGCTATAAGAGGGCCAAACAGATTGACAGGAAATCTCTTGCAGCAATCAAAGTGAAAAGAATGGAGCAACAGCTACACAGACTGTTTGATATATCTTCTTGTCGGTGTAAACTTTCTGTCTTGAGATGTGATGACTTTGCAGTAAAGTGCAAGGCAGAAAATTGTCAAACAGGGCACATATCTACACTTGTCCTTCTAACAAGGAGGTAAAATTAATTCCATAGATTCACCTGCAATTATGTTTCTTTTTTTGTGGAAAATAAAATAATATATTGGTATTTATTATGTAATCTGGCTCATAAAACATGCAAATTTTCCAATTTTCAGGCTCCACTAGAAGAACTGCCATTTACAGCAATTTTTAAATTAATTGATGGAACAAGAAAAAGCCTAATCACATTTACTGGTCCTTTGGTGAAATTTTGTATCAATAATTATCAAGATTTGGCGCAAGTAGAATTCTAAAAATTAGTGCACCTCCCTATCATCATTATCTGACAGCAGAAGAAACAAATAATTTAAGTGTGAAGACCAGAGGCTACTTTCTGAGTATGCTGTTGGCATTTCTTGTGGAGAAGTTAACTTAGAAAATTGGGCCCTTGAATCAAGGAAGATGGCTTATATAAGCCACAAGATTAATGTGTTTATGGACTAGAGTTGTCTATCCTCAAACACTATGATAAATTAAACATTTTGGTCAAATTTATCATCCAAGTGTGTGCAGTTAGTTGGTTTGAGATCAAAACCGACAATATTTTTTTTAACCAACAACAGTATATTTTAATATGATTCCGAGAACAAAACAGTTAACTGAAATCCAAATTACTGTTTTAAACTGGTGAAAATATAGTGCTTTTGTACTATTTCCGGAAAATATAATATCGATGATAAACTCAGATGAATTGGATGTGAGAGAACAGGGCATTCAAACGATTTTGTCCATTAGGTAAATAAATATTTATCCATTAAATTTTAGTAGTTTTCTTCCATATTAAATCGCAAAAATCTTTTTTAAAAAAAAAAAAAAAAAAAAAAAAAGAAAGAAGTGTTTTCAAATATTTTTGTGTGTGTGTGTGTGTGTGTGTGTGTGTGTGTGTGTGTGTGTCGTTTTTTCCAGAAATAGTGAACAACTAAAAAAAAAAAAAAATGAAAAAGATTACTGCTATCAATTTTGCAGCCACACACTGGTCAAATTTGATTGATTTTTCTCAAAAAGTTGTATATGGGCAGGAAGCAAGACATAGACACAGTATTACTAAGTCATCATGCCAGCAAATTAGACTTCCATTTTCCTCAAAAGGAAATTATACAGAACAATTTATTTCTATTATAAGTTTATATTATTGCCTCTAATAAAAAATTAAAATACATAGTTCTGTAACTTGTATCAAGTTGTTATATTGTGTAATACATCTCCACATCTTTTTGAATTGTGAAATTTAAAAGACTTAGTTGCTAATTAGCTTTTTTTACAATTTTTGTTTAATTAATGCAGTAAAGGTTGAGATATTTTGCTAGTTGTGATTCATAATTAAAATTATAATTAATGTATTTATTTTTCTTTCAATGTATTTTATATAAATATATCAATTTTAATTGAATATTTTATAAAAAATAGTGAAATTTCAAAGTCAGTGTTGTGAAAAATGATATGAAATGAAGGATTTTTCGGCATTTTTCTAAACGATTTTTAAAATTAAATGCTCAATTTTCTGTTCAAGATGGGAATCTAATTTTTGGTATATGTTCTTATCACATCAAATCCCAACTATCATCACTAGTGCCATGTTGATTTTCTGAAAAAAGTTGCAAATCGACCTGCCCTACTGATCAGTCTTATTATTTAATTGGCAAACATTTCAAGGGAGATCACTCTGATGGTCTTTTATAATATAAGAGACATAACTCAAGCTCTTGAAAGCTATTCCGTTTGTACTTTTCTCAATCTATGAAACGTGTTACGTTGGATTGTATCAGCAAAATACGAGAGACAACGATTGTATCTATTGTGAATGAATTTTTTTTTTTAATTATTATATTTTTTATTAAGAAGAAGTAATGCTTACTAGGGTTAGTTACTTTAGATTGAATTTATGAACAATTCATAAAAATCAATATTTCTCAACTTTTAAGGCAATCGGTTGATTTATCTAAATGGAAAATCATTTCCTAATTGTACTATAACTCAAGATTCAGTTATCACCTTACCACAGAAGAACAAAACTGATTTCAAAAGAATGTGATATAAGGAAAAACGTGGTAGTCCCAATTACATAGAAAGACATAACATTTATTACTCCCATGTATAACGATATTATCGGCAGTATTATTCTATTATTCTTATTATGCTAATACTGAATGTATGGAAGTAGAAAATCAAGGGGAAACACTCAATATTAATATTTTATACATAAAGTATGAAGATATTAAAATATTTCGTTCTTTTGAAGGTCAACTGGAACAAAATTGATCGGGGAGAGGATTGAGAACAACATTTTTAATATCATGTTATAATTTAGGGAAAAAAAACAAAATCAACAATTTACCATTTTTTTAAAGTTCTTTTAAAACTATTGTTCTCATCAACATTATTTCTATTCAGATTATTGTGTGCGCGAGAGAGAGAGCAATAATAGTGATAACACAGTATTACATTTGATTAGTGATATATATATTTAATCCAAAAGAAACCCTAGATAGATCAAGTGTATGAAATAACACAGCAGTAAACTTGATAGTACATGCTGAATCAGACAAAGTATTTAATGCCTTGATTCTTTAGCATTTAAGAAACACAGGGAAGATGGGAAAAAACTAGAATCTTTGCATTAACCGAGAGTACATTAAAACAAATGTTTCATTATATTTTTGCATGGGAGAGAGGGAAAACATGAAGCTCAGTATTGTCCAGAAGCAATAACTTTAAAACTGAAAGCTTGGGTAAAAGTCTTATATTTTTATTAATATTTTTAAGCTCCAATCATGTAATAAAAATAGTGACAACTTTTCTTGCTTATATAACAAAGAAAAAACACAAACTTTATTTTTTCACACATCCAACAAAAACAACAGACTTTAAGTTTGGACTGAGAATTATATATACACAATTAATAAATATGACAGACATTTTTGACTGCTGAAAATCCGGCCAGAAATTAATTGTAGTCATTTGTATGTTTAACGTGCTCATTCCAGTAACTTGCTCAACTTTGCATAAAGTCAGCAACTTTTTTAGCAAGCAGGAGCTCAACAGGAAATTCAAGGAGACTCCAAAATCCTGACTAAGACATTCTCTTGTAAAGTCATTAAGCCCAACAGTCGAGGGAACTAGCAGCAGCAGTATCTAAACAATACTTTTCAAGAGTAACTATTCATGTAATTCAAACTATCATTTTAAGGACAACTCAAACTACCTGAATGTGATACACACTTCACTCTCTGCTGCTGCCTGCTTTGTGTGACTCCCCTCACAGGTTGCTACTGTAGTTTCTGCTCCTGCTTTGACTTTTCCTTTCTGCAGCATCAGTTTCAGTGGTTCCAGCTATCAGCTCCAGTGCCTGTCAACATCCGCCTCCTTACTCCAGTGCCCATTGATGTCCATCTCCCAGTTCCAGTGTTTGTCAATGTCCAGTACCCCATCGATGTCTGGCTACCTGTTCCAGCATCAAATCCAATCTATATGACCTGGACCAATCTGATGTACATCATTCTACCTCAGGGACATCCAAACTTACTTCAAAATGATCCAAATACATGATTTCCATTGCCTTACGATTTACCATTTTCCTGTAACCCAGGCTCAATTTCAGAAGGAGTATTACAATTTTGTACCATTCTTCCCCCCTTGACCTGAACCTGCTGGACTACTTCGTTTGGTCATACATTGAGAACATCACCAACATGACTTCCCACAACACCAAAGCCAGCCTGATCGTCGCCATCCACTGAGTATTCATAGAGCTCCCACCGGCTCTTATGGAAAAGGCATGCTCTCAGTATTAAGACTTGTATCGAGGAGATGATTGAGGCTAAAGGCAGTTACATGTGAGCTCTACTACATAATTACGTTGGCTGGATTGATTTTTTTCAATAGAAGTTTTAAAATAAAGCCGTAGTGTTGTTTTCTTTAGGGCGACAACTTTATCGTTCCACCCTGCAAATAAAATACACAATATCGTTTGTAACCGATCATCTGTTTGTCATCTCTTTGCCATTGCCGTTACCTCTTCGCTTTGTGTCTACTTTTTTAGTTGTACATTCGATTGGCATCTCACCAATTCAGCAGTGGATATGCATGGAGAGGAAAAAGAGGAAGAGAAAATATGTTACACACACTTTAATTCTCATTTTTTGTTGTTTATGGCATTGGCCAATGCGGAGTAGTTCTGTTAGTTTTAGTTCTGTCAGCAATGAAATTAGAATAAACGAATATACTCTGCATTTTTTTTTAGTCTTTTTGACTCATTCCTTTCACAGTTTTCACTTGTTTTCTTTTTGTATTTAATGCATGTATAGATATTTGTCTTAATAATTCAAATCCATATTTATCATTCTATGCCTATTAATCTGTTGTCACTACCTATTATTAGTTTTATTTTCAGAAACAATGACTTGTAAGGTTTATTGATTTGGTTTGTCCGTTTTGTGACATATCGACCCTTTGCAGATTATTTGATGCCAAAATGCATTACAATCGGTTGTAAGTAATTTTAGTATATGATTAATTAAACACAAATTGCTATTCTTTGTGAAAAAATTATTAAAAAAAAAAAAAGGGAAAAATGGTCTCTGTTGAAACGACATGCTATTGGAACGGTTGTTGTTGTATTCTTTTCTTTGGTGAAATTGTATTTAATGAAACGTGGTTGCCACTAGATCTTTAATACCTTTTTAAATACTGATCTCAAAAACAATGGGTTTGCTACTAAAACTTTATTCTGTGGTATACTTTTCTTCAACAATGTTTTTATTCCTAATCACAATTACTGTTATAATCTTAGCCCTTAGCGACTTCCATTAAGTTCATTTTTTATGGATAATAAATCACATCAATTAAACATAAATGTGAAACAATATTCTCTTCAAGTTTGTACTTATTTTTTCTGACATAAAGGTTCTACACGTTAAGCAATAATGTGCTCTTTTATTGGGGGAAATTAATTAAGCCAAGACTATTTTTGGGGGGCAATTAATTAAGTAAGCCAAAACTATTTATTGGGGGCAATTAAGTAAGCCAAGACTATTTCTATCTGACACATTTTATCTAAAACTGAGTGGGTATTTTGTCAGGTTTATTCAACATCTTTATGAAATAACGTGAAAAATATGGAGGTGATATAATTAAGGCTTTAAAACCATTTTCCTGCTAATCAAACAGAAATTTGAATGAAGAAAAAACTGTTTTGAAAAAAGATGGAAAATTTTTATTAAAATGAAAAGAAGTGTTATCTTTCGGTGAAATTGCTGTTCAACTGCATTTTTGTTCGTTGGATGTTGTACTTGTTTCGTTTTAGTCGTTCTTCTACACTGCTCATGGCAGCATGTTTGGCCATCATTGGACTACAAATACAAAAACAAAAAAAAAACAAACATTAAACAATTGAAAAAAAAAAATGACAAAACAAACAATCAACAATAGTTGAGAGTGACAGAAAAGCTCTTTTTTTTTTTTTTAAGCTTGACAGGAGAAGATGCCATTCCTTTCCCATCTTGAAACATAATTTGACCTAGCACATCTGAGATTTTATTTATATGCATGTTTTTGGGCTGGGTTTTATATGTAAAGATATACCACTGAAAAGTGATCACTCGAAAAAGAACTATGCAACTCACTAAACATGCAACCTTGCACATGTTCACAAAAGGAGGAAGAGAATATTGATAATAAGAAAACTCATGGCCTTCTATACATACGACCCTGTATGTTACATGAGAGGCCACGTTTCTAAGAGGCCATTGTTTTTATTATGGAAAACTGTAAGCTCGAGCCGCATACAACGTTGAAAATTTCAAAGGGAAGTAACTCAAAAGTAGTTTATATTAACTCTTGAAATAATGAATAATAAACTTTTATTTAAATATTTTTATATTATTTCATTCTTAAAATACATGTTTTTATCCATATAAAATGTTTTCACTGCTTTTATTCACGTTAATTTACAGAACAAAAGTACAATAGAGTTAACCTCCATTGATTTTTTTTTCAAAGACGTAAGCGGTCTTTATGCTTACAACCATTTTTGCGATCTCTACTTGTTGAATTTTTTCTACCCGTTTTAAATATTGTAAAAAAATATATATTATCTTTTTTAAAATATTGTTTAAGTTTTGTTATAATTTGCTTAACAAAATGGTGAACAAATGCATTGCATTTGGCTGCAAAACTGGTTATAAAAACCACGAAAATCTATCAACTTTTCATTTTCCACATGGCAAACCCGACCTGTTTGAAAAATTTGTAAATCGTGCTGATTGGATTGCAACAAAAAATTCAGTTTTATGTATAAAATATTTTAAGGAAAAATTTATTTTAAAAGGGAAAAGAAATAAGTTAAATTGGTCCCTACATCCAATACCAACAATTCATTTACCGTTAGTGAATATTAAGCCATCTCTTCTACCTACATCAAACACAATGAGAAAAGTCCCAAAAGATCAAAATTACCAAGATGATGAACTACCAAATTTTCTTTCCGCAGATATTATTATGAGTTTCGAAGATTTGGAAGAAACAAAGTGTTGCCCCACTGGTTTCAGTTTTTAAAAAAATTAAAAATATGTATGGATTTTCCGGATAGATTTTGAGACAAATTTTCCATTACTAAAAGAGTGCATTTGGATTTTTTTTTTTTTTTTTTTTTTTTTTATTCAATTTTCACCCCAAACAAGGCACAGTGCCACTTTGAAGCAGGGGGCTACTATTAGGGAATTAATTAGCGGGGTCATTATGAAGGGAGAAGAGTAGAAAGATGTTTGTTAACATTACACTTGAACTTCTGCATATCATTGCAGTTGGGAAAGCAGAATCCCGGAAGGGAGTTCCAAAGACCCGCAGTTCTGGGGAAGAAACTATTGGAGTAAAAGGCTTTCTTGCACCTAGGGATCTCCACTGTAAAGGGATGAGACTTAGTAGCTTGTCGGGTTTGTCGGGGGTAGTTACGTCGGGGAGGTACAAGTGTTTGCAGTTCGTCAGAGCATTCACCATTAAAGTATTTGTAGAACAGGCAGAGGGATGCAACATCTCTTGACAACAATTTACACGTTCAACTTCAGAATTATGGAAATCCAATACCATTACCACATTGGTTTGTGAAGGGTCACAATGCAAAACTTACAAGGTATAGCATGTTGAAAAATTTCCCCTCTTATATTCAAAACATTGTAGCAGAACCTCCAAATTCCATTCTAAAAGAACTATACAAATTTCAACATTTTAAACCTAAGGGTCGCCCTTCATTTTCTGTTGAATTAATCAGATTCTCTTTATTATTGCGCTATACTTCTCCTCAATCATATAAACTACTGGTTGAGCAATTACCATTTCCTTCATTTTCTTCATTAGAAAAAATACAAAAAGGTGATGTAGAATCTATAACTGCTGCAAAATCTCTCTTGGGAAAAGGTAAACTTTCTCAGGATTGTATCTTGATGTTGGATGAAATATACCTTCAAAAAGGAACTCAGTTTCATGGTGGGACGTATGTTGGTGCTGATGAAACTGGCAACTTATATAAAGGTATCATGATATTTATGATTTCGGGGTTGAAGGAGACAGTGCCAAGTGTAGTTAAAGTCTGTCCTGAAGTGACTGTGACTGGTGACTGGCTCTCTCAGGAGATAATTGCATGCATTGTACAGCTTTTAAATGCAGGATTTAATATAAGGGCTGTTGTTGCAGACAACAATTCTGCAAATGTAAATGCCTTTAAAATTTTATTCAACAAATTTGAAGGAGATAAAAAACATTTTATTACTTATCCAGATTCTCCAAACAAATTTTTTTTCTTTTCTGACACTGTTCATTTGTTGAAGAATATTCGAAACAGTTTACTAAACAAAAGCAAATTTGTTTTTCCTTCTTTTGATTTCAATATTTTGGACCTTCATTTGTGTTCCCAGTCAGGAGTTTTATCTTGGTCCGATATACTTAAAATATATGACACGGACAGGCTACATTACGAAAAGCACCAAAATTAACTTTCAAGGCATTACATCCCGGTGACAATAAGCAAAGTGTCAATTTGGCCATTGCTGTATTCCATGAGACAATTGCTGCTTGTAAAAGCTACTTTTCAGATCGGACCGACATTGCAAATTTTCTTAAATTGATATGCTGCTGGTGGACTATAGCCAATTCTAATCAAAGATTTACCCCTAATTTTTTGAATAATGCTGTTACTGCAAGTGATGATAAAATCAACTTTTACCAAACATTTTCTAACTGGGTCGAGTCTTGGTCAAAAATTTCTGACTTTTGCCTCACTGCACAGACTAGCAAAGCATTTGTCACAACTTTGAGAGCAGAAGCAATGCTTATGAAAGAACTGCTGAATGATGGGTATGAATATATTCTCACTCGTAGATTTCTAAGTGATCCCCTTGAAAAGCGATTTTCACAGTATCGTCAAATGAGCAGAGGGAGATTTTTAGTGGGTCTTCGTGAGATTTATAGCAGTGAAAAGATTTTAATCTGTAGATCCCTTTTAAAAGAAAATATTAACATTTGGCAGGAAAACCTCAATCCATTGTCAAAGAATGAAAATTATAACAATCTTCTGGATATTTTGTCCAAACATGAGTCAGAAATAAATGAACTATGTTTATCACTTGACACAAAAGAAGTAGCATATTCAATTGCTGGTTATGTTGCAAAAAAACTTTTGAGGCGCTTTAACTGTGATATTTGTTCTACTTTTATGGTTGGCAATGATACAGAGATCACAGAGAATCATTATCTTAATTTATTATCTCGAGGAGGTTTGACAATTCCATCCACTCAGCTTGCTGAATTTATTTGTTCTTGCTTTGCAATTTTGGATTTTTCTTCTCAATTCATTGAAAAACATGGTCAGTCTACAACTAGGAAGTCTGGAGAAATAATTTTAAAAACTTATTTGCCAAAGTATGTATTTACATGTGAGAAACACATTGAAAAAGTACATAAATTTGCAACAAAAATTGTTATAAATATATTCTATAACAACAAACAAAAACTTTCTTCAGATGAAATTAGAAAAGATTCATTAAAAATTTTTAAAAAGTGACAACGCTAAAAATAAAAGTGAAATTTACTGTTGAACAATTACCTTTATTTACACTTTTTATTGAATTTCTTGTGCTTTGTAAAGATACTTTAAAATTCCTCTTGTAAGAAAGATAGCAGTTAATGATTTGATAATTTTGTAACAGAGTGAAAAACAATTTACTTGCTTTCCAATCTTTATATTCATGTGTTTTGTAAATATTTTGATATTCTTAAAAAAAAGATATTCTAATAAAATCTTTAAAAAACAAATAACCTGCTGAAGTCAAAGTAAAAAATTTTTTTTTCATGTTTATAAACAACAAAATTATTCGAAAGGACAGGGGAGACAACTCAAAATGAATTTGTTTTTATTTTGTTGTGTATTTTAAAGAAATAAAAGGGAAAAATACATCTAATTAATGGAAACATTTTACTTTGGACAGGATAACAGTAAAATATGTAAGTAGAATTCATTTAAGCATTATTTCAAATATTAAAACCTGAAATAATTATTTAATTATCTAAGCATTAACATCTGAAATAATGTTTGAATAGAAAACAATTTCTGAGTTACCTCCCTTTGTCTTACTTTCAATGGCCTCTTAGAAAATTGCCTCTCAATGTGACATATACGGCCATATTATTATAGTAAGTCATGGAAAACTTACTTTAAAAAATCTGAGCTGCTTCCTTTTCCTGCATTTCTTGCTTCTTCAGCACATTCTTCTTCATATCGTTTCACATTTTTCTGTCGAACATTATCTCGCCACTTAGCATTGTCCATCATCTCTTTGAGTTTTCTTTCTCGCTCACTCTCATTTAACTTTTCACTGTTCCAGAAAAAGAAATATAAAGAATGAAATGCGATAGAAAAAATAAAGAATGAAATATGATTTTGAAAAAAAAGAAAAAAATTATATAATATTTCTCAAATGAACACAAGAAAATGAGAATGTTACCAACAAGATTATTAGCAGTAGTAGTAGCAACAGTAACTGCTAAGAAATAATGTCTAAACTCATTCAATATTTGCTGGACTTAAATGCTGGTTACTGATTGGAGAAAATACTTTTGGATTGGTTCCCTCTATAAGGAGTCAACTAATCAGAAACAATCTCTCCTTAAATTGAGAACTCATGAATTTTACTTAAAGAAGCGCATCCATACTTTTAAAACAGTGAACCAGCAAGAAGAGTAAGTGTTCTAACAAATTCTTGTCACTCAGAACAACTACCAACATTCCTTATTAGTGCCAAAACAAAATTAGCCTTTAACGTCTGCCTATTGATATCAGCATGCGATGGCAACACTTAAGCACAGAAACTTAGTTTCTAATAATAATACAAACTCTGCCAGTTTTATGAACTCAATATTCTTACTTGCATATGGTTTAGATAACATTCTCTTCTGATGGATTTATTACATTTTCCGTCTTGCTTCAAAGACTTCCGTCAAAACACATGAACATCCAATAACTTCTTTGATAACTAATTTAATAATCCATTTCTATTGTTGAACAAAGATGTGAAATGAAGTTGATAAAATGTTAAAATAAAAGTTTGTCATTTCATTTACATTTTAACTAAAAATGTCTTACAACTGCAAAAGCCACAAAAAAGAGAAAATTTAGATTTAGAATAACATTAATTAAAAGTTAGTTTTTTTTATTATGAATGTAAACTGATTTTTATTTTTAGGTGCTTATTTAAAAATGTTTCACATAATCAGTTGTCTAGGTCAGACTAAGTCATTTTTAAATGACTTATACTGAAGTAAATTATATAGACAATAACATGGTACAACAACAATAAATGAAAATTGGCTTTTAATTTATCAACTAAAATGCTGTTTTGATCCAACTTAAAATTCAACAAGATAACCTGACATTTTGGGATTATGTGAAAGAAATTTTAATTTTAATTTTTCTTTTTCTTTTTGGGACTTCAAATACTTTCAAAGTCTGCGAAATTCACATTAAAAAATGTGTCACATAAATGATTATTTTGCTTTTGAAAATATGAAACTCACGGTGGTCGTGGTGATCGATTCCGGTATTTTTGTGGAGACCTGCTGCGTGAACGGCGTCTGTAGTTACTTTGACGTTGGTTCGAATGAAATGTGTTGGATTTTTCTCGAGAATTATGAGAGTATTTTGATGCATATTCAGAATCGGAGCTATTGCGAGAGGAGTCATTTTGACGGTGAGATGAATGGCGAGATGAACGTCCCTCTTCTCTGTCTTTTTGCTGATGCCGCTGAAAAAAGAAACAAGAAAAAAACCAACGATGAACATTTTTTACTTTTAAATTAAAAAAGCTCAACTTCAAATAAGAAAAACTAAATTTCAAATAAAAATTAATAACAGCTGATCTTCAGTTGCATCCAACCAATGCGTTTAGTGACAAAAATGTTATTTTCAACTTAAGTGTGACAAACAGGAGTCTTATGAATGTATCTAATAATAAAAGGTGTTTAATGTAACTGACCAACGGACAGATAGACAAAAACAAATTTTGAAGTATATACTTTCTCTATAGCTAATGAAAATTCAGACGTGGAGATAATATATTTGTATGGTGAACCTATTAAAGTTGTCTAAATATTTTGTTACTTTAATAATACCGTTGGAGCACAGGGGGAAGCAGGTGTTAATGTGATTGAAAGAGTTAGAAATGGATGGAAAAAGTTCAGAAAATTTAATTCCAGCAGAGCATTACCACTGTGAACCAAGCAAAGAGTCTATCAGCTTTTTTTAATTACTTTTTTCAATGAATATATAGGAAATATAGTATAGAAAATGTGTGCAGAGCAGGAGACTTTAATGGTATGGCCACATTGAAAGAATGTGCAAGAGGAACAGGATCAGTTCACAACGAAAACATGGCAGGAAGTAATAAGGAAATTGGATTTTCAGAAAAAAGATAAAGAAAATTAAAATATAACAGTGGAACCAGCTATGTAGATTAACCTTTTATAAATACAACATATTTGTGCTTTTTTTTATATATTTTTAATATTGTGTTCTTCCTTGCATCTGTGTGATCTGATAAAAATTTTGTATCGTATGATATTTCAGGAAGATTTTTCATCTTCAGATCTATGTTTAAACATGCATAACACAATACAAATGTTAAAAGTAGAGAAAATACACATCTATATTGTACTAGCGGGCAGCCCGGCATTTCCCAGTTGTAAAATGCCCTTAAATATGATATTTTGATTAATGCAGATCTCATATTTATTATTATATTGAACCCAATATATCGTAATGATTTAAAAAGTTAAAAAAAAAAAAAAAAAAAAAAAAAAAAAAAAATGACTTGCGCATCACCACCAAGAATCGAAACCAAAACATTTAGTTTACAATTTACTTTTTCCTTTGATGTTAATGAAGACATGTTTGCTGTAAGGCTAAAAATTAAAACATGAAGCAATAGCTATTATGTTACGCATGCATATTCATAATGCCATTGTTCGATCTTCACCTGGCAAATTACATTTTTTTTTAATTTTCACACTTTTGTAGCGATTTTACTTGGCTAAAACCCAAATATAAAGTTTCACATGAGTTCGAATACCCTATATATATATATTAAGTTTCATGTCTGTAGACCAAAAACTGACAGGAGTTTGGCAGGCAAAATTTTTTCAAACAAACATATGCACATACATAAATATATTTAGAAAGAGGTTTATGTTTACTGTAACCTTTTTACACAAATATTACGCAAGTGTCAATAATGTAGAATATCTGTATGAATATAATTACACGTAATAGTTAACTAATATATGGCATAATCACGTTGACACACTTGTCTGTGTCAGATCACTGAAATTAAGCAACGATGAGCCAGGCCAGTACCAGATGGGTGACCATTTGAGACTTCCATGTGTTGTATGTGCTCTCCGCTTATCTCGGCATTGTTTCTAGTCGTCCTGGACCTCTCTTTGCCACTGGACTCGAGCAATGCCGATTCAGGAGAGGTGTGGTTGGAGATTGTGCAACTCTTGTCACATAATTACACGTGCAGCTGCCCCTACAGGAGTATCCTTTGTCTTTCGAGACTGAACGGAGGCATCATGCAATAGTTAACTAAAGATAAATTTTCTTTTTAACTAAATAGAAAAGATGGTTTTTAATATGAATATCAACACACAAAAAAAAAGGTTTTTAATATGAATATCAACACAAAAAAAAAAAAAAAAGGTTTTTAATATGAATATCAACACAAAAAAAAGGTTTTTAATATGAATATCAACACAAAAAAAAGGTTTTTAATATGAATATCAACAAAAAAAAAAAGGTTTTTAATATGAATATCAACAAAAAAAAAAGGTTTTTAATATGAATATCAACACAAAAACACATAGGAGTATAGATTAATAAGAGATGAATAATTCCATATGAGGTGTTGAATGTCAGAACTCGGTAAGCGCCATTGCGACAAAATATCAAGTTGGTATATCATTTTATTCCCCATAGCCTCCTCTAGCACGTACCAGAGTAGTTATAGTTGAATTCAGGTCGTAACATGGATAGAAATCGACTAATACACAGTATACCCACCAAACTAAACATTTTCTAAGTGTTTTTCTTCATTTTTTGTTTTTGACGCTTACCGAGTTATGACATTCAGCGCCTCATATGTCTTAATTTGCTTGTGTTAATCCGCTACATCTCTGCATTGTGTTGCCTTCTATAAACTTAACTCTATATAAATATTTATATAATCTTTGTTAGCTGCATTTATACACAGAATTCATGTTCCAAATCTCATAATTAGTTGATGGTTCGAGTTGTAGTATAAAGAAACATACAAAGATATGTCTAGAATTACAGGCCAGGAAGGAGTAGATGTTAGTTTGATTGCAAGAGTTAGAAGTGAATGGAGTAGGTTCATTACTAATCAGTGTTACCATTGTCAACCAAGGGAAGAATGTTTACATAGTCTGATGTATGGAAATTAAATTTGGCTAGAGTAGAGGATATGCGTTGCATGGGGAGAAATAATATGATGGATGTGTAATGTGACAGTTAAAAACAGGTTTAGATGTGATGAGCTCTGAGGAAGATTAAGTCTAAACAATATAGGGAAATGTGTGCAGAACAGAAGATTTCATTGGTTTGGTCATGTTGAAAGAACAAATGACAGTTCTTGGGTTAGTAGATGTAGAAGCGTTGAGACAGAGGAAGACAAAGAAAAACATAGGAGGAAGTGATAAGGACGAACTTGAAGAAAAAGGATACAAAGATAGGTTAGTTTGGAAGTCAATTTCTAAAAGCTGTCCAACACATGCCAACATGTAAAATGGATGTTAAATCAATGATGATGATTGTTGAGGTTAAACAATTTAGTTTGTTTGCTTCACTGCATTTCAACCAATTCCTTAAACATAAACTACTATTTAGAGATGGGACAGGGTGTTCATACCTTTCTCCCCATGGTTTGGCATTGTAAGTGAATGTTATCAATTCCAAAGTACATATTTTTATCAATTACACCCTCGTGTCCCACAGATAAGGTTAAAAATTGGACACCAAACCAACTGCAGAGAACTCTATTTGTCTCCTGACTAGATGTTCAAATTCCATAGCACAAATATTTTCTTTTATACTAATGGATCACCATTTACAAAGACCAAAAGCCACTCAAGGAGATTTCAAGTTGGATGATGGAAAAGTACTATGAAAGGATTGGGAACTATGGTTAATTTACAGAATGAATCAAGAGATATTTGTTTACATTGAACTTGAAAATGATGTTGCAGTCAGTAGGGAAATATTCTTGTGATAATGTGTTCCATAGGTGAAAAGTTCCATTTGATTTTAAATATACAGAGGAAGAAAAGAGAGTTCTTTGCAGTATTAGTAGAGAGACGAGTTCTTGCTGAAAAAGTTTTACAGGAGAAAACTAAAGTTTTAAGCTCAGTCAAACACTGGAAATACTGATTGAGGAGCGAGCCATTCATTTCAACTGAGGCAAAACCATGTTTTGGTGAATAAAGGAGAGAAGCTTGATTTTAGAGCAGATAAAATTAACAGCCCCTTTTTCCCCCCTGTTGCACAACTTTCTTCAGATCAGAAGAAATTATCGGTAATGCTTACAGGTCTGATAAAATAGATTTCCTAAAAGCTTATAAACCATTCACAGCAAGAACTCGTCTTTCTACCAAAACTAAAAACAACTAGCCCTGATGGCATTTCAATCATAGTGCTCAAAAAGCTTCAAGCCGAACTAGCTTCCATACTTACAAAGCTGTTTGAACGTTGCCTTAAAGAGAAATGCTCTCCAGCACCTTGGAAAACTTCAGTTTGCTCTGTATTTAAAAATTTGGAAGATCATATACCTCTCAGTATAGACCAATCAGTCTCCTGTGCAGCATGAGTAAGTTGCTGGAATCTGTGATAAATAGAGAAATGATCAACTACCTCAGCTAAAATAACCTATCCAATGACATGCAATATGGTTTTCATCCTGTTAGATCTACAGCTGATATGCTCACACAGGATTAGTAAATCTCTTGCAGAGGGGGGAGGGCTTCATTTTTAGAGAAATTGCTCTTGACATATCAAAGACTTTTGATAGGGTATAGTATAAAGGTCTACTTCACAAGATTTCCAGCTACAGAATAGCTGGAAATGTCCTCTTAACTATTAAATCCTTTCTCTCTGATAGATTTATAAGAGTAGTCGTCGATAGGCAGAAATCAGAAGTTCATAGTATCAATGCTGGTGTCTCCCAGAGTTCCCTTCTACGCCCAACTCTATTCTTGATTATCAATGATTTGCCAAATTATATTCTTAGATCATTCGTAAACATTTATGCAAATGACATTCCATCTATGGCAACACTTCAAAGGCCGGCAACGACTAAGATCTTTCTAATTCCCTCTCTTCTAACTTTGAGCATGTGGTGCAATGGGGAAAAAGGTGGCAGGTTAAGATTAGTGCATCTAAAATCAAACTTCTTCCATCACCAATGCTCTAATCCCCACCTAGCCCCAACTGAACTGAATTTTCATCTTGAGGAAGCACCATGTTTTTACAAGCTTCTGAGACTGACTTTCACTCTTGCTCTGAAATGGAACACATACATCAAATCTGTTGCCAAGATGGCTGAAAAAAATGGTTGGATCATTCTCCTGCTTCAATAGCTATCTCACTGCCAATGCAATCTTCTATCTGCATCCTAAGATGGAGTACTGTTGCCATGTCTATGGCGGAGTTGCTTAGAGATTCCTTTCCTGCAATCAACAGTGTACAAAACAGACTTCGAAATCGAGGGAGGGGGGACAGCAATGTCCTTTTCCCCGCTCTGCTGCCTCTTTTTCATAGAAAAGACATTGCGAGCCACTCTCTGCTCTATTGTTATTTTCATGGCAGGTGCTCGACTGAGGTTCATTCTATGGTTCTCCCCTGTAAGTCTTTCACGGCAAACAACTAGCGACAACTACTATGAGCAATTTCACTTACTTTCTATCTGTGCCTAAATCTAAACCAAAATTCTGTGAAAAAGTTTTTTCTAGAGCTGCTCATATGTAGAACGGAGCAACTTCTGGACTGATTATAACATGGTCATTTTTAAGTCCAACATGAACAGGAAGAGCCATCCTCTACAAAATAAATTAACTCATGAAATTTCCATTACAGTACCCATTAACCCTTATCCTTCAGTGGCTTGCGGGCCTTGATGAGCAGTAACTATATGATGCAGAAATAAAAGAAAAAGAACTTTTTTTCCCTCTACGTACTTAGTATCAAGTGGAATTTACATAAACAGAGTTTTGTTCCCATCTGTGGAACACATTACCAAAGAACATCTTCCCTGCAGACTACAACATGGTCATCTTTAAATCCAATGTCAACAAATATTTGTCATAAACTGTTGTCATCAATTATCAAACTTTGCTTATTCTATTCATTTTCAATCCTCTTATAATATTCTTCAATCAACTGACAATTCATTAAGCCTTATTCTTGAATGTCTTTTGGCCTGGATAAGTAGCAACTCATTAGTAAAATGAAACATCTAAATACTGGATGAAACAAATCTGTACAGATATGAAAAAACAAATCACTATTGATACGAACAAGAATTGCCTTAAACAGTGATGAAAAGCCTGCGTGAATGTGAAGTGCGTAAGAATCTGTATGTGATTAGGCCAATAGAAGATATGATTACTTGTAATCCATGGCGCCTCCTGTTGTCATGATGATCTCTTTTGTCTTCTTCTGATTTATCTTGGTGTTTTTTGTTGATGATGTTCAAATAAGTTTGCATAATTTCATCAGCAGATTGGTCCGAATCCTTGTGATGGGATCGGCTTTTCTTTTCTTTTTTGCTTTTCTTACTTTTGCTTTTCTGGCGTTCTTCTTTCTGTTCTGTAACCTGATAAGATAATACAAAAATAGACGTTAACGTATATCTGTTTCTTTCTCTACAAATATTTCAGAATAATAAAAACAAATGAATATTATTTAAAAATATTAAAATATATCAAAAATACTAAATTGATATTAGGATGCTTAATTAAGATTTTATTTGAAAAGATGGGAGAATTTTTATGACTTAAAGAAAAATGTCAACCTATCCTAATTGTTGCAATATTTTTGGCATAGTAGTACTGGGTATGATCATAAAGATTTGAACAATTATATTCATAGCCAGGGGTGATAAAAACAAATTAACAAAAAAAAGTACCAGAATCACTAAATAAAACTTTGAATTTTTCAATCATAGCTTTTTGTCTTGACACAAGAGGAGAACCACTGCTTACCATTTACTTGAAATTATTTACAATTCGAAGCTTCTCTTACTGGATTAATGCTGCCAATTTTTGTTTTTCTGCTCACAATGATGTCCTCCAGCATTTCCTGTTATTCTTCTACTTTATCAATAAACAACCTTTTATTTTTTTACAATGTTTACTTGCGTTTGTCATTCCTCCTTTGTCATATCTTTGCTGCAATCTTTTCTTAATTGTAATCCCAATTAGTTCTTGCAACAAGTTTTAAAAAGAAACTTCATGCTAAAAAAAACAAAAAACAAAACACTTAAATAACTGAAGAAAAAAAAAAAAATGATTAAATTTACTTGCCATTTTCTGTAATTGTTTCATTTTTACTGGATTATCGAGGATTCGACGACGAGCCTCCTCTTCTCGTTTCCTTTTAAAAACAAATTTTTAAAATTTAATATGAAAAGAAAGAAATAATAGTTAACAACTTTTTACATTGTAAAATGTTTTTTTTTATCCATATGGCAGTCCCTTAATAATGACGAAAACTTAAAATTATCATGCATCCTCCAGACAAGAGTTTGCTTTAAGTAAATTATAACAAGCAGTAATAACTCAATAACATCTAAGAATTACTTCCCCTTAGATTGTAGTATTAAATTATTAGCAACTCCAATATGGTGAATAAACCAATTTGATATCTCATCATATGTTTGTGTTATTATCTGACCAAGTACAAACTATTGCAGAACATGACTCACTCTGTCCATCAGGCAAGTGATGAATGTGCAGATGTCAGATCTATCCGATTGTGACTGTTATAACAAAGTGTTCATTTTCCTAGGCTAGTTGCCCTGCCAAGGTTTGCAGTATGATTTCACTTACAGCTGGAAGGAGGGAGACAAGCAACTTTTTCCAAGGGGATTTAATGAAAGTGAAACAGCCATGACTAAACTTTAACATAACATGCCAAGCTCTTTTCTAGGTTAGCAGTATTTTGCACAAACAGTTGGCAGAGATGGCGGAAATTTTCTGTTTCTATGTCTATCCTTGTAGCCATGTCACTAGTAAAGGTGCTGGAGGTAAATCTTTTATCTGGGCTGACGTTATTCGCCTGATAGTCAGGGACCCGAACCTTGGATTAACCACTAAGGAGGCTGTCCTATCAGCAGGTGCAAAGTATTGGGGCTGCTGTATTGCCATTTGGTGAATGGATTCTGGACCATGAAGTAGCTTCTGGTGTGGCCTCTCGATTCCATATTAGTGGATAATTGTTACGGCTTTACCTTATCATATGCTACAAAAAAAAAAAAAATTCTTTGTTTCTTTTTCTCTCTTAGTTTCCCCTCTCTGTCCTGCTCTAAGTAAATCTGACGACCTAGTCCACAAATTCCAAAATTTCATCATGGCAAGTTTCAAGAAAAAATACACGATTAAACCCGGTTCTCCAACTTCTAACGTAGACTCCTACTACCATGTCTCCTTCTCCAACATCAGGGGTCTATGTTCTAACCTTCCAGAGGTTGAAACCCAATTACAGGAGACTAAACCAGACCTTTTATTTTTAAGTGAAACTGGCATTGGACAGGCTTTCCCTAGAAGAGTTCGCAATTAAAGGATACTCTAACTTAACTTCTAAATCTGACCCCCAAGATCACCATGGGTATGGAATATGTGCCTATATTAAAGATGGCTTTCCATGTGGTAGAGACATCTCCAGGGAAGATCCTAACTTACCGTATATGTGCTTCCGGGTTGCTTTATCTCACACTACTGCATTTATATTTACTCTCTATCACCCCCACAACAGCAGAGTTACTATCTTTAAAAGCATATCTGAGAAAATTGACCAAGTCCTATCTGCTTATCCTTCAGCTAACATTCACGTATGTGGAGACTGCAATGTTCACAACGTGGAATGGTTGACCCACTCAAACAAGACCGATGATGAGGGGAGGTTCTGTCATGATTTCTCCATTGCTTATGACCTCACTCAGATTGTTCAGGAACCCACCCATGTGCCCGACAATGACAGCCAGTATGCGAGCCTACTAGACCTTTTTCTCACAACTTGCCCTGAACTATGTTCAGTTTCTGTTCTCTCTCCTCTTGGATCTTCTGACCACTTTGTTGTATCAATTAAGATAAAAATGAAATGTAATAAGTCCCCAGATGTACCTCTCCATCATACAGAATGGTTAATTGTAGGTATAGATCGTTTCATACCCTCGAAAAAGTTCCAGCAAAAACCTAACAGCCAGCCATGGTTCTCTCCAGAATGTGCTGCTGCCATTGCGCACAGAAATCACTTTTTCCACTGCTTCCAACGTAATAGATGTATGGAAACTAAAGCTGCTTTCAGGACTGCCAGCAACCATTGTAAGAAAGTAATAAAGAATGCAAGAGAGTTGTATGCTCAATCCATTAAGTCCAAAGTAGCTGAGCAGCGGCTTGGTTCTCACCAGTTTTGACAAATAGCAAACAGAATCCTAAACAGAAGCGTGTACTCTATCCCAACTATCATCAATGGACCTGAGGTAATCTCGTCAGCATCAGACAAAGCCAAACTCTTTGCCAAGAACTTTGCAGCTAATTCTACCCTTTGCAACCAAGGCCGCCAACCCCCAATATTTCCTCCTGTATCAGAAAACATGCTATGTGATATACGTATATCTGTACGTGATGTTGCCAAGCTAATCAAAAACCTTGATTCCAGTAAAGCAACTGGCCCTGACGGTATTTCAATTATAGTACTCAAAAAACTTCAACCTGAACTAGCACCCATACTTACAAAACTGTTTAAACGTTGTCTTAAGGAGAATAGCTTCCCATCACCCTGGAAAATTTCATCAGTATGCCCTGTATTTAAGAATTCAGGTGATCGCTCATCCCCTTCTCAGTACAGGCCAATAAGTCTCCTGTGCGTCATGAGTAAGTTGCTGGAATCTGTGTTAAATACAGAAGTAATCAACCATCTCAACAAAAATAACCTTCTTAGTGACACTCAATATGGTTTCCGTTCTGCTAGATCAACAGCAGATATGCTTACAATTATATCTCATAGGATTAGCAAATCTCTCAACAGAGGCAACTTTTCTAGGGCAATTGCTCTTGACATATCTAAGGCCTTTGATAGGGTATGGCATAAAGGTTTACTTCACAAGATCTCTAGTTATGGTATAGCTGGAAATGTCTTCTCAATTATTAAATCATTTATTTCTGATAGGTTCATAAGAGTAGTAGTTGAGGGGCAAAAATCAGAAGCTCACAGTATTAATGCTGGTGTCCCCCAGGGGTCCATCCTGGGCCCAACTCTTTTCCTGATCTACATTAATGATCTTCCAAATCACATCCTTACATCATTTGTAGACATTTATGCTGACGACACTACCATTTATGGTAGCACATCTAAGACAGTAAACGACCAAGTTCTCTCTGATTCTCTCTCCTCTGATCTTGAGCACGTAGTACAATGGGGAAAGGAGTGGCTGGTTACTTTTAATGCATCTAAAACCAAGCTTCTCTCTTTACATCATCAACATTCTGATCCACATCTGGCATCAATTGAAATGAATGGCTCTCGTCTTCAGGAGGCCTCAAGTTTTGACAAGCTTCTGGGCTTGATCATTACTCCTGATCTTAAATGGAACACGTACATCAAATCTGTTGCCAAGGCCGCTGGAAAAATGGTGGGATCTTTCTATATATCCGATAGATATCTCACTGCTAATGCAATTCTCTATATAAGAGCCAGGTACGTCCAAGGATGGAATACTGTTGCCACATCTGGACAGGAGCTGCTAGAAAGGACTTGTCCTGCCTTGATATAGTTCAAAATAGACTTCGTAGCCTCGTAGATGTCCTTTTCTCTTCCCTGCAACCTCTATCTCACAGAAGAGATGTTGCGAGTTTGTCTCTGATGTATCATTATTTCCATGGAAAGTGTTCGACTGAGCTTCAATCTATGGTTCCCCCTCGCCAAAACTTTCACAAGAAACACTCGTCTAGCTGTAAACACTATCAATAATTCCCCCCACTCTTTATCTGTGCCTAAACCTAAACGTAGATTCCATGAACAAAGCTTCTTTCTTAGAACTGCACGCCTGTGGAATTGTCTTCCGTTTTCCTGCTTTCCGGCTGACTACAATATGGTTGTCTTCAAGTCTAACGTAAATAAGTTCTTGATGAACCGTTCCATATAAGTTATCAAATTTACCGAATTTTCATTACTAATGATTACTATATTGTCCAATTTCTACTGTACACTCTTTAACCCTTATCCTTGAGTGGCCTCTTGGCCTTGATAATGTGGTGATGCCTGTGTAAAAAAACAAAAAGCTCACTGCCCATATTTTTTTATAAAAGGAGAATGCAAAAACTTTTAACATTTATTCAAAAACTATACATTACTGCTTCATCAATCAGGTACAATGTATACGAGTGCTAAGTAATAATCCATAATAGAAATCTCACCAATCTGTTTAAATGTATGTATGCATGTTTATAGGTCTGCCTAAAACTTTTGACAGAGACAATGGATTTTTACGAGATCAGTATCATTTTGAAGCTCAACCCCTCAGACAACAAATATTGAAAAATTGTCTAAAAACATTAATTCTTTCACCTTCAACTGAGCATTTTTCTACAGGGGTGGGATGGAGGGGGGCTTTTCTACAGGGGTGGGATGGAGGGGGGCTTTTGTCCGATATTTTCGAAAGTCATTCCATCTTTTCGATTGACTAGTCTTAATTTAAACTTTCATCACTTCTGCTTTGGCGATGGGTGCAACAGCAAAAATGTTTTTTTTTCACGTCCTTTTCCTCCTTCGCAGTACGGGTTCGAGCCTGCCTGCCTGCCTACCACCAGTTTTTTTTTTGCTTAACACATAACTCCAAACACCAGGAACGCTGGGCACCCAGGCTAGTCACTTTTAAATAACAATCTTCGGCACTCTTGCATAATTTGACCCGAATTCTAGTGATTTCCCAGATCGGGCGAGACCGGCAATCATTGGTGTCAGTCGAGCGGTGTAACAGACGCAGACTAAGGAAAAAAGCAAAACAACACCCACCCCCCCAAAAAAAAATACAAATGCAAATTATCAAAAAATAACAAAAAACCTACCTTGAAAAAAGCAAATATGTTTATTTAATTTATTTTAGTATTTATTTATTTTTTTTTTTTTTTGCAAAATATTTATCAACAGCAAGTTATTTAAATAATGTTATCTTCATGAAAAGGTTGTTTACCCATATAAATGTTAGGTGTAAGTACAATTTTTTGTTTTTCTTTAACCATATTTTTGTTTCTTGTTTTTTATTTTATTTTCAAGACTTTGTTCAGTCAGGTTGTTTTTTTTTAATTTTTAGGGGTTGGGGGGATTACACAGAAATAGAAAAACATGTTTTTTTTTTTTAAGAAAGTGATTTTTTTTTTTTTTTTTACGGTTGTTAATTGCCGGAGGAAGAACTTTCTTGAGATAAGGATATTTCCTTAGGAATCTTTTACTTCTGTCGACTGTTGATCGGCCATCGACAGCAAAGAGGGGGGGTGATGGGGTAGAGGAAATGGAAGGAAGCCCCCCCAACCGGGTAGCTTTCGGAAATGTGATTTATGATGGAGACAAAAGGATCGTTTTCCAAATTTTTGTCTTCACATAAATTCAAGTAAATATGTACCCAGAAGCTCCCAGCTGGTCCTGCATTCTTGCTTGTTAAGCTGTTTTGACACAGAGCGGTTCAAGGATTCTCCCTACATTATGTTTTCTTCGGTTGAATAGAGATTCATCAATTTCTAGTGTGCCCTGGGCCTCCTATCTGCCAGGGATTCCTCAGGAAATACTCCTGACAAATTTCTCTCGGAAAGTTTACAATTGATGCACCTCATTCTTTGGGAAAGCAATTTCTTTTCCTGGCAATATGAGATTGTCAGCATCGACGTTCCCATTTGTTTTTCTACCATGTACAGATTTATTTCCTTGCCTGTCATTTTTCTGTTTGGCGAGTCTGAAAATATAGTTGTTTGTCAGCTTTTTTTGGGTTCAGTCGATTTCTTTCAATTCGAATGTCGTCTGCTTTCATTTACATATCGCTTTTGCAAACTCCCAGAAATTGAAGTACAAAAAAAAATATTCAAATTAAATAAATTAAAAATAACTAATCATAAAATAAAAAATTACTAAAAACATTAAAAAAAAAACTTTTTAGCGAATTAGCGTTTCAACATTTGAACAACACTCGGCTGACCCCGATGTTTGCCGGTCTCGTCCGATCCGGGCTTGACGGGAAATCACGAGAATTTGGGTCAAATTATGCAAGAGTACCCAATCTTCTGAAGGTTGAAGTTTCAATTCTCAGTACTGGTGATACTAAGAGTACAATTACAAATTAATTAAGACTTCTACTTGTTCATAGCTGATGGAACGAGGACAAGTTACTTCTGTGGATTAAATGAAGGGTTTCAAGTTTGACAAGACACACTTACAGAAATTCGGAGATTACATTTGCTAAACATTGTGAGAATAACATCCAAGATGAGAACAGTAGTCAGGCTAATACAAACAAGACAATTTTAAATGATTTAAAACGTAATTATTGTTAATCTTCAAAAATAATATGTAATTTGATATAGCAATTACTGGAAACAATCTTTCATTCTAATAGAGACCAATATATATATATATATATATATATATATCATGTCACACAAAAGTGTGTAAAAAACTGCTGGATGAAATCATTTCAAATATTTAGGGAAAGGAAGAAAGCAAATAGCATATCAGCCAACGTCTGCAATGAATTCTATTTCCATAATGAAATGTTTTTTTCACTTTTTCCACAGATTGATATGTTTTTCTTTCAAATTGTTCTTAACTTTCAAGTTTTTCAAGACATTTTCTTTTTTCTTTTGTTTTTAATTTTACTGATTCAGAGTGTGAACAAGGATAATTATTTTTCTATCATTTTTTGACAGAAGTTTAACATTATTGTCCGATCTGCAGATCAAGATATGAAAAGGTCTAGCTAATCAGTTAATAAAAAGAGAGAGAGAGAGAGGAGCAACAGATGTACACAATAAGATCGGACAATAAAACAAGAAACAGTGAGAAAAGGAGCATGATAGAAATTTGATAAGACATGGATCATTTGATGAGTTGATTGTAAATTTAAATCGATTTTTTTTTTCTTCAAACATTCCATAGGATATTTCTTGGCCTTTGGGTCAAGATCAAAGTGTAGTATCTGATCTGATGCAACACTTCAAATTTTTGTTTTTAAATCCTTCACGACTGAGACAATTTTAAATTTTTGTTTCTTTCTCCACATTAAAAGACGATCTTGGTGTCTAACTTTGCTCTTATGGGGAGGCAAAGTAAATAGGAACTCGATTTCAAAACTGAGGAATATTTTAGCATGTATACATATGTCTAACAATATAAATATATGCAGATGCACTCGATGAGAGACTCTAAATTTTAGGCCTATCATCCAATGAATACATGCATAACTTAAAATAAGAATGTTCAGAATTGGTAGAAAATCTTTTTCAACATAATTAATAGCACAATATATTCTGAATGTTAAAACTATTATAATTTGAAAAGTGTTAGCTTGGAGAAATACTACTTATCTTTCATTTAGCAGTACAAATAAACATTAATACTTAACTTTTGCATACAAAATATAATTCTAACTCCTAAACCAAAGATATACAGTATTTCTTGGAGGAGCCACTGCTCAGGCAAAAAACCTTTCTAGGAATAGAATGGATTTATATCTTATGTTGATTTTTACAAATTTATAAAAAAAAAAAAAAAGCAAAATCGAGCTACATCATAAATTGATAAACGAGACATAAAATTGTAAAAAAAAAAAAAGAAAAGCTCAGATTTTTTTTTGTTTACCTGATTTGAAACAACGGATCCTCCCTCATCTTGGCTGCCATGTCCAGTTCAATATTTGCTTTGACTCTTTCACTGAATGTTGCACCATATTTTTCTGGAAATGATATTCCCAAACAAATAAAAAGAGGATTCATAAGAGTGACTCTTCATATAAATAAGACTATCTCCTATAATAATTTGTAAAAATGGATTGTTAAAAGAAAATTCAAAAACAAGGTTTTTCTATAAAGAACAATTTCGTATATGAATTTATTTTATATGGCATATATAGTTAAGTACATGTGACCAAGAGTATGATTTAATTTGTCTTTTTAAGAATTAACGTTTTGTTTAGGGAGCAATTTATCTTCCAGCGAGGATAGCTATGTTTAAAGTGTCAGATAGATGAATGGCAGGAGAGAATATGTCTTTCTTCATTTATGTCTGGAAGCTCTCTCTAACTGTTTCACAAACCCTTAAATAGTGAAGTTTTTAAAAGCTCTGTTAGAAATTACTACAACTAATAGTCTAATTGGTAATTTTTTTTTTTTTTTTTTACACAGACATCACTATATTATCAAGTCCTTTCTAGCAGCTCCTGCCCAGTTGTGGCAACAGTACTCCATCCTTGGACGTACCTGGCTCTTATATAGATAGAGAATTGCATCAGCAGTGAGATATCTACTGGATCGATAGAAAGATCCCACCATTTTTCCAGCGGCCTTGGCAACAGATTTGATGTACGTGTTCCATTTAAGATCAGGAGTAACAGTCAAGCCCAGAAGCTTGTCAAAACTTGAGGCCTCTTGAAGACGAGAGCCATTCATGTAACTAAGTAACCTTGCTACGACTGTTTTTCATCAGAAGAAAGGAATGTCAATGTTTATGATTGCTAGAGAGTCTTTTGATTAAAAGTAATTTCTAATGGACGTTTTAAGACTCCATTGTTTAGGGATTATAGACTATCATCATGAGTCGCATCTTCTGCTTGGTGCAAATGGCAAACCCACAGGACTTATTCTTTACTATTCCTTCTGAACCAGGGCAAGTTGGTTGATTGTTGAGAGATGTCCAATCAAAAACATTTTCTCTCCACCACCTTCTTTTTCCTCTCCCTCTTTTGTCTTCTAACATACCCTCAAAGCATAACTTTGACAGGCCAGTGGTTGATCCTTTGACATGGCCAAAAAACTTTAAGGGTTTTACTTTTGATTTTATCAAATAGATGGGGTAGGGAAGTAGTTTAAAAAAGGGTGGACATTTTGTTTTTTTCAATCAGGAAATGTCCCATAATGAAACGCATTACGTGATTTTGAAACACCTCAATGCGATTGGGTAGTTGTTTAGTCCATGTGATGCAATCAAGGGTATATAAAACTTCTGGGAGGACAGAAATAAACTTTTACTTTAACAGTTATCAGAACCCTTTTTAATTTTAGAATGGTGTTGTGTTTTTGGAAAGCCACCCAACCCAGTTCAATTCTGTGTTTCAATGTCATCTCATAATCACTGGAGAAAGTCAGTTTATGCCCTAAATAAATGAATTGAGTGACCTGTTTGATGGGTTTACTTGTGAATAGTCATGTTTAGGTTAAACTGTGATTTAGCTGTAGACATACATTCTGTTTTCTCTAGGTTTATTTCTAATCCTATCTCTTTTGCATTCTTTGCGAATACATTAACAAAAACTTGAAGTTTATGTGTGCATTCATTAACAAGAGTGAGGTCATCAACATGTCCACCTACAGAAAACCCATTTTGGCAAGTTTCTTCTATCTTAAGCATAACAGCATCTAGTGCAACACAGAACAGGATTGTTGAAAGGATATCTCTTTACTTGACGCCCTTTTTGATGTTTATGGAGTGGCTAAATCCAAGGTGAGTTTTTATAAAAGTTTAATATCATTATAAACTAACATTGCATTTTATCAAGATGACTATAAAAAATATAAATAAAAAAATTATGCTGAAAATAAAAAGAGAAATGAGTGTGTGACAGTAAATAAATGAAATTTCAATCTCCTTACCTTCTTTGGTAGGTTCCGAAACTTTTTCAATATATTTGTCAACTTTTCTTCCGAGCAAATATTCGTTTGCATCAGGCTGACCACTTGTATACATCCAATCAATCTTTGCATTATCTTTTCTGGAATTAGTAAAAAAATAATAATATTTGTAATCTATGCAATAATAATACACTAAGACAGAGGTTCTCAATCAGGGGTAAATATACTCCTAAGAGGTAAAAAAAATTATATAAATCGGGGGTAAATAATTGAAGTACCTGATAATTTAAAAATAATTATTTCTTTTCAGAATTTGTCATGTCTAAGAAACGTAATACAGATTAATTTCATAATTTTCTATTTAAAAAAACGTTTGATTTTCTTTATTTTTGTGATATGAATGTGCAATACTATTTTTATACAAAACCTAAAATCGTAAACAATAAAATAAAGGTTCTTTTTAACCTTGTTTTTCTGTCACTTTATGATGACTATGCATTTTTTGTATGGAAGTAGGGGTAAATGGAGAAATACATAAAGCCGAGGGAGTCAATGATAGAGGAAAGGTTGAGAACATCTGTTCTAAGGCATTTCTTGTTCATTAGATGTACGTTACATACACATTAAATAAAATCATTAAATAAAATGAGTCTGCTTGATCAGCAAACATGGTGATTAATCTGATGTCACCAAGGTAAACAATTTCGACTTTAGCCACTTTAAAATGAATTCTAAAATCGAATTCTATCACTGAGTTGAAACAGTGCAATTTTAAATAATAAATACATTTCAAAAAGCGACATGATTTTACGGCTTTGAAGAATATTTTGTAGAAAATTATTTTTTAAGATAAACAATATTGCTTCAAAAAGAATTTAATTGCTAGTCTTCAATAAATAAAGACACGTTTGTTCTATTTTAAAAATATTTACCTGCTAATGATAATTGATTGAGAATACTTTTTTCTTAATAGTATTAAACCTTAACAGACAACATTTCAAAAGAAATATTATTAACAATAAATTACATGAATTGATGTAGAAAGCACAGTGGAATATCCACATGATCTCATTAGTCTAATATAATGCCCATTACATGATTGTTTATAAAAATTATGCTTTTCATATGCAACATTGACAATACTCCATCATGATGCATGAAATAGAAAGAGAAACATTGTGTATCATACTTTTTCCTACGCTAAAAGTAAAATAGCATTTTTTTCATATAAGAGAAAAATTAATTTTCCTTTCCTTTTAAATTTTTTTTTTTTTTTTTTTTAGCATTTGGAAGGATAACATAAAATATTTTTAAAAATGGATGAATGAGAGAAGGGAATCAATTTGTATCTCTTTTAACTAGTTTTAAACATGTGTAATATATATTCATTTGTCACGATACTATACTCCCAAGCATTACATTTTTTAGGAGGTGGGATACTGCAGTATATGTTTTCCGATACCATTCTCACAAGCATAACTTTCTCCATTTTTGGAGGGATGGGGGTGGAGGAGTAGAGTAACTGTTCTGTGGTGGTGATGCCATCCTCTCAGACATTATCTTCTCCTTTAGAGAGTTATGAGAGTTAGAGTGACAACATCAACAAAAAATTGTCAAAATTAGCTGTTCATTAGTAAACTCAATACTTTGTTTGCATATTTTTGCTTGTAACCATAAAATTACCAAATTTTGTTGATTAGAACACGAGGTCAGCTGAAGTTTTAATTTTCACCATCTCATTTTGATTTGTATACGTATCTCACACACCTGTCCACCATTCGCTTCTACCCTTTTACCCAGTTTTCTTTTTTTTCATACTAATTGGTATGAGTCACCACTCATTAAGGCCAAAAGCCAGTCAAGGATAAAGCTTAATGAAATGAGTTGATTGTTAGTTGGATGATGAAGAATATTATGAGAGGATTAATAATGATGAACAAAATTTGATTACTTATGGAGACAGTTTGTCAAAAAATATTTGTTATATATATATATATATGTCTATTCAAATTTTCTAGATTGAGAAATAGGAAGTTTCACATTCATTCCAGAAACAGATATTTTACCTTCTTCCATTGAGGTTATGTTCCACATCATCAGTCAATCTAGCTTGCAGTCAATCTTTTAGCACTTAAATGCAACTTCACATCAAGTCTGGGTTGTTGGGAAGCACTTCTAGTTTCTATTCTGTCACTTTATATTTACATAGGGACACCGATTGTGATCAACTTGCATAAACATTCTGTGCAGTATTTACTTGTTTTGATATATCCAAGTCACAGCAACAAATTTGAATATTGTTGGATATTCTCTCCCAAAGAGCATCTTTTTTGAATTAATTTTTGGAATTATTTTGGAGATGAGTAAATTTGTTGTTTTTTTATTTAATTTTTTGGACTATTATCCTCATCTTCTAGTTGTTTTTTCTACAACATTTCGGCCAATTATTCCTCTGACCTTCGTCAGGTCAACCGTGACGGGATAGGAATGTCGAATCCTCCAACTACATCCACAGCAATTACTGCTTCCAGTAGTTGTTGTTATCTCACCAGTTTGGTCCATTAATCTTCTGACCGACTTTGGGTGGGATTGAAACCACTACCTCCAGATAATACTCACTTGGAATCTTTGATATTCCTGCATCTTTATCCACTACGCCACGGGCCCCAAAGGTTGGATTTTTAGATGTTATAAATCCACAATCTTCCAATTGTTGGGTCCGTACCGATTGTTATATTGAATTAATTTTTGGAATTATTTTGGAGAGGAGTAAATTTGTTTATAACAATCAGTATGGACCCAACAATTGGAAGATTGTGGATTTATAAGATCAAAAAATCCACACTTGATTGCCCTTTGGGGCCCGTGGCATAGTGGATAGAGATGCAGGAATATCAAAGATTCCAAGTGAGTATTGTCTGGAGGTAGCGGTTTCAATCCCACCCAAAGTCGGTCAGAAGATTAATGGACCAAACTGGTGAGATAACAACAACTACTGGAAGCAGTAATTGCTGTGGATGTAGTTGGAGGATTCGACATTCCTATCCCGTCACGGTTGACCTGACGAAGGCCAGAGGAATAATTGGCCGAAACGTTGTAGAAAGCAACAACTAGAAGATGAAGATAATAGTCCAAAAAATTAAATTAAAAAAATCATCTTTTTTGTGGTTTTATTTGATTTATCTAGGCTCTTTACATGGTGTTATCTTGATTTTTTTTCTCTTTGTAGTTGGAGACTGGCTTGGGATGAACAGACGAATAACAAAAATACTAAAAATTTATAATATGAAGTATTTTTAATGTTCGTCTGTCCATCCAAAGCCACTCTTCAACTACAAAGGGGGAAAAAAAAAAAAGAAAATCAAGATAACACCATGTGGAGAGGCTAGATAAATCAATTATACTAACTACTCTTAGATACTGAGCAGGTAGATTACACTAGTATATAATTTAGAAAACCGCAGAGAGGTTAGCTGACGTCAACTCAGTAGTCCAAAGTTGAAAAACTGCTTACACTCTGGGAATGTATTAGAAATGAATATGACATCACATGGCTCAAAGAGAGGGTGATAGAAAAGAGTTTGGAAGTACACATGGGTGTCAGATGTGTAATGACATGTGCTAACAAGACATAACTAATTAATGTTCTCTCTGTTCACCTCCCTTCCCACTAGTTAGTTATTTAAACGAAAGATCATATCGAATAAATGGTTTACATTCTTCCATTAGATTTCAGTCTTTCTCTCTTCATCTCCTCCTCTTGCACTCAAAAGTGATTTGGAATGACAATCAAATTGAATGTTTCACTGTCTTCCATAAAGTTTTGTCTTGAGTTAATCTCTTTGAAGTATAAAAGAAGCTTAAATTAAAGCAAGATGGCATTTCCTTGGTCAGGCAGGATCACGTTGGAGATGTGTACAATGAAATTTTCAAACAGCCTGGCTAGAGATGGTGTTGCATTCTCAAACTTGTGTCATAGATGCACTAACCAAGTTTCTGTAATGATTATACAAAAAAATTAAAGTTCACAAATTGTTATCCATACCTTGGATTCTGATTGTTACCAATCAACACCATCTCTAGCCAGGCTGTCTGAGAATTTCATTATACAATTATTCCACTTCCTTATGCAGGCACGCTGGAGACATTCTCCCTACCCCACTCACAGGCCAGCATTGCTAAACATAAATTGCTTACTGTTGACTATCTCAAAGGGACCCTCTCTCTAACATGATTGGCATTTCATTGTTTTATCTAATATATTGAAGCTATTTAAAATAGCTGAATCTCTTTCATATAGATCATGTGTTTTTGCATAATTTAATTACAATTTGTGTCTAAAATATACTTACTTGGTCAGGATTTCACGAATCTTCTTTTTTTCATCAATATCCATTTTGAAAAAGTAGAAATGGCAGCCACTAAAAGGAGATCAAATATTGAACAAAACAAAATAAAGAATCACAACAGAGAATAAAAAAGAGAAACATTTAATAGTATACATAACAAATACTAACCCAATTGATCAGGTGCTGCCCAGTATACTACTTGTATCTTATCACCATGTACACTGGATGACGTCACAAAGATAAATGAGGACATCAAAATAGGATTTATCCTTTTTTTTAAGTATATCCATAGAGATTTCTTTCTTGCTAAGAGAACAGGAAAGAGAGGAGGAGAAGAGAAAAACAGAAGAAAAATAAAAGAGAAAACAAGAGGAAGAAGATGAGATTTAATAATAGATATCACAAATACTGACTTAAGTCTAGTGTATTATTGAAACTGTGGCTCTTATCTAGTTTGCTTCTAACTGATCATTCACACTGAATGACGTCACAAAGATAGGTGAATGATATCATAAAGCTACAATTCATAATATCCTCTATTTTCATATATATATATATATATATATATATATATATATATATATATATTTTAACAACATATGTAATAAATTATTTTTATTGAATTTCAAACCAAGAGAGAATTTCTTTATTTTTATTATTTTTTTTGCTCTCCAAAAGCCGATGTCGTCTGCCCTGTGAATTATGTAAACAAAGAACAAAGAAAGGAAGGAACAGAGAGAGGAGGGGGAGAAAGGGAGAGAAAAGATAGAAAGAACCTATAAACCAGAGAGAGTGGTGGAGGGAAAAAGAGACAGTTATAGAGATAGAGAGGACTGACAAGGGTCATCAGCAGCTAGTTGGGCCTCTGGACTTGAAAGCGACAAAGCGAAAGTAGGGGGCGACAAATACAGTGAAAGACAACAACGTTATGAAACTGACTATAGCAGCAAGACGGCAGTGGCGACAATGTCAAAAAGTTTTTGGCTAGTGATTAAAGCAAAAAACAACTGAACAAGAATAAACCCATCAACGATATAGCTGAGCGAAAGACCGAAAGAATGGCAAATTACTAACGACTGACTTCATATGAGCATCGGAAACGAAGATTTGGAGCAAACAACACATGTGCATAATGAGGTAAGGCAATCGAAAAGGGCAGAAAGCAGTTACAAAATATATCAAGGACAGATATATAAACAAACTAAAGGAAAGAAATATAAAAAAAAAAATGAAAGGACACATTTTAAAAAGGAAATCAGTGAGTTATCCAACTTTTCATCTCTCTCTCATATATCTTATGATCCCTCTTAAACTGAGCAGACAAATGTTTCTTTGATATGAATATTGACCGTGTTATATGTTGGTTATATATTGTTCTCTCAATAAAACTTGAATGACATGAAACTATTTCACTTAGTTACATATCTTTTCTTCTTTTCTTGAATTTTATTTATTTTTATATGAATAAAAGTTTGTTAATTTTCCATTGGTCTTTGTTCTCATTATTCCTATGTGTTTTGCTGTCTTGATCTTACTGTTGTCATGAGAACTGGATATCCCCATTTTTCCCTATGTTAGTATTTTGTTACAAACCCAGGGGAATCATCATTTTTATTTTTTTAATATCCTGTTGCGCCCTCATCTCTGCCGTTCCCAGCAGACCTAGAGACCGTATAACTATATATATATATATATATATATATATATAGTTATATATATTCAGCATATTTGTTTCACCATGATGTTCTTTGCAAAAAAGATTACCTATAGTAGGTTGCAATTACTTGCTCAAACAGAGTGGGAAGTCTTAGCCATTGTACTTAAATCAGTATCATTTCCCTAACACAACGAAAGGTTAACCAGTTTCTAAAAATCCATTACTTAACAATCCATCCATCACCTGCCTGCCATGATTTCATGTATCCCGATCAGTAGGGGAGTTGATACTCGACTTTGTTCAAGGGTCTTCCACAGGCTAGCGAAAGGAAGGAGGTGCCTTACTGCTCTTGTCCACATCAGACAAAGTTTTTCAGCCATTTAATGTGAGTGGATGACGTGGAAAAAAGCTTGATGTTAGGAAAAAAAATTGCCAGAAAAAAAGCAAAGGAAAACAATGAACAAAGCTCATCAACAGTCATAACAGGGTCACTGGAAACAAGACCATAGATCTCATCAGAAAGACCAAATGCAGAAGGGAGTGGATAGCCATGATAAACAATGTTTGCAATAACAGACCTGATATGTGAAGATATTATAGTGAAAGAAAAAATCAGAATTAACAAATTTTGTCTCCAAATTTTTTTTCATGTTATGACATTGTGTATTTCATTGCAGCGGCCGATGTTTACACATTGACGTCTAAAATCAAAATTCATAAACTCATTTGTATGCACATCGTCTGCACACATCGACACTGATCTGTGGTCTTGGATTAACTGGGCTCCATTGGTTTATTGATAAAAAATCTGACTTTTTAAAGGATTTAGATGGCTGAGTTTTCTGACTGGTCCAAAATATAATTATTTGCTTTTATTCAGGATAGTGCATGCGTAGACGATATGCGTACGAGTTTACGCATTTTGATTTTGGATGTCGATGTGTAAACATTGGCCGCTACATTATCATTAACAAAAAGAGTGAATCTATCAACATTTGAAATTTTTTCATAAAATTCATCTTTACATTCTTCGTATTTAATGTTTAAATGTGATACTTGAAACCAACACATATTTCTGGCATGCTTGGGAAAACACACAGATACACAAGATCTTGTCTGATAGTTTTATTACTAATGAAACAAAATGCCCAATACTGTCAGATTTTAAAAGTGCAAAGTCAGTGTTATTTATGTCTGAAACGTCAAAGAAATATTGCAGCTTTTTCCCCAAATTATCTCAGCACTTTGGCAAAAAGTAAATGAAATTAGAAATGTTGACTGTTGTGATTATATGCTTGAAATCCTGGATTACATATGCTGAGAACGAATTCACTTTAGGGAGCTGATGATTTTCATTAAATAGAATCAACACTCAAGAGTTTTGTCTCAGTTTTCACCTTGCTATTGCAAGGAATACTCCATTGCTGCTTTTCCAGTCAGCCTTTCACCTATTCTGAAAGTCATTAACCCAAAATGTGCTCAATATCATCTAAATGGAGTTGAACACAACTTTTGAAAATGATGTTGTGCACATTGTATTGTGCACAACATCAGGTTAGGCTGATTCTTAATCAAAAGAAAACATTCTCAGTCTGAAATCGAAACACACAATGGTTGTATCGTAATTTCCTAGATGTAAATCCATTGAAACTTGTGTGTTCATCAGAAAGTGCTAATGCAGTATATTATAGATGAACGTGCAAGCTATATATTATAGTATATTTATTTATACAAACATTATTGGCTACATATGTGCTTACATATTTCTGCTGTAACTCTTTTTAGAGAAACAGCATCATTCTTCTTCAAAACCAAACTTTAAAATAAAATTGTTCTTCATCTATACAAAGCATTTTTCTTTTTATCAAATTATAAGAAAGAAAAAGAGATTAATATATATATATATATATATATATATATATATATATGATGATTGCAACGTCTTGCCAGACGAGTGCCACTCCCTCGGACACTTAAAATCCATGAGCCCAAATGCCTGAGGGAGTATCTATACAAAGATGATGTTACAGAGTCTTAGCTTTGGACGACAGCTAAATCTCTCTCTCTGTTCAAAATGTTGAGATCCAGCAACAAGCAAGACCAAGATAGCCAGCAACAAATTAAACTGCAGACTAGCTTAATGCGGGTACTGGTCTCCCGCTTTATGGTTTTTTAAATCAGAGATTTGCTTCTCCTAGAAAGGTTGCCTTCACCACGGCTTACGAGAGCCCTCTCCACCCCAACACATATATTGTATGTGCTCTCCGCTTATCTCGGCATTTGTTTCCAGTCGTCTTATACATACACTTCACTTGTCACTGGTATTTAACAATGTTGATTCAGGAGAGGTGTGGCTGGAGATTGCGCGTCTCTTGCCACAAAAATTTCACGCGCAGGCAACCCTTTGCGGGTGCCCATAGTCTGTCATAGTTAAGCAACATTCATTATTTCAAGATTAATTGTAAAAAAAAAAAAAAAAAAAAAAAAAAAAAAAGTTAGATTTGTTAAATCATGACTGGAATTTTATTTCTCAAACTTTTGATTAACTTTTTTAAGGGAATTTAGACTTTCTTTAGCAAACTAAATGACATAGGCAAGTGATTAGATAATGTCAAAGGCAGAAGTATTCACAAAATACTAAACAACTTCTACTAAAACAATTTGCTGAAAAAGGTTTTAAATATACATTATATAAAAATCCAACATTTTCCCATAGAAACTAATGGTTTCTTAGGCATTATTCAACCTCTGCGTAACTGCTGACCTCAAATACATTTTTACTTTTAGAATGACCCTTTCATAGACGCATATTCAAAGCATGTCAGGAGAACTTGATTTTTCTGATGCAATTTGCAATGATTTAAGGCAACAGATATTTGCCATTAAGGCACAATATATTTTGAAACATATTTCATCAAGTATTTAATGCATTCTGCATATCGTTCAATTTTGCTTGTAAGACTCCCATCAATTGAAACAAGTAGATCCGTACATTCCTACGCTGATATACACAAGTTCAAATGCTACGTAAACTAACATCTTAATCTTTTATAGGCATGGTCCCAATTAGTAGCCCCTTACACCCAAGGTGCAATATGCCTTGTTTGGGGTGGAGTAAAAAAAAAAAAATCCCTATTTTTCAGACATCTTAGTTAAAAGATGAAATCTTAATCATTCGAGTAGCTGCTAAAACTTTTAACAAAATAAAAAAAAATTTTAATTTTTCATGCATTTAGAATATTATTTCAATTTAAATTTTTTAAAATTTCAATATTTATAGGAAAAATTGACATTCTAAGTTTTATACTGAACATATTTAAAAGCAACTGTTTTACAATTCTTTTATTAAATTTCAATAGTATCATCATTAGCCAGAAGAGATTTTTTCCTTGTCCCATCCAAAAATAAAATATGAAAGAATATTTTTGGAAATTTTTTTTTATTGAAGATAAAAAATAAACGAGAGAAAAATATTTCTTAGTGAATGTCTGTTGATTAAATCCATTCTTTTTTTTTTTTATTCTAAATTGTTAGTATTTATTGTTCAGAAAGCATTGTGGCAGAATTAGCAGCAATCAATAAATATCTAATGACTTGGCGAGAATGGAAATTAATTTTCTTTTTTATAGTCCCAGTGAATTTAAAAGATATGAAATTAGAAGGAAATGGAGATAGTGATTTGATGAGTCAAGAAATTTCTTGTTTAATTTGCGATGGTTCTAACATCTGGTCACAAAGTGGTGGATCAGTTTTTTTACTCTTTTTCCTGGGTGTAAATTTTATTCTGAGGACTCTTCTTAAAGTGCTCCTGGGGATTTGTAACTCAGAAGAGCGTTTCCGTACAGACTGAGTTGGACAACGGATCAACGATTCTTCTATCATCGGAATATGTTCAGTAGATTTTGTAGGTCGCCCGCAACGAGTTGCGTCCAAAACGCTGCCAGATTCAAATGCTTTCTTTTCCCATTTACGCAGTACACGAGGTGTTGGAGCAGGTTTTCCAAAACGCCGCTCAAAAGTTTGTCTTATCTCAGGAATTTTCTGACGGTTCAACACTCGCTCGTGCATCCACACGGAAGATACCAGTCTTTCTTCTATGGTGTATGGGCTTTGGTCACACATCCTTAGGCCTCTGAAATAAAAAAATAAAAAATCCCCTACTTTGTGACCAGATCTTGTTGCTTTTTAATACATTCGAAAAATTACATAGTAAAAAAAGAATAGCTAAAAACAAATGCAGTCAAGCCTTGAGAATCTCAAACTATAAATATTTAATGAAAGATAAGAAAAATATAAGACAAAAATAAAGTTGCATTCAATTAAGTTTTGTTAGAAAATAATCTTTTCAATCTTAGAAAATAAATTCTCAAAGTGAGACTGCAGGAGAGTTGTAACAAATATCAATATTACATCATTTCAAATCATACAATATTCTTTAATTACATTTAATATTAGTTTTGGGTGTTTTTATAAATTGCCACCTGAAGTAAACATGCTAGTTGAAAATATAAAATAGCAGGAAAATTTTAGGAAATACTTGTAATGGTAAAAAATAAGCTTTCACAAAAATTTACAGAAATCAATGTTTTTTTTTTTTTTTTAGTTTTTTTTTTTTAATTCTCTAGAAAAATATGATTTTTAAACTGTAATCCTAATCTAACCCTTTTTTTTTTTTAAACTGTAATCCTAATCTAACCCTTGAAAATCCACTGTAAATGATCATTTGCCAAATTGCAGAAATGTATCCAGTATAATATTAAATTATATATTTCATTATCTAAACAAAAATTGCGTTTTCTCCGCTCAACAGAAATGTTACACTTTAAATAAAAAAAATGAAAAAAAATGAAAAAAAACTACTGGATTATTTTCCATCAATTTTGGTGAATGCTAATTTTTTTACCATCACAAGTATTACCTATAATTTATCTGTTATTTTATTTTTACCTAGCATATTTACCTTGGGTAGCGATCTATACAAGCACGCATTTCTTTTATACACTTTTCTTTCTTTCAAAAGAGTTTGTAGCTACAAAATATAATCAAAGAATTGAAACAGAGATGCATAAAAAAAAAATCACTATATATCTCAATATTAATAACATTATGACATAACATTCGATGTGTGTGTATATTTTTCATATCAACGTAAATTTGATGATTACATATTGATTTTTTTTTATTTTGCAGTAATCAATTTATTATTAAAATAAAAAAATGCAATAACGTAAAATAAAATAACATTTACAAAAATCTATTTAAAAAAAGATCAATTGCAAAATTAAATTCACCAGCATGCATTCCCATTTATATACAAACAACCATTTTAATCTTTTGGCAATAGTTGAGAAAAAAGAATTACTTCATGACCTTTGGAAATTTAAAAGGAATTTGGAAGTATTAACAGTTGAATAGAAAGTGATTTTGTATTATTTGGACTAATGTTCTTAGCGTTCACAATGTTTACAAAACAACACAAGTCAGAGTCATGAACTAATTCTTAAATATAGCAACATCTTGCCAGTCTTACTAGCTCATTCACTACTTAAATACATACACACACTAAGTCTCTTTTAACTGATGATTCTTCAATTTTTGCTGTTCTAGTTATTATTGGCCATTCTATATATTTGATGACCCCAACAAGCAAACATATTTTTAATTCTGTTATTATCATTTATAATACAATGTTTCTAAATGCCACACAGATCCTTCGCGGACAAACAATCTCTTGCCATAGCCACTGGCTACCGGCATCTTGAAAAAACAACACAAGTCACATTTTTTAATATACTAGCAGCTTACATGTGGACAGAAAACCATTTTCCCCTACCCTACGACCCTCTTAACTGATAACTCTCCATTTTTGGCTGTATCACATATTGACTCACTATACGAGGGGCATGCAATAAGTAATGCCCCTGACCCACTTCCAGTTGTCTGATCTAGCTGAAATTTTGCATGTGCAATGATTTATATCTCTACGGGTTATGTGGCAAATTACAGCTCTGAACTAATTGTGGTTTCTGTTTTACAGGTGTTTAAACTGAGTCAGGTGTGAAATGGAGCCTGTTGAATGTCGAGCAGTGATCCTGTTTTTGTATTTGAAAGGACGCACACCACAGGAGACTTTTGATGAAATGAAAGAAACTTGTGGTGATAATGCCCCATCATATGACCTTGTAAAACGCTGGCATCGTGAATTCAAACACGGCCAAAAGTCTGGAAACAGCTCCTAGACCTGGTCGCCCCCTCCCTTCTGCCATTGATGAGGCATCTGTCCGTCAAGTTGAGGCTGCCATTTTGGAAGATCGATACATTACTATTCGCCAAATAGCCCAAGATGTCAATATTAGTACAGGGTCTGTGGAAACTATCATTCATGACCATTTGCATATGCATAAGGTGTCTGCCAGATGGATTCCGAGGTTGCTCACACCATTCCAGAAGCGAGAACGCGTTGAGTGCTCGAGGATGAATTAAGTTTTTCAAAAGACTGATTACACAGGATGAAACCTGGGTCCCTCACTATGATCCAGAGATCAAAGCCCAGTTAATACAGTGGAAGCACTTGGACTCACCACCTCCAAAGAAGGCAAGGGTGCAGCCCTCCGCTGGCAAGGTCATGCTCACAGTCTTCTGGGACCAGGATGGAGTAGTGATGACAGATTTTCTGGCAAAGGGTACCACAATTACAGGAGCCTATTATGCTTCACTTTTGAGGAAATTAAGGGAAGCTATCAAAATCAAGAGGCGGGGCAAGATCAGCAAAGGTACCCTCCTCCTGCAGGACAACGCTCTGGTCCACAACTCGCATGTCGCCAGATCAGAAGCACGAGCATGTGGTTATGAAATCCTACCCCATCCTCCCTACTCTCCTGACCTTGCACCCTCTGACTTTCACCTCTTCTCAGCCATGAAGTTGTTTTTGAAAGGAAAGCGTTTTCCAGATGATGCAGCCTTGATTTCTGAAGTCACGTCGTGGTTGGAGGACCAACCTGGGGTGTTCTACAAAAACGGTCTCCAGAGCTGCATCAAACGATGGGAGAAATGCACAACTCTGGGTGGTTCTTATGTAGAGAAAGACTAATAACTGTGCCAAGTTTCGTTGCTCTACTGCTATGGGAAGTGGGTCAGGGGCATTACTTATTGCACGCCCCTCGTACTTTGGAATGTGTCCTTGAAATCTTAACAGCACCATATTTTCTTGTCTAGATCTTTGAACATTTCTTAGCTTGTTACTTTTGGTTGTTTCAACAAGTTGTAAATAAAGTTGATACATTACGTATGAATAGATGTTGTCATTACCTTTGACCATGTCTCATTTCTAGAGATTCCACATAAACTTACTGTACACGTACAACTCTCTTGATCATTGTTACAAGGGACGTTCCAAAAGTAATGCTTTCTATTTTTTATTCCACCCAAATGGATCAGAGAGGATTGCAAATTGCATTGTTATGATGACTGAATTTATGCATTCATGGTTTGAAAGTTTCATCTCTTTGTTACAGATATTGAGTGTCAGACTCTTAAGAAAGCAACTCCTGTTATGGATGTGCACTGGAAGCAAAAAAGCATCATTGAATTCCTAGAAAAAGTGCATTGAGAATGGTTGTAACTATGTAGGAAAATAAATTATGGAGCATAAAAGGTCACTCATTTTAATGGTATCCCTCCCGTCTTTATAGCTCTTCAACTTTTTCATTTATAAAAAAAAAAGTAAGAGACTTTACTTTTGGAACAACCTTTATACTTTCAAGTCCCTCTTTGACTGCTATTCTCCATGTTTTTTTCTTCATTTTTATCCTTTTTGATGATTAATAAACCTAAACATGTTTCAAAGTCTTGAATGTTAAAAATTACTTAGTTGACTGAGATATAATGCACGTTTTCAAAAAACATATACACATTTAGAAACATCACTTCAGTTTTTGCAATTTATCCCAATATTTTTTCATAATTTGATGACAAGGATGCATGTAAAATTTACTGTTTTCCTTTGCTCCAAGAGTATCCCTACACTTTATTCTATTTATTAGTTGAATCACTTTTGAATTTTAAATAGTTACAAAGCCATTCATTTATAATGGACTAAAAAAAAAATTTTTTTTGACTAAAAAACCTTTTTTTAGTCTAAAATCCAAACTTAAGCACATAAATAAAATCATGGACGATATATTTAAATCTTGAAGTGATTATTTTATTTTATTATTTTCCAATAAAAAATTAATAAAATTTTACCGTTTGTTCCTTCCCTCCCCCAAAATTAGAAAATTATATTGCTTTTTATGCAATTGCACTTCAACACCCTGAAAAATTATATTTTAGACTTTAGAGTGAAGTTCATTTTACTATCTAGAAAACGGCATGTTTTAACAGTTCTTTTTGTTTTTTGCATTTTTACCAGAAGAAGTAATCATTTTTTAATTAACATTTTTTTTTTCAAAACTATTTCAGATTTTATTTTCTTGTTGCTCCCCAATATATATACAACTTTTTAATTTTTTCAAGAAAAAATTGTAGGAGCCTCATATAAAAACAAAAAACAAACATCTTTAATTAAAAGAAAAGTAGTAGACGTTTTGGAAAGTAAAAAATATAGTTCATTGTTCTGTTTTATATTATACTAGCATGGGTACCCCGCGTTGCCCAGATCGACATAAAGTTCAGTCTTGAACATACCTACTAACTATATTAAGGATATTAATCATTTTCATCGTGAGTAACGTCGATACCCCCTCCACACACACACACAATTTCAAAAGTAAAGGAACAGATAAAAACATGTAAATGTAATCGCCCCCCAAAAAAAAAAGAAGTATGTGATACCCTCTCCACCAGGTGAGATTCTAACGATAGTAAAAATCATTTATTTATCAGCGTCCAAAATGGCTACCCTTAAAAATATGCGAAGGGAATGTGGTATTATATTGGAGCACACTTACACATTTCCTTTACCCTATCTCCTCCCTCTTTGCTATCGATGGCTTTTCAACAGTCGATCGAAGTAAAAGATTCCTAAGTAAATATCCTTATCTGAACAGCCATAGAAAAAACATAAAATAAAATAAAAATATTAAGTTTTCTTGAAAAAAAAATAATAAATTTTTTCCTGTTCCTTTCATCTAACAATTTACACTTTTCCTAAACATATTTTTACGTATTTTCTTTATATATGTATATATAAAATTTTTGTGGACCCCCCCCCCAAAAAAAAAAAAATAAATAAATAAATAAAACTTGACAGAACAAAAAGTCTTGGGAAAAAAAAAAAAAATGTACTAACACCTAAGAATTTACGGTAAAAAAAAGTAAAACTTTTCTTGAAGGAAAAAAAAACAACTTTTTATTGATAAATATTTTGCAAAAAAAAAAAAAAAAATATATATATATATATATATATATATATAAAATCAAATAAAAAATTTTCAGTCCTTTAAAAGGTAGGTTTTTATTATTTTTGATTATTTACATTTGTATTTTTTTCCGGTTTGTTTTTAAAGCGTCTGTTACAACGCTCAGCTTAAACCGATGATTGCCGGTCTCGCCCAATCCATGTTTGACTGGAATTCCCGAGAATCCGGGTCAAATTATGCAAGAGTATCGAATATTTAAAAATAAAGCAAAACATCTGTCTGCATGAAATTATTTTTTCATGTTAAAAACGTCTTGCGATTACCAAATTAATTTATTTGGGAAGAGTTTGTTTTTTTATCTTTCAAACTTCGAAACGTATTAAAAAAAAAAATTCATCAGGGGAAATAATTGTACTCGTTTCATAAAAAAAAAAAAAAAATCAATGTCGGAAATAATAATTCCAAATAAATTTAATATATTATCAATATAATTGTTATTTAGAGTTGATGAAATAATCTTAAATAGAACACTTAAAACAACTCTTTTGCTAGAAACTTAAACTAACATACAGCTATTTAGTACAATTGATTCTCCTTAATATAATAAACAAATGAGGTAAATTCTTAATCGTATATTTTTTAAGAATCATACTATATATAGAAATAAATGAAATACTAAACTAATGGACTCTTTGTATATATTAATCAAATTGTAAACAAACAAACAGACAGGAATACAAATTTATGCATATAGATGGTTAAAAAAAACAGGGTCCTAATTTTATAACGTGAATCTCCATTCTTTCTGTTGATAACATGGGGACAATAAGTTACAGCCTCTATTTTAAAAATTAGTCATGAAAACAAAAAAAAAAAAAAAAAAAAAGAAATACAATGAGGTTTTCATTTATTTCTTCATGCCAAAGCCAGAAGACAGTAACTCTGCCTACTACTACTCTAGATATTACAAAATTAGACAAGAATGAATTTGTGGAAATCATCAGAAACTAATTCACTTCTCGAAGGAGAATGCGATGTAGCAGGCATAATTAACTTTTTTTCTCTCTCCGAGAACAGCCCGTGAGGTGATTTGGTCGCATGTGGATCAATCACAAGGCAAGGGCATATTAACTTTGTCCATTCTCTGAAGGATACTTCAGACCCTTTGGAAATTGTGGAGAGTCAGAGAGTTTTGAGGAGATAATGAAGAGGAATATCCCTCCTCTCTTTCCTGCCTCTTCCACTGTACTCCTGAACACTGCTCATCTTTGCCTGAAGATAAACTACTTGTAAATTTTTTGCAAGAAAAAATCTGCTGTTTAATTCTTTTTTTCATTCAAAGTTAAAAAACCAACTGGTAAAATCAAAAAGGGTTACACAGGTTAACTGGGGTGTTTTTGATGAATTACTGAAAGATAGATTCTTGCAGTGAAACTCTATCTGATAAATGGGAAAGTTGATTTAGTAAAAAAAGAAAAAAAAGTTATTAAATTAAAATTGCTATGTGCGAGAGGGGAGACCAAGACTTCATGTATAGAGCAAAATAACATTATTATTAAAAAGAAAAAGGAAAATAACATAAAGAGGAGTCATTGATGTAGATATGATAATCACAGAGAGAGAGAGAGAGAGAGAGAGAGAGAGAGAGAGAGGAGTGCAAGTGATGCATCAATAAAAGCATCGTTTTTCAGATGATTAAATAGTCTTCTCTGCAGTTCTTGAGAAATCTACGTTAGTGCCAGTCACGATTTGAGATCAAATCGCCAAATTTCACTATAAGGAACATAGTAGGAACGTTAAATTGAAAACAAAAACTCTAGCCAATCCAAACTATGTTTCATAAATTTGGAAAGTATAACTATACATTTTCTTTGTATACAGAATATATATATATATATATATATATATATATATATATTTGTATTCATCGACATACAGTCCTGTTTCGTTGTATCACAACTCATCAGTGCCGCTAGACTAGCATCTCTCCCAACCCAAGGATTGAACCTAGAACCGTGGTGTTGACAGTCGGCAGTTCTCCCACTCGACCATGGAAGCGACGCCCGCAAATAACTCGTCGGAATGTCTATTTAAATAGACATCCGCCACCACTTTTACAGTGCTCAAACCGCCTGTTTGTAAACAAACACTGAGCTTCGCATTTTTCAGCCAATTAAGTAGAAGCAGTAATATGTTGCTACACAGTCATAAGCATGTTTTGGTCAGTCAGTCATAAACAATGAAAAAAAAAAAAAACAACTTTAACATCTCGCTTAAAAACATTCCAATCGCATATAGATGGAATTATCCTCACAATGAAAATAGAAGATGTACTCAGAAAGATGAAATGGAAGGCACATTTTTTCCCTTAACTCAATGAATAAAGGTGACAAGGATCATTACGGTTTTAAAAGTCAGCAATTAGCACCTTATGTTGAACAATTGGATTACTTTGAAGTAGATCTGGCAAAAATGGTGAGAGATATTACACAACAGAAAAAATAACTTCCAAAAAGGATTAGACAAAATTATTTTTAAAAATTCAAAATACAAAAGAAATACTTGTTAAGGCAGATAAAACCCAGAACTTTTATAAGGTGAACAAGACAGAATATTTTAAATTATTGGAACAGAACATTACAAGTTATTATAAAAAACACATGTTGATTTAGTAGAAAAAATTAACTTAGACAGCAAATCAATAATCAACAAGCTAGAAATTAGTAATAGAATTATTAAATTAGTAAATAAGGAAGCTTATATTCTCTTAAAAGACCATAAGCAAGATTTCGACAAACCAACTAAAGACTCGGAAAAATCAGTAAAAGGATCTTAGAAGGAATTAATTCTCAAATCAAGAGCACATAATCTAAACCAATGGATCAAATACGGCTGATGCAATCGATTGATTCTCTAGGATAAAAAACAAGGATAAATATTCTTTCATCCAATTTGATATCATAAATTACTATCCCTTTATTACTAAAAAACTCTTCAATGACACCATGAAATTTGCTTCTCTCCTTACTGACATCTCCAAGGACGAGATTGATATCATTAGAAAATGCAGAAACACTATCCAGATTAGTAGAAATCAACAATGGATTAAAAATAAAGCTGGACCATTTGATATTCCTATAGGTTGCTTGACTCTGCAAAATTATGGATTTATCCTGTACAATCTAACTAAAAGATTATAGAGGTTGATACAATTGGTTTACATAGAGATGATGGTCTTCTAATAAAAAATGCTGACGGCTCTAAATGTGATAAAATCAAAAAATTATTATAAAAGAATTCAAAAGAATAAATCTTAAGTTTGAAATTGCCACAAACATAAACCTAGCTCACTTCCTAAAGACACTGAACTTAAACAAGGAAATTATGAACCCTATACAAAAGATAACATTAACCCTTCTCTTAAATCATCCTAAAGCTATCATTAAACATATCCCCAAATCCATTAACAGAAGAATTAGCTCTAACTCTTCATCCAAGGAAATATTCGATAAACATTAAATTTTTTTACAATAAGACCCTTGTAAACAGTGGATATTAAAAAACTCAATTAGAGTATATAATGCCTGCAAAGAAAACATCCACATCTAAAAGAAACCGTAAAAGGAAAATCATTTGGTTTACCCCCTCCCTTCAATCAAATAGTTAAAACCAACCTAAGAAAAATTTCTTAAATTTCATTAAACTACACTTCTCCTCCAACAATATCCTCCACAAAATATTTAATAAAAACACTGTTAAATTAAGTTATATTTGCAGTAATAACTTAGAAAGAATAAAAAACCATAACAATAAAACTTTAAATAATAAAAACAGAATGTAACCAGAGTAAAAAATAAAAACTTGTAGTTGTATAGATAAATCTAATTGTCCCCTCAAACAGAACTGTCTAATAACATCTGTTATATACCTAGCTAACATTAGAGCAAAGGAGGACCCTGCCACTAACAAATTATACATAGGTCAATCTAGCTACACTTTTAAACAAAGATACACTCGCCATAAAAGTTGCTTCATGAATTTAAAGTATAGTGATAAGACATCATTGGCTGCATAATTCAGTGAACTAATAGGAAAAAGCTTAACACCAATTGTTAACTGGGAAATCCTGAAAAAAAAAAAACGATAAAAAAAACAACAGAACTTGTCAATCACTTAACTTTCCTTGTTTCCTTTGCTTAAATGAAAAACTCTTTATCATTAAATTTAAAGATAAGAATAAACTCCTAAATAAGAAACAAGAAACATCAATAAATTGTAAACATTACAAATCACACCTCCTTAATCATTTACATACTCCTCCAACACTACATATACCACAAAAATGCACCTTTTCATTTAAATACCTGGGTACTTCTATAACAATTATACCTATATTGACCTGACACCGTTATTAACTGGATTGCACACAAATACACTTTCCTATACAAAACTGATTTCTCCCCCATAACAGTCTGCCCATTGTCATTGGCTTCAACGATGACATTCTATTATTCTGGATTATACACAAATATACAAAAAACAAACACAGCAGCCCTAATTCACTACGGCAATTCAATCATTTATTCCACTTAAAACTTTCATTTTAAAGTTACACATGCCATTTCCTATTACTTGCATTAACGTTATTTACATATTGTTAGATTTAAAACAATTCTGTTGCAGCTTCTATTCATCATATCCGGTTTTAGTGTCCTATATTTATCTCAATTACAGTTTTTGATCAACTAGAAAACATTCAAAAATACTTAAAAAGTCAAAATAATCCACATTTGTTGTATTGGGGGGGGGGAGATTCAATATTTATAAATGTACGTTAATCTTTTTCTTTTTTCCGTTTTAAAAAACAGTGAATTCAACAGGGGTCACAAAAAATTGTTCCTTCGCTAACCATGCATGCGCGTCTAGCGTTCTTTCTAGATTTGGTTTAAATAGTAAAAAAACATGTTATTTTAACTTTGTCACTGTGGATCAGTGGATAAAGGAGCAGAGTCGAAATATAAGGGTTTCTGGATCACGCCAATGTAACATAGTATTTTTTTGTGGAGAAACTTTCGACATTAAAAACGGTTTATTTACTTTTTTACATTCTACATTTTCCTATTTTCTATCAAAATGAAACGAAAACCTTCATTTGGCTTTGGGGTGTTTTCTTTTTGTGTTTTTTGGGTTTATTTTTATTTTTTATTTTAGTTTTAGTTTTTTTGGAATTACGGTGATAAGTTAAATTAAATAAAAACAATAATCAAAGATAAATACACGGAAGAAATTCCATTGTTTCATTCCATTAGGATAGGATTACATGTTTTAGTTCTTAAATAAAATTTTGCAGAGGCCGGTAATTAACCAGTCAACATTACCGCAACTTCAATGACTAAATGGATGCTTTTTTGTTCCCCCCCCACTCTCTCCAACGGGCATGCCCACTGCATCAGATTTTTTCTCTCCCCTCCCCCGCTACTATTTTTTTAGTTATTCATTTATTTCTTTTTTTTTTTTTTACTGCTGGGGGTTGATCAATACTTTCTCCACCCATTCTTGACATTCCTATAGGCATTCTTACCATGAGGAGTTATGGGTGTCTATTCAGAAAGCCGTTCATAACATGAGGATGTTAGGGGTTGAGCAGCAAGAACAATAACCATACTTTAACTTTTTTCGAGGGGGGAGGCATACTTCCACCGAGCAATGCCAATTAGCGGGTACTGCTAGTAATAATATTCAACAAAATTAAGATTATTAGTATGTGTCCTTGCCTCAACTCTTATACTATAGAAATGCTATCATCCTTTTATACGACTTAACCCAAACAAATAAAACAGAATTAATAATCAGCCTAAACTTAAACTTTGATTTTTTGTTCTAATTGAAACCAATAGTTTTCTCCACTATATTAAAGCACTCTTAACTATGATATTTAAATCGTCAACTCTGACTAGTTTCAACATCTCACAACCACCAAGTACATTATAAATTTAAACAGTGAAGGATATGCACCATTATTTAAAATAAACTTAAAGACTAACTCTGAAATATTTTTATTTGAATCTACTCAAAATGAATTAAAAAAAAAAATGTGTACATGTACATACGTATATATGTATACGTGGATACCTTTAGGTCAATTATCTTGACTTATTTTATCTTTTGCCATTTACACTTTATCTTGTATTATTCTTTACATTTTGATTTTTGAATTTTACTTTAAACACTTTCTTCCCACTGTTGTTAACATTATTAATCAATATAATTATGAACAATTATCATTTTTAATTATCATAAATATCAGTCACCAACATATTTATCCCCCATTACCTTCTTTTTTTAATTATCATCACAATTAGAGTAGATGATTATATCTAAGCATGGAGATAAATTAATTATATACATTTAGAGATTGTATTATTATTAAATAGTAAATAAGTTAAAACCCTATGATGAGATATAGGAATGAGGGTGGGGGAGTGGGCAGGGATGGGGGACGAAAAGGAAAGAGAAAGATGTGCCTTAGAATCACCAACAATAAATTATTATGGTTTCCCCTTTTTATTCTTCCTCTTCCCCTTATTTTTCTTTTCTGTGTCTTTTCCTTTTCTTCTTTATCTCTTAACATCTTTACTAATGTATGTAGGGATGATAGTGCTGGGGTGGGGATATACAGGAGGGTAACCAAATCTAACATTTTCTGACCACAAACATTCTTGTCAAATTAAAAGTATTTTTATAACTGAATAACCCCAATTAAATCTGAAGCCCCTTTTAGCATAGATATGTCAAATTCACATTCCCCTACTGTTTGAACCTATACACACTAGTATGTTTAAGATTTAGGACAGTCATCACACTTGCATACAAATACTTTTCTTTCTAGTCTTCCATTACCTCTATCATCCTTAACCCACCCACCCCCTCTCCCATTCACTCCTATATCTAAACAAACTCAAATCAGATTCATTGGTATTTAACAATGTTGACTGGAAATTGCAAAACTACTGGCTCAAAAATTCCACCCACAAGCACCCTTAAAGTTGGTTTTCATAGTCTGTCAAGACTGAAGGAAGCTACTAATATATATTATTAATATAAACAAATTTACAAAGTCGTAACACTGGACATGTTAATGTGTCAGGACAGATGGCTAATATATATATACACACAAGAATATTTTAACCTAATAATTATTTTAAATAAGAAAACAATTACCAATGGCTTGTTGATTATTTATTTATTTGTTTTTTTTTTTCAGATTTTGAAAGTGATTCAGTTTTTCAGATATCAATAAACTATGCTTTTCCAGGAACAAGTGTTTTCAGCCGAACAGTGACCTTTGTGAGAAAAAAATCACTAACAATGACCATCGACCAACCAAGTAGACATCTTGGAGAGCAAAAGTACTATTTAGTATCTCTGAAAACCCATTGGTGTGAAAATTGTGTCTCCACACCAACTTAGTGGTCTGCACGTTTTTGGAGCTAAAACTGATGATACACACGTGATTCCAGAATCCAGTAAATGCCTGAATATGTTTAGGGGGTCTAAAACTAGATGATGTTACATTTGTAATCCCATGATTAGGGATCACATTTAACTTGTAATCCATGACGACTGTAGACAACAGACAATGGGAGGTAGGTGTTACAATATAATCATTTTTTTTTTAAATGGAGATGAATACATGTTCATCCGCTGATCCAAAATAGACCTTATAGAAATTTTAAAAAGGCATGGTTTGTAGAGGCTAACACAGAAAGGTAGCCAATGATAAATAATAAATAGATGGTAGTAATTCTGGTGCAAGAAAGTATGTAATTATTTTATAAAAGTTTTTAAAGTATTTTTTAACAGAAAAAAAGTTACACAGACACACAAAATTGATCTAGAAAATGGCCAAGATTAAACAATTGTTACATGTCCTTAAAAACGCTCTCTTGTCCAGAAAAGGGTAATTGTTTTATGTTAAATTTACATGCAAAAGTGTTCCCCCACTATAAACCCTAAAATATTTTAGGTTATTTACATGTAATTGCCTAAAATAAATAAAATAAAAGTTTATAAGGGAAAAGGTGTGAATTAGCATAGAGTGAAGAGCTTCATTAAATTTACAAATGTTTTATTTTGTTTGTTCATTGTTGCATTTGAGTATTTTAACACTTCTTTCAATAATCTTCCCAAAGATTGAGTTTAATCTCCAAATATAATATTTTGATTGCAGAAATTCCCCTCTGGACCAAAGTACTATAGGTTTACAATAACAGATGCCACATACAAATTTATTATGTCTAGATTATTAGCCACTATCTTATATAACTTTAGAACAACATTTTAGACTCATTTAGTTGTTATAAAATCCTACATTTCATCCTAGGAGAAACACCATCACAATCGTAACCATCTTTAGAGGAAGTAGTTCCTATTTTTCCCTTTAAATATCAAGTCCTCCTACCGTCCCCAGTCAACACAGAGAGGAAATATACACATTATACATATATTGTACTCTTCGTAACTGGATCATAAACTCATAGACATAACATAATCTTTCCCTTTTCGGATTCAAAAATAATAAAGTCTAGTACCTAATATATACCAAACAGAATTTTTAATTAGTAAAATATAAAATGAAAAAAATTATAGTCACAAAAAATAAATAAATAAATGCAAATTTCATTTTGTGCTGTTTTCTTTGCTGTTTTGGTAACTCATTACTAGGACTATGACAAGAGAATATTCTTATTGTTTTGACTCTCGTCACAGTTAATCGAGAACCACATCACTATCTAAAAACATAAGATATTAACTGATATATACTTGAGAGTCAAAATAATGAAAAGAATATTCTGTTATCATTACCAAATTTTACAAAGTCAATATTGTCTGCCATGGGATCAGATATCTAGAAATATCAAATCAATAACAAACATTTAAAAGACATTCATGTTAGGAAATTCTACCATATTGAACTTAATTGATTTATTCATTTTTCTTTTTATAAGTGAGTATTTCTGATTTAAAACCAAGCAGTTAAGTAGTTGAAATTGAACCAAACAAGTATTTTGTTTCAGTCAATAAGTTTGGATTCTATTTTCAAGTATATTTATAGTATATAGCCAACCATTTACACTTTAAAATCACCTTACTCTATTATCCATTGTGAAAACTTTAAAAATATATAAAAACTGTCGATACTTGTAACAAATAGGCACTCAGAGAATTTCAGTACTTAAACAGTCTGTACAGAATATTGAGAGAGAATTCAGAGTCAATCACTAGTGTTGTTGTAAAAGCTCAACGAACACAGAACTGATTTTTTTAGCAAAGGATTTATTTAATAGAACTACTTTCTTGTTTGCCTAATCTTAGGATTTAGATAGGAATTGTGTTACTAATTTTATTTTAGGATTTAGATAGGAATTGTGTTACTAATTTTATTTTAGGATTTAGATAGGAATTGTGTTACTAATTTTATTTTAGGATTTAGATAGGAATTGTGTTACTAATTTTATTTTAGGATTTAGATGGGAATTGTGTTACTAATTTTATTTTAGGATTTAGATGGGAATTGTGTTACTAATTTTATTTTAGGATTTAGATGGGAATTGTGTTACTAATTTTATTTTAGGATTTAGATAGGAATTGTGTTACTAATTTTATTTTAGGATTTAGATAGGAATTGTGTTACTAATTTTATTTTAGGATTTAGATAGGAATTGTGTTACTAATTTTATTTTAGGATTTAGATAGGAATTGTGTTACTAATTTTATTTTAGGATTTAGATAGGAATTGTGTTACTAATTTATTTTAGGATTTAGATAGGAATTGTGTTACTAATTTTATTTTAGGATTTAGATAGGAATTGTGTTACTAATTTTATTTTAGGATTTAGATAGGAATTGTGTTACTAATTTTATTTTAGGATTTAGATAGGAATTGTGTTACTAATTTTATTTTAGGATTTAGATAGGAATTGTGTTACTAATTTTATTTTAGGATTTAGATAGGAATTGTGTTACTAATTTTATTTTTAGGATTTAGATAGGAATTGTGTTACTAATTTATTTTAGGATTTAGATAGGAATTGTGTTACTAATTTTATTTTAGGATTTAGATAGGAATTGTGTTACTAATTTTATTTTAGGATTTAGATAGGAATTGTGTTACTAATTTTATTTTAGGATTTAGATAGGAATTGTGTTACTAATTTTATTTTAGGATTTAGATAGGAATTGTGTTACTAATTTTATTTTAGGATTTAGATAGGAATTGTGTTACTAATTTTATTTTAGGATTTAGATAGGAATTGTGTTACTAATTTTATTTTAGGATTTAGATAGGAATTGTGTTACTAATTTTATTTTAGGATTTAGATAGGAATTGTGTTACTAATTTTATTTTTAGGATTTAGATAGGAATTGTGTTACTAATTTTATTTTAGGATTTAGATAGGAATTGTGTTACTAATTTTATTTTAGGATTTAGATAGGAATTGTGTTACTAATTTTATTTTAGGATTTAGATAGGAATTGTGTTACTAATTTATTTTAGGATTTAGATAGGAATTGTGTTACTAATTTTATTTTTAGGATTTAGCTAGGAATTGTGTTACTAATTTATTTTAGGATTTAGATAGGAATTGTGTTACTAATTTTATTTTAGGATTTAGATAGGAATTGTGTTACTAATTTTATTTTAGGATTTAGATAGGAATTATGTTACTAATTTTATTTTAGGATTTAGATAGGAATTGTGTTACTAATTTTATTTTAGGATTTAGATAGGAATTGTGTTACTAATTTTATTTTAGGATTTAGATAGGAATTGTGTTACTAATTTTATTTTAGGATTTAGATAGGAATTGTGTTACTAATTTTATCTCAGGATTTAGATAGGAATTGTGTTACTAATTTTATCTTAGGATTTAGATAGGAATTGTGTTACTAATATTTTTTTAGGATTTAGATAGGAATTGTGTTACTAATTTTATTTTAGGATTTAGATAGGAATTGTGTTACTAATTTTATTTTAGGATTTAGATAGGAATTGTGTTACTAATTTTATTTTAGGATTTAGATAGGAATTGTGTTACTAATTTTATTTTAGGATTTAGATAGGAATTGTGTTACTAATTTTATGTTAGGATTTAGATAGGAATTGTGTTACTAATTTTTATTTTTTTTTTGCTATCTATTTATGAAAAATGCTCATCCTCTGAATGGCCATGCCTCTCTACCCATGTCCAAGCATCACCACAAATGATGACCAAATGAACCCCGAGCACAATAGCTTACCCATGCAACAAACACAGGTAAAAGAAGAATAGTTCATTTTCACCTACACTTTACTTGTATTAGTCTCTACAGGCCATATGTTCTGTCAGTCCTTTTTTTCGTATTTGGGAGGGGGGATAAATAGTTATAAATTGAAGATGACATTCCAATTTCAGTATTAGTGGAGGTCTGTACCATAGTCTTTAGAAAATTACTTTACAAAAGACACGTTGTATCTTATGTTAATTCATCCTCTCTTCACAAGAAAATTAAGATTTTACTTTTTTTTAAGGTGATTATGTGTAAACAGTTGAAAAGTTGACAGTAAAAAGAACTTTAATTGAAAAATTTTTTATCAATTTTCATATTGTAGAATGTAGTATGATTTAAACATAAATTTCACATAAAATGATCGCTCACTTCTAGACTTGAGGATGTTCTTAAGGACGTGTAATAAATTTTTGGTGTGTATCTATGTTTTGTTTTTGTTTTTTGCTGAAAAAGTACATTAAAACATGAGTACAATTAGAGCTACATATGTCATGTCCCCTCCTCCCAATAAGATTTTACTATATGAATACAGCTTGAAAAAGTCGATGGTAAGAATAAAAATAAAAAAAAACATTTATGTTTTACACTGAGGGATAACTTTTGCATATAAATTATATGTAAAATGATCATCAACTTCCAAACCCTATCCTAATTCGCCTCTCTCCCCTTATGAGATTTTTTTTTTTTTTTTTTTTTAAAGCAATTACATGTAAACAGTCTGAAATAGTTTAAATTTTATAATGGGAGCGAATTTTCACATCTAAATTTAACATAAAATGACTATCCACTCTTAGACCAGATAGCTGTTTTAAACAAATTTAACTCCGGTCATAAAAGATGCTTAAATATGATATTTTAATTAATGAAGAAGTCGTATTTATTATTATACTAGCATTTCAGCCTGGCGTTGCCCGGGTGTTTGGAGGTGTGTGTTAAGCAAAACGAAAAAAAAAAAAAAAAAAAAAAATGGTAGTAGGAAGGCAGGCTCGAACCCGTACTGCAAAGGAGGAAAAGAAATGGAAAAAAATGTGACGTCTTTGCTGTTACGACCACCACCAAATTGGAAATTTGGTAGGTTTTAATTAAGGCTAGACAATCGAAAGGATAGGATGACTTTCGAAAATATCAGCGAAAAAAGCGCCCCACACCTGTAGAAAAGTGAAGATATTAATGTTTTTAGCCAATTTTTAGATATTTGTTGTCTGAAAGGTCGAACATCAAAACAATACTGATCTAGTAAAAATCCGTTGCCTCTGTCGAAAGTTTTAGGCAGACATGCAAACATACATACATACATTTATATATTGGTAACTAAAAATTTCAACCCAAACTGATTTAAAAAGCTTGCCCTATCTCTGAATACCCTTTATGTAAAATTTCAAATGCTTAGACCAGAAATTGTCTGAGTAATTTGGTAAAGACCGAAGCGATCAAATTTAAAAAAATTTTGACCCCTATTATGATCTATTAACATTTATTGTTTTGGGCTCAAATCAAGTTATTAAGTTAGATCCATGCCCAAGGAACCTACATCCAAAATTTCAAGTGTTTAGACCCAAAATTGACGGAAGAGTTTGGTAAAGTTCTCAAAGGTAAAATCGTTGAACTTTGAATCCTTAACAGCCAAATTTCTGGCCGAAAACGGATTACAAAGATTTTCCCAAACCTTAGTACCCTGTATATCAAATGTTGAATTTGTAGACTGAAAATTGGCAGAGTTATTGTGTAGGGAAATGTACACAGACAGACACTTTCACTTTTATATATATATAGATTATATTGGATCCAATATATAGTAATGATTTAAAAAAAAAAAAAAAAAAAAAAAAAGACTCATGCGCCACCACCGAGAATTGAAACCAAAACATTTAGCGAACGATTTTTGTCTCTACCGTTAATGACTGAACTATGAAGACATGTTTGCAAGGCTAAAAATTAAATCATGAAACAATAGCTACTACGTTATGCATGCATGTTTGTTTGCCTTCACCTGGCAAATTTTTTTTTATTACATTTCACCCACTTTGATGTAGGGATCTACTATCAGGGACATGAGTTGCAAGGATACTATGTAGGGAGTTGAGCAGCCAGATGTCTGTTCACATTACACTTGAACTTCTGCATGTCAGTACAGTTGGGGAAGCTGGAAGGGAATTCCAAAGTCTAGCAGTTCTAGAAAAGAAACTATTAGAGTAGAAGGCTTTCTTACTTCTAGGCATCTCTACTGTGTAGAGGTGGGATTTTGCTGCTTGTCGGGTTTGTCCATTTTTGTCCCTATTCCACTACAGATCAGAGGTCTTCCTCTAGTGTTTCTGCCATTACCTTTGAGATGTGTTCATTTGTTTTCCCCTCGCGTCCGTTATAGAGCGTGGTGTCATCAGCAAATACACCCATCTCAGAGACAATTTTATTAGGGAGGTCATTAAGAATAACAAAGGTCCAAGGATCTATCCAAGATACACTCGCATTTATATCATATTGTTTAAATGTATTACTATCAAGGACAACCTAGATTCTTCTCTTACTTAAGCAGGATTCAATTACGTTAAGTAGTTGTCCAGTGATATCATATGATCTGGTTTCACAAAAGCAGTTTTCCAGCAGTCAGGAAAGCAAGATTTGTTAAGGCATTTGTTGTAAAGTTTGAAGCGGACTGGAGCAACTTCAGTTGAACTTTTTTTTAATAGTACAGGCAGGATGAGATTGGGTACATATGCTTTTGAGGTGTCTAGGTTTATGATATCATGCCCCTGAGAAGGGGTGATTTTCATATCATCTAGTGTAGTGCCAGTCTGCAAAGGAAAATCAGGGAGGAAGTGGTTTGTTGGGTCCAATGTAGAGTTTGAAGCAAACTGACTGGCAAGCATGTTAGCCTTCTCGGTAGCCATGCGAACAACATCATGATTATTGGATAGTATGGGAATTATTGATTGCCCATTATTTATTGTTTTATTATTATTTGTTGTAGATTTTCCAGAAATCACGAGTTCCTAATTTCTGCACTTTGATGCGTTTTCTGGTTGTTTTGGTGTATTCTCTCTTAGCTGTCGCTATTTCTTTCTAGCTTCAATAAACTTTTGTCTGTTTGTACTGGACTTATGTTGGATAAATCTGTGGTATGCATGCTGCCTTTGAGCAATGGCAGCTGCACAAGTAGAAGTAAACCATTGGGGAGAGTGAGGTTTGCAAAAGAACTTCCGTGTGGGAACATGAGCTTCAATTGCCACTTTGAACCATTCAGTGGTCTAATTTGCGCACTGTTCTCCAGGAAGAGAAAAGATATTTCCTCATGGGGAATCTCTGATGAGATCCCTGATGGCTTCCCAGTCAGCTTTCTTATAATACCTTGTTTTGAGTAATAGCTCTTCAGCTTTGGGTCAAGAATTTAGGGCGATTTCTACCATTATTACAGCATGATCAGTATTACAGAGTGGGCAATGACCATTCGTTACACAATTAGCGAGAACTGTGGTCAGAAATTTTTTAAACAAAAATATATGCATAAATATATATGGAAAGAGTTTTGTGTTTACCACAAATTTTTTATGCAAATATTACGCAAGTATAAATCATGCAGAATATTTGCACAAATATAATTACATGTAATACTTAACTAAAGATGATCATCTATATATATAGAAAAGCGAAAATGTGTGTTAGTATGTATGTGTGTCTTTGTATGTATGTATGTGTGTGTGTTTGTATGCCTCGAAAAATCTTTCGACATGGGTCACGGATTTTCACGAAATCGGTATAATTTTAAAGTTCCAACCTTCGCCCGACAAATATCGAAAAATTGGCCAAAAACATTAATTTCTTCACCCTAAAATCATCAATTTTCTACAGGGAAGGGTCAGCAAAAACCGTCCTTTCATGATAAGTTCGCTTCTATGCATGCGTCATACAATGTCAGAACATGATTTACTTTAAATATTTGAAAAACTGACATAATTTCGTTAACGTCATCTTAGCTCAGTTGCTAAGAGCGCGGCCTCATCATCTAAAGTTTTTGGGTTCGAATCGTGGTGTAAGATGTCTTTTTTTTTTTCGATTTTTTAAGTTTTTTCACATGGGTTTTTTATTGGGGGGGGTATTTTTCAGATTTTTTAACGAAGTCTTAATGTTCGTTTTTCTGTTTCACGTTTTCTTTTTTTTGTTTTTCCCATTTTTACATTTAACATCGTTCATTTGCCTTACGTTAGTTTTTTTGTGTTTTTTTTTTCGATTTTTTAAAGTTTTAAAATATTTACTTCGTTTATTCTTATGTTTTGATTAACACCCCCCCCCCAAGCACACACACCTCGAAACACCCGGGCAACGCCGGGTACCCCCCGCTAGTTACATAAAAAAAACGAAAAATAGGAAATTAATTAAAATGAATATTCATGCAAATTAGCTAGATCTTTTGCAAATGTAATTCCACAACCCATATATAAAAAAAGTTGTATTTTCTATTAAATAGAAAAAAAAAGTTTTTTTTAACATGAACACACAAAAAAAAAAAAAAAAAACACAAAAAAAAAAATAGATTTATAGAAGTATAGATATATGGGGTAGGGGGGAATTCACCGCTCATACACGTGAACCAATCTGTCCTCCTCTCCCCGCTATTAGCACCGAAAAACAATTACTTCTCTTCTATGAAAAGTAAAAATAATTAACGAACCTGAAGAAACTTGCTCCCCACTCCTTTTTTTATTTTCGTTTTCTTTTTTCAATTTTTTCGGAGAATTATTATCGAATAGACACTAGTCTCCCTGATTTTTTAAGTCAATATTTGAATATTTGCAGGAATGCTCAACGTTCTAGTAAATCGATCACCCATTTTAGAACCACTCGACGATTTTAGGCAACATATTTCCAGAATTTAGTCTTTTTTAAGCAGTTTAGACTCTTAAAAAAAATTTCCTTTTTCAAAATAATCTTAAGGGTGTACACTGTTCAAAAAACGCTAAATATGCGAAATTTGATTTAAAAACGACGAGTGGTTCTAAAATGGATGATCGATTTACTAGAACGTTAGATTGGAAACTGAGCACCCCTCTATAAATATTGACTTTTTCATTAAAAAATATTTTTATTATTATATAATCTAATAGCTTAGTATCCATTCGATAATAATCAGCTAAGACAAAAGTAAAAAAGTATATATATATATATATATATATATATATAGAGAGAGAGAGAGAGAGAGAATGGGGTGGCAAGCTTCTTTAGGTCTGCCGCCAGGTTTTATCAAATTTAGTTATTTTAAAAGCAGTTTGGCCTTCAAACGCTCAATGGTTCCATTATGGAAGATCGATTTACTAGAATATTATACGAGAAATTGAGCACCCACAATTTTTTTTTTTTTTTTTTTTAATATTGAAGTTTTTGCATTTTGGGAGAGATTAGTGTCTAATCGGTAATCGTTGAAAAACTTGAAAAAAAAAAAACGAAAAGTAAAAAAAATAGAAAGGAAGTGAATGAAATGCAGATCGACCGTTTTGTTTTGCTTTATTTTTACCGCCTAATTATTAATAATTAAAGTGTTTCCATGTAATCGCCAAAGTAAAATCTCATTTTTGTGTGTGGGGGGGGGGGGTCGAAACATTGCAGTTATACAATAATACGTCTTTTTTTTTTTTTTTTTTTTTTTTTGTAATATTTTGGAGGAAAAAAAAAGGCGCACGTGAAAGCGGTACCACTTTCTGTATTTTATTTTTTTAGTTTCGCCTTTTTAAAAAAGAATTCAGTGTATTATTAGCGAATGGACCCTAATCTACCAGATTATCAAAATAAATTGTTAAAAAGTCAATATCAAAATGTGTTGAGGATGCAGTTTCTAATGCAACGTTTTAGTAAATAGATATCACCCATTTTAGAACCACTCGATATTTCGCGAATTTAGCCCCCCCCCTTTTTTTTAAGCAGCTTGGCCTTCAGAAATTTTTTTTTTACCTTTTTTAGAATTCGCCTTCCAAGTTATCTCATCTATACAGCTTTACAATATGTTCAATCCAAAAGATTAATTGCACAAAACAAGGGCAAATATCCAGATACGCTACAACAGAACACCGACCACTCTAATTTGTTTTTTAGATAATTGAGATTGCTGACAACGAATCTGATAGTCAAACTTGGGACAAATTTACCGTTTGCATAGTATTAACCCCTGAACCCACGAACTACTTTCCACCATTTTGCAGCTTCCGTTTACGCTACGCGCGCTGTAGCATAAACGACGGCTTCAACAAGCAAACTGCCTTCTCACATGGCGTACAAATCTACCGCGGAAAATTTGAAATTAGATGAAAAAGAAATAAAGCAAGAAAAGAAAAGCACACCAAGTTGGGGGGGGGGTAATTAAATTTTTTTTTTTTTTTTCCAGAACATAGAATTTTCTAATTTTCAAAAATACATTATAGCACTTTTTGGGAGCCCCCCCCCACCCCGCTCGTACCCCCAATGTAAACAGTAAAATCTTCGAAAAATGTTAAATGGTGGTAAATGTCGGTGCGTTACTTACGGAAAAACGGTTAACTAAACTGCAGAAGCACCTATTAAGCCACATAAGTTCTATAATTGAATCCCCCTCCCGCAAAAAAAAGAACGAAAAACATAAAAATGTTTGGTGCTTATGTTTTTGTAAACCGCATTAAAAACTATGTGAGACAAAAAAAAAAAAAAAAGGTCCCCCAATTCATTCTACTTTTCTTCAATTGTAAGTCATTAAAAAATGTCAGTCCATAATTTTTTGATTGGTACGCCATGTGAGAAGGCAGTTTGCTTGGTGAAGCAAGTCGTCGTTTATGCTGCAGCGCACGCGCGTAGCGTAAACGGAAGCTGCAAAATAGTGGAAAGTAGTTCGTGGGTGCAGGGGCCGCATGGGTTAATATCATACAAACGATAAATTTGCCCCAAGTTTGACTATCAGATTCGTTGTCAGCTACCTCAATTACCTAAATAAACAAATTAGAGTGGTCGGTGTTCTGTTGTAGCGTATCTGGATATTAAGAAAAAAAAGAAAAGAAAACAGTTGATTTTTAAGGATATTCCAGTTTGTATTCTGTAGTTTTCACTGGTCGCTATGTTTGTTTTTGCGCGCTTTTGTTACCGTGCTGAAATAATAACGTTATTATTTAGAAAGCTATTCTTAATATGAGGAGGGGGAGGGTTTTTTGTTTTTTTACACAGGCATCACATTATCAAGGCCAAGAGGCCACTTGAGGATTAGGGTTAAAGAGTGTATAGTAGAAATTGGACAATATAGTAACCAATTCGGTAAATTTGTTAACTTATATGGAACGACTCATCAACAACTTGTTTACGTTAGACTTGAAGACAGCCATATTGTAGTCAGCCGGAAAGCAGGAAAACGGAAGACAATTCCACAGGCGTGCAGTTCTAAGAAAGAAGCTTTGTTCATGGAATCTACGTTTAGGTTTAGGCACAGATAAAGAGTGGGGGGAATTATTGATAGTGTTTACAGCTAGACGAGTGTTTCTTGTGAAAGTTTGGCAAGGGGGGACCATAGACTGCAGCTCAGTTGAACACTTTCCATGAAAATAACGATACATCAGAGACAAACTCGCAACATCTCTTCTGTGAGATAGAGGTTGCAGGGAAGAGAAAAGGAAATCTCCTCTGAGGCTACGAAGTCTATTTTGGACTCTATCAAGGCAGGACAAGTCCTTTCTAGAAGCTCCTGCTCAGATGTGGCAACAGTATTCCATCCTTGGACGTACCTGGCTCTTATATAGATAGAGAATAGCATCAGCAGTGAGATATCTACTGGATCGATAGAAAGATCCCACCATTTTTCCAGTGGCCTTGGCAACAGATTTGATGTATGTGTTCCATTTAAGATCAGGAGTAACGGTCAAGCTCAGAAGCTTGTCAAAACATGAGGCCTCCTGAAGACGAGAGCCATTCATTTCAATTGATGCCAGATGGGGATCAGAGTGTTGATGATGTAAAGAGAGAAGCTTGGTTTTAGATGCATTAAAAGTAACCAGCCACTCCTTTCCCCAAGGAGAGAGAATCGGAGAGAACTTGGTCGTTTACTGTCTTAGATGTGCTACCATATATGGTAGTGTCATCAGCATAAATGTCTACAAATGATGTAAGGATGTGATTTGGAAGATCATTAATGTAGATCAGGAAAAGAGTTGGGCCCAGGATGGACCCCTGAGGGACACCGGTATTAATACTGTGAGCTTCTGATTTTTGCCCCTCAACTACTACTCTTATGAACCTTATCATATCAGCAGAAAAAAGAAAAAAAAATTTAATGACTTTTAAAACGTTATAACGTTTTAATCACGTGACACGTTGGTGAAGAAATGGACAGTAAGTCAGATAGCAAAGAAGTAACCCCGGTACTGGTCGCGGTAAGAGTTCCCTGCCGAACACCCTAAAAAAACAATGACTTCTCCCCACGCATGCGCAAAGGACATGTTTTAGTTGCCATAGTAACAAAACTTTTTATTTTATAATAACATTTTCTTTTTAAATGACAACGTTAATGTTTATGAATATTGAAATAAAATACATTACTACACATTTATTAATAATATCTCACTTTTAATCACTTTTATCGACTTTTTTAAAACTTTTTTTTTACTTTATAATAGCATTTTCTTTTTAAATGACAACGTTAATGTTTATGAATATTGAAATAAAATACATTACTACACATTTATTAATATCTTTTTTTTTTTACTGTTTATGTGTCACTTTTATCGACTTTTTCTTTTCTTATATTGAAATATTATATATATGAAATATTGAAATTATTCTTATATTGAATATTGAAATAAAAGACATTACTACGCATTTATTAATAATATCTTTTTTTTTTTACTGTTTTACTGTTTGTGTCACTTTTATCAACTTTTTCTTTTCAATATTCAATATAAGAATAATTTCAATATTTCATATATATAATATTTCAATATAAGCAAAGAAAAAGACGATAAAAGTGACACATAAACAGTAAAAAAAAATATTAATAAATGTGTAGTAATGTATTTTATTTCAATATTCATAAACATTAACGTTGTCATTTAAAAAAAAATGCTATTATAAAGTAAAAAAAAAGTTTTTAAAAAGTTGATAAAAGTGATTAAAAGTGAGATATTATTAATAAATGTGTAGTAATGTATTTTATTTCAATATTCATAAACATTAACGTTGTCATTTAAAAAGAAAATGCTATTAAAAGTTAAAAAAAAGTCAATAAACTAAAACATGTCCTTTGCGTATGCGTAGGGAGAAGTCATTGTTTTTTTAGGGTGTTCGGCAGGGAACTCTTACCTCGACCAGTACCGTAACCCCTTATAACGAGAAAGTGAACCCCTTCTTAAAAGTCATTAAATTTATTTTTATCAAAATTTTTTCTTGCTAATATAATTATTAAAGTCTATAATCTATGATAATCGTCGGAAAAAAATCTTTAAAAAGGTGAAAAACATGCATTTTTAGGGATTAGGCACTCTCGTGCAGGTCCACCCAAATATATAACAAATAAATGTTATCAAAGGCAAGATAAGTTACTTTTCTACCTAACTGGATATATTTTTCGTGTTTTTATTCAATGTAACATGCAGTGTTTACCGATGTAATATGTATTGGAAAATTCAAAATGGCGGCCGACATTTTCTTTAACACGGTAAGTTCAGGAAAAGATGTTATACATAATAAACTAGACAAAATACTGTTAGAAATTCGCTCATTATATGTTACCGTGACATAAGTTGACATATATTCGGTGTTTTTTTAATAGTATTTTGTCTAGTTTATTATTTATAACACCTTTTCCCAAACTTACCACGTTAAAGAGAATGTTGGGCGCCATCCTGAATTTTCCAATACATCGGTAAACACTGCATGTTTTTCGAGCTGAATAAACACGTTACATTGAATAAAAACACAAAAAATATATCCAGTTAGGTAGAAAAGTAACTTATCTTGCCTTTGATAACATTTGTTATATATTTGTTTTTTAACAACTTTTTCGAATCTATGTGTACAGTAATACAAACTCCGTTATTTAGAAAGGCATTCTTAACATGAGGATGGAACGATGTTTTCTAACTATTCTCTACTTTCACTTAACAATTTAATATAAAAGATATCGTAAAATTTGAATTTAACTTTAAAATACTTTTTTTTTGTTTGTTTAATAGCACGGTAACAAAAATGCCTAAGAACAAAAAAATCGTCCGGCAAAATCTTTGTAAATGTCGAGTGACAAAACTTGAAAATAACAAGAAATATGTATATAAAAAAAAAATCAGAAAAATCAAAAATTTAATAAAAAAGATTCAACTACTTAAAAACAGGCTAAATTCACGAAATTTGGCCTGAAAACGTCGAGTGGTTCTAAAATGGGTGATCGATTTTCTAAAACGTTACATTAGAAACTGAGTACCCCTACAACAATTTAAATATTGACAGATTATAAATAAAAAACAAATTAAAAAAAAACAGTTTTTTTTATATAATCTGTTAGACTAGTGTCCATTTGATAATAATCCGCTGAAAATGAACAAAAAGACGAAAATAGAAAAAATACAGCGAGGGGTACCGCTTTCATACGTGCGACGATCATTTTTAATATTTCAAAAACAAATACTGAAAGTTTATGTATTTACTTTTTGAAATGTAATCAATAAAATATATTTTTTTAAATGTCTTTCACATGATTTTTTTATATAAAAATAATAATCACAGAATACAATAACTGGCTATTAAATTTAAAATAGGTTACATCTTTTACGGGACTTGGAAAACTTTTATAAATTTAAAATAATGAAATGAGGGATCAGTTTGTGGTAAAGAAAGCACAGCAAATTATACCCTCAATTCATGGCCACTTTATCAATTTTCGTTAAAAAAAAAGAATTCACCTTGCTGCACTGTGATAATATAAAATAATTGAAACTTACCTTAGTAGAAAAAATAATTCTGCTGGAACTGGCCGAGCCCTTAAAAAATAATAATCTGGATATAAATTTGTTTGGAGAAAAAAATCTCAATTAAAACATTAGACAAAAAGGGAAACCAGGATTAGAAATATGAGAGTACTTGATGTGACGTCACACTTGACAAAGGTCAGGGTCAGGCGCTATTTGACCCTGACCTCCACCAAATTTCTGTGAGTGTGAAATAATGTGGCCATATATTTTATCTCCAGGGAGGTCCATTTAGAAAATCAAACATAAAATGAGTATTTTGATAAATTTGCTAATACTATGGATAAGTTGGTATCACGCTATGCCAATTCACCAAAAAGAAAATGAAGTTCTACTTTGGAAAAGGGAGGGGGCGATTATACGTAAACAAAAACAACCCGAAAAAATTAGAGTAAGAATAAATAAAGAAAACAAAAAAATATTTTAGACTTTAGAATTAGTAATCAAACAACGTAAAATAATCACCCACTTCCGAACTAAATAGTGTCTTTAACAAATGAACTTTTTTTTTTTTTAAATCTCGGCCACTTCATTTATTTTTGAAATGAAAATCAATTGTGTGGGTGGTGGTCGTTCTACTGACAAACATATTTTTAAATAATTCATTTTTTGTTTTTCGTCTAGGCCATAGGAGAGACAACCGAAGCAGCAAAACTAACGCTGGCTTGCCAGGACACTATATATATACAAATGTAGGCAAATTGGAGCATATTTTACTGGTTTAAAAATATAGGTTCCTTTTTACCAATTGTCATCAAATTTTAACCAGAAAATAGTTCGAAAATCTTCAAAAAGTCTGCAAATTTTTATGTTTGTCTAATAGAACCAAAGATATGAGTATTTCAATATTCAATTTGGCTACAAGTATAGATATATCCCTACATATACATATTTCCCCAAAACATCTGGCTTTGATGGAGAGAAAACTAAAACTTGCTACCATGGTTTCAAATTATCTAAAATAACAGCAAGGGGAGACTTGATTCCAAATATTTCTCATATGTTATATCTCCCTTCTTTGGTTTTCATACATAAAGTAAATTTCACAGTGTATAAGGATTATTTTGTTAAATCTGGAATCAAGTCTCTCCTTGTTGTTATTTCAGATCATTTGAAACCATAGCAGCAAGTTTTAATCTACATTTATATATTGATAGCTCAAATTTTCGACCCAAACCGATGAAAAAGCTTGCCCTACCTCTGAATACTCTTTATGCAAAATTTCACATGTTTAGACCAGAAATTGTCTGAGTAATTTGGTAGAGACCGCAGAGGTCAAATTTTTTTAAACTTTGACCCCTATTATGACCCCTTAACATTTATTGTTTTGGGCTCAAATCAAGTTATTAAGTTAGATCCATGTCCAAGGAACCTATATCTAAAAGTTCAAGTGTTTAGACCCAAAATTGTCGGAGGAGTTTTGTAGAGTTCTCAAAGGTCAAATCGTTGAACTTTGACCATTTAACAGTAAAATTTCTGGCCGAACACGGATTACAAAGATTTTCACAAATCTCAGTACCCTGTATATCAAATTTCGAGTCTGTAGACTGAAAATTGATAGAGTTATTGCATAGGAAAATGTACACAGACACACACAGACAGAAACACAGACACGTTCACTTTAATAGATGCAACAAAGATATATACGTACTAGCATGGGTACCCGGCGTTGCCCGGATAGTTGGATGTGTATGTTGAGCAAAAAAAATAAACGGTCAAATTGTTTAACTTTGACCCCTATTATGACCCCTTAACATTTGTTTTGGGCTCAAATCAAGTTATTAAGTTAGATCCATGTCCAAGGAACCTATATCTAAAATTTCAAGTGTGTAGACCTAAAATTGTCGGAGGAGTTTGGTAGAGTTCTAAAAGGTCAAATCGTTGAACTTTGACCCCCTTAATCACCAAATTTCTGGCCGAAAAGGGATCACATAGATTTTCCCAAATCTCAGTAGCCTGTATATCAAATTTCGAACCTGTAGACTAAAAATTGACAGAGTTATTGCGTAGGGAAATGTACACACACAAACACACAGACAGACAGACACTCTCATTTATATATATATATATATATATATATATATATATATATATATATATATATATATATAATAATGGTTGTGTAGTTCCAACGACATTTCTCTGTAAAACGCAATCAGTGTTGCCAGAGATACAATGTTTTCCACAAAAGACATTACCTAAAAAAAAAACTTTATATAAAAATATCTGAAGAGAGCTGAACAAAGCTTGAAAGTAAAGGCTGTGTGGTTCCAACGAGAGAAAAACAATGTACATTTAAAAGAGTGTTGCTCGTACGAATGTGTTTTTGAAAGATATTCGTACTAGCAAAACTAAAATGTTTCCAAAGGTAAATTCAATAAACTCATGATATATTCCATAAACGCATGACTTAAAAAACTTCTTTTTTTTTTAACTTTTAACTTAAAAATATCTGATGACAGCTAAAACAAGGCTCCAAACGCGTTATGAAAATATTTAAAAATATTAAAATGTGATAAAGTCTCAAATATCTAGAGCAGTTGCTGGTTACACTCTTTATATATATATACTAGCATGGGTGCCTGGCATTGCCCGGGTGTTTTGAGGTGTATGCTGAGCAAAACAAAAAAAAAATGGTCAATTTTTTTAACTTTGACCCCTATTATGATCGCTTAAAATGTATTGTTTTGGGCTCAAATCAAGTTATTAAGTTAGATCCATGTCCAAGGAATCTATATCTAAAATTTCACGTGTTCAGACCCAAAATTGTAGGAGAAGTTTGGTAGAGTTCTCAAAAGTAAAATCGTTGAACCCCTTAATCACAAAATTTCTGTCCGAAAACCAATCACATCGATTTTCCCAAATCTCAGTACTCTGTATATCAAATTTCGAATCTGTAAACTAAAAATTGATAGAGTTATTGTGTAGGGAAATGTACACAGACGCACACACACATACAGAGACACTTTCACTTTTATATATATACTAGCATTTCAGCCCTATCTCTGAATACCCTTTATGTAAAATTTCAAATATTTAGACCAGAAATTGTCTGAGTAATTTGGAAGAGACCGCAGAGGTCTATATATATATATATAGTAAGTTATAAAATATATATGGCGATTAAGCTACACTGAATATTCCGTGTTTCATCCACTCTAGGGCTCTTCCTGAAGAGCCCTAGAGTGGATGAAACGCGGAATATTCAGTGTAGCTTAATCGCCATATATATTTTATAACTTACTAACTAGCTCTACCTACGTATTGAACACTTTTGAAGTAAATACTTAAAGTTTATGCATAAATTTATACTTTCGTTTATTAATTTTATGAAGTATAATGGGGGGGGGGGGTTCACCTCAAATACACAAACAGAATGTTCAAGAAAGATTATCGCTACAGTTCTCTGTCTCTATTCTCGTTGCCTTCTCTCCTGCCTGATCAGGAAAAAATCTCCCAGCACTGAGAAATGAACATCGTTTTATAGTTTCCATCTTCACGCACACACGAGATTACGCGAGAACGGACGAAATAAAAATGCTGGCCGCCATGTTTGTTCTTCCTTTTCTTCGCCTGAACTCACTCGCTGAGCACCCACGGTAAGACTTGTCTTTTCTTGCTTCTAACCACATGCCTCCCTGATCTCAAGATCACATTTCGTAGTCTCTCATCCACTGTGGCGGTCGCCTCTCTCTACTTGGCCTCTGAGGTGTCTCGTCCTCCTCCTGTGGCTGCACACTCCCCTCCACTGCTTCGCCCTCCACTGGTCTGACGTCGAGAATGTGCCTCGGGACTCCTTCCACCACAATGTTGTTACTAGTGTTCCTCCCAGTCACGCGACCTCTACTCCATTGTTTGGTGCAGCACGCCCCCAGTGGCTTCACCCATACATCGTCCCCGAGTTTAATTGTCCCTGTGGCCTCTACTTCTCGGCTTGCCGGCTCCACCCTGGGATGTCTCCAGGAATATGCAAGCGTCGACAGTTGCGGGACCGTTTTTGGTACTTGTCCCAGTTTAGGCGACATGTTATACCAGAAGACGACTTGCTCAGGTGAGGTGCCTCCTCTTTTCGCAACTGCTTTTATGGTGCGGTGGTTTCTCTCCACGATCCCGTTGCCACTGGGTCTGTAGGCAGCTCTGAAAAATTGTTGGATCTTCCATTTTTTCAGTACTTCTGTCACTGCTACTGACTTGAATACAGTCCTGTTGTCGGTTAACAACTCTTCCACGGGGCCTCGCTCCAAAAACACCTCATCAAGGATTGCCGCCTTTCATTGTCTGTTCCTCCACGTAGCTTCTTCCATAGGGCAAATTGCCCAGGCCCACAGTCAATCATGGTCAGGTAAAGTCCACCCCTGTAATGGGTGACATCGCATGCCAGTCTCTCCCAGGTCCCACTCACCTCCAATTGGCCAGCTTCATGTGTGCTTGGAGCATGATCAATCGACTGACATCTGTCGCATGTCCTGACCACTTGCCTCACTTGCTCCTTGGTGATCCTCAGGTCAACTTTTTTCACTAAGTACCATTCCTCTCTACCCTCATATGGTGCAAATTGTGCAGTTCTCGCACTCCAACATCATCTAGATCCGATGCAGCAACAACATCTTTCTTTGGCAACAGCCAACTCTTCTTCACTCTCGTGAGAGCATCTGCTCGGTTCTTTTCAGAAGCCACTATGTCTACGCGAAGTTTCAAACAAAACTCTTGCATCAGCTCAGCCAGCACCCCAAGCCTGCGCTTCACTAACCGCAGCCCCTTTCGTTTTTATCCTTTTTTCGCTTGAAATGAGAGACTTTAGCCAAGCAAACACCGTGGCAGAGTCTGTTTTGATGCAGATGTCACGTAGTCCCCATTTCAAGGCCAGATTGACTCCTTTTATTGTCGCGTCTAATTCCGCCACATTGATGTGGCTGATGTCATTCTTTTTCCTCAACCAGGCTGCATCTTCTGCAACTATTCCTCCAATTTCCAAAACGACCCCTGTTGCAATGCTGCTTGCATCGCACCACACGACTCCATCCAATGTTCGCGATACGTTCCAGGTTCCCCGGACTGGGTCTTGCCGTTCTGCTTCTTTCAGGAGCTCTTCCATCATGGCGACCGTTCTTTCTCCCACCTTATCATTCCATCCTCGTCCTTCGGCGTGTCTCTTTATGTAGCTGCATGATGGTCTAAACCAGCTAGCAACAGGGGTAATGTCCAATCAACTTTCCGCATATGGAAAAAAGTTCACGTCTGTTGAGCTCCTGCTTCAGTTATGGGATCTCGTTTCCCCTGCAAAACTCTAGGCCGCCTGACGTACCTCATTTCAGTTTTAGGCCCAAAGCAGCCCCTCCGTCTAATTTTTCCGGCTCTTTGGCGACCAACCTGAACCTCTTCAAATGAGCCACTACCTCCTTGGCAGTTACCACAGTCTCATTCACCAGAATGTCGTCTGTGTATGAGCTCACTACCCCATCTCCCTTTCCCATTGTCTCCAGAATCTTCCTGAGGATAGTTGACATAATCTTGGGTGCTGAATTTAACCCGAACCCCACTCACGTAAGGCAGTAGGTTTTGCCTTTGTACTTGACTAACTGATATTTCCAGAGCTTCTTGGCAACATGGAGTTGCAAATAGGCAGATTTTAGATCTACCAACGTAGATGTGCCATTCATCTGCCTCCATTCCCTAATGGTCTCACTGCACACATCTACGGTGTCGCCTCCCGTATGGCACTTAACATGGCCGTTCAGCTCTCGGAAATCCAGGACTGGTCTTACTTTCCCTTTAGTTGTTTGCAGAACGGCCATCAACGGCAAAATGCCCGACTCCACGTCATCCGTCCAAGGCATCAGTATCCCCTCCTCAATCCATCGGTCGACTTCTTGCTCCAACTCCTTTCTCGCCCCTCCTCTAAGCGAATTTGTGTAGCACGCCACCCTGTTTGTCAACAATTGCGCTTGATGTTTCCATGCCCACTCCACCATCCACCACTCTCCGTCGAATTCGTCTCGGAAGTCCTGATCTTTAATCGACAATTTTCTTTCCTCCCCAGTCTTGTTGATCCCTCTGGGGGCTTGCTCCGTCACCACGCACTCAGCTAGTCCAAACCTCACGTTGTTACATGTGATGGTAACACCTCCAAGGCGGCATATAACATCCATTCCAATGATGGATTGGACGCCAGGCACCAGGCGATCAGTGACAATTGCATGGACCCTCATCCGACGTTCAGCAATATCAATAGTGACGGTCTTCCTCCCTCGACACTTCACTCGCGACCCATCGAATGCCACTACTTCACCTTTCCCTTTCCATCTTCAGACCAGGGTAGTGTGCACCATGGTAGTGGTGCAGCCAGTGTCAATCAGGGCCATAACTTCCCGTCCTTCCACCGCAATCTTCTGTTTGGGCATCTGCTGCGGGTGTGCCACTATTCTCGAATCGGGGCGATCGCTGGCGCGTCGGCCTCCCCTCGCCAGTTTCCTGAACTTGTGCATTTTACCGCTAAATGGCCTCTACGATTGCATTTGTAACACACTGTCCGTTGCAAGAACTTCCTGCAGTCTCTTCTCATGTGTGGTCCCCCGCATTCGAAGCATGCCATCCCCGGGTTCGGCAGATTCCTGCCCACATCCTGCTGTACCATTGCTGTTGTTCCTCCAGGCTCCGTCGGCTGGGTGCTCACCAAGATTTTTGCAGTTTTAAGCAGCTCACTCACATCCAGCGTCTCCACTCCCGGGACCTGCTGCAACCTTTTCGATATCTCTTCCAGGAACCCGGTAACGAAAGTCATCTTGACTACGTGACTCGTGGCGTGTCCCCTGATGCCTGACAACTCAACCAATCTCCTTATCTCATTCGCGTAGACATCAACAGATTCACCAGTCCACCTCTTCTCTTTCAACTTATTAAAGGCCTCAAAAGGCCCCTCTGCAAAAGCTTCGATCAGTCGATCCTTGATGGCGTCCGCGTCACCCTGTTCCCGCTCGCTGAGCTCCAAATAGAGGGCCAGTGCGTCCCCTTCTAGAAACAGTGGTATTACTGCGGCCACATCATCCAGCCTCTTAATCCTTGCTACAAGGTCCACTTTTTTCAGCCACGCCACCACATCACCATCGCCATTAAAAGGCTTAATCATGTTGCTTAAGCCTGTGTTGGCCATAGCCGAAATAGCTTGAAATATAATGGGGGGGGGGTCATCTCAAATACACAAACGGAATGTTCAAGAAAGATTATCGCTACAGTCTCTGTCTCTACTCTTGTTGCCTTCTCTCCTGCCTGATCGGGAATAAATCTCAACACCGAGAAATGAACGTCGTTTTATAGTTTCCATCTTCAAGCACGCACGAGATTACGTGAGAACGGACGAAATAAAAATGCTGGCCGCCATGTTTGTTCTTCCTTTTCTTCACCTGAACTCACTCGCTGAGCACCCACGGTAAGACTTGTCTTTTCTTGCTTCTAACCACATTTTATGTGAGTAAATTAAGTAGTTTATATATATATATATATATATATATATATATATATATATATATATATATATATATATATATATATATACTAGCATTTCAGCCTATAGGGAAATTTACACAGATAGATAGATAGATTGCACAAAAATATATACGTATACATAAATATATAAGGAAACAATTTTGTGTTTACTGTAAACTTTTTACGCAAATATTATGCAAGTATAAATCATTTAGAATATCTGCATGAATATAATTACATGTAATAGTTAACTAAAGATGGTCATCCCATAAGAAAACCGAAAAAACTAATAGGGAATAAATTAACATGAATGTTTAAAAGAATATGCAAATTAGCTAGATCTTTTGCAGATGAATTCAATTCCATGACCCATATAAAAGAAAATTGTATTTTCGTTTTAAATAAATAGAAAAGAGGGTATTTAATATGAATATCAATACACACAAAAGCAAAACGAATTTATAGGAGTGTGTGTATATATATATATATATATATATATATATATATATATATACTAGCTGTATCCTGTCACATGTTGCTGTGGCTCAATTTGGTGCAATGGAAAAAATTCCAAAATGTATGTTTCTTATATGCTTAATTTCCCAGTATGTGTGGATACACAATTTTTTGTTGTTCCATTTTCTAAGCTGATATTTTCGCTTTTTAGTTTGCTTACTTTTGAACACACAACATAAATAGTCCATGTGAGAAGCAGTCAGTGTGTAGCTGTAAGCCACACAACTGTAAAGATTGTCCCTGTTGATGGTGATTGCAAATGACAATCAGATTGGAAAGTGCAATTTCCTAAAGTGAAATCGCGTATCCAGTGGAATCATAGGAATGCGTGGAATGAAGTGTTCGAACATGTTTTCCCTTACATATACACACTCACATGTACGCCCGCATGTATGCACACACACACGCACGCATATACACAGCCACATACACACACTCACATTCATGCACATACACACACCCGAGCTGTGACGTCACTTCCTTTTAAGTGAAAACCAGACATGCGCACCCAGAACACTAACTCCAGTATAAAAGTCAACAAAACCTGTTAACTTCCCTTTTTTTGTCTGGACCAGCGTTCGAGCTGTTTAGTCAACGAACCGACCGCGTGCTCTATCTCCATCAAAACAGACATATGCGCGACTTTCTACTGGGCTTAACCCTCTCTTTCTACAGACGGCTTGCCACTTCGCGTTTCTCTATTGCATTCCCTTTCCTTCCACGCGTGTAGTCGTCAACGGCTGAATGAACACGTGTAGACCGAAGACTTTCATTTCTTAACAGAAAATAAACATGTCTATTTTATTCCAGCATTTGAGGTCTTTGTTTCTTTCATTCAATTCGTTTCATTGTTTTTTCTTGTAGCGAGTTAGGGTATTTTATATCCTGGTCCGCAACATGAAATGGTGACCCTCCTTTATTTTAAAAATGAAATGAATGAGTGAACGAAACACACAGTGTAAGCTAAACCCTTCCACACAAATTCACGGCACGAAAAACAATTTTTCTCTAACAAACAAACAAACTTGTCGACCACGAGGAGGAACATATTCAAACCGCGCATACGAAATTGAAATATAAAAATTTCAAAACAAAATGGAACTTCAACGGATGGACTTCGACGAAACCATGGCATTAAACATTCGGCAACCTGACCGAAACCGAGACGAGGAATTAGCAGAATTAAAGTCGGCGGTTGTGAAGATTTTGAAGCAGCTAGCCGACGCACTTCAAACGCGTCAACATTCTCACAGAAACCACGACGACACGCGGCAAAATTACAGGCGAAGAAGTTCAAGCAGGAACCGATCCACGTCACGACATAGACAAGATGTGTGTTTCTATCACAGGAGATTCGGCGTCGACGCGAGAAGATGCACTAAACCCTGCGCATTCAAAAAACCGGCACAGGGAAACGAACCTTCCAGCCAGTAACAACGACGACTGTAGCTGGAGCACACAAAAGAGGCCGTCCATTTTATATCCGAGATAAAATTCACGGATATAACGTTTTAATAGACACCGGAGTGGAAATCAGCGTCATACCGACACCGCATGGCCATCCAACAGGGACCCAATTTTTCAACTTACAAGCCGCCAACGGTACAAAAATACCCACTTTTGGTGAAAAAACCTTAAATTTAAACCTTGGAATGCGGAGGAATTTTTTTATGGAATTTCACCATAGCCAGCGTGACCACTCCAATTTTGGGGGCAGACTTTTTAGCCCATTTCAACCTGTCTGTCGATATGACTCATCACACATTAACAGACAACGAAACGAAGATTTCAGTGAGAGGAACTACCTCGAAATTTTTAACCACCGGAATCAGCACCGCCCTACCCAAAGATTTACATGTCCGTCGGTTACTCCAAAAATTTCCTCAACTTTCTCAGCCGTTTAAAAACACGGACCCCATCAAACACTGCGCTAAGCACTATATTTTTTTACTAAAAACTAAGGTATGGGACTTGCAAATTTTTTTTTTTTAAATAAGATTAAAGCATTTCATTTAACCTATATACTAACACATTCTTATTTACATTTTATATAGAGACTCACCATACACGCATTCACATACTATAGTTTAAATTCCAGCGCATAACTTACACTTCTGGGATTTTGTTCGAATACTGTTTCAAGCTAGTATTTAGCATCTCAATTAAGGAGTTTATAAATCGTCTCTCTTTATTACCCAGAAATAGAGTAAGCATTCCCCATTGCAAGGTATTTCCCATATTTACACATATGAATATGAACACATAATACTCAATAATGCGTCATCGTTGTGGTACTATAGTAACCCGGTTTTATAGGCATAGTTCCATAACCCTATTTTCTTATTTTTACTTAATAATTATATTAATTACTTTGAGTATTATTATTATTATTCGTTTTATTGCTATAATGATTATTATCATTAATAGTATGATTATTATTATATTTTCCCTTTATATATATATATATAAAGTTTTTTCAGTTAAATATTATTAAATATTATTATTAATTTGTTTATATTTTTTCAGTAAATAATATTTTACAGTAAAGCATTATCATTAGTATTATAAATTTCATAACACATTTTATTAATACGCCTAGATTTAGTTTTGCCAATTACTTACACAGATTATTATAGTTGTAAATTTTCAGTTTAATTTTGTCATTTAAGGGATATTATCAATACGTATAAAATTAACAAGAATAGTACTGTATGTATTAGATAATATTTTTTTGAGTTGATTTGATTTGAATTGATTTAAATTGATTTAAATTAAATTAGTTTAAGCGGTTGGTTTCTGTTTGACATACGTTGTTTTGATTTGCTTCCTCTTCTTTTTCTTTTTCTTTCTTTCATATGTCTGGGCTCACATAAACTTCCTGACCCATTTTCGCGGCCTGTCACTTTATTTTATAAGGGTTTATTGACTTCGTTAATCTTCCTCTCTCTCTATGTATTCCCCCCTCTATTTCTTCATTATTATTTTCTTTCTTTTTTATTTTCTTTTTTCTGTCTCTCCCCGTGCATTAACACATTTCCTTCCCTCCCCTTTTATTTTATTTTATTTTATTTTATCTTATCTTATCTTATACTCACTTTTCTATTAGGCGTAAGCAGTTTCTGTCCTTTTCTTTTCTTTTCGTTTTTCGTATCACTTCAGTTTTTCTTATTTTGTATGGCCTGTCTGCTAAATTTGTTTTAATTTTTAAATTTTAAATTTTTAATTTGATTAACAATTTGAAAGTTATTTTAGAGTAGAATTTTAAGCTCATGTTCTATAATAATAATAAAAAATATTAAATATATCAATTTATATATTTATTCACAGTGGCGGCTCGTGCCTAAGATTAGTGGGGGTGCTGTTTAAAAAAAATGCGTATTGTTTTAATATTGTGTAAAAATAAAACAAACATAAAAAATATACATAATTTATACGTATGCACACGTATAAAAATACAATAACTTAAAGGAATTCTAAATAGATGTAAATATTTGGAATAGCTTACTTATTATATTTATTTGAAAGTAAATTCGATTCTTCTTGTTTTAATTTGTGAGAAAAGATTGGTAATTTTCTCCTTAACTTCTGAATGACTGCTGAAGAGCTTTTTTTCAATTGAAAGCACTGCAAGTGCATTTAGTCTTTCGCAACCCATGGTGCTCCTTAAAAAAGTTTTTATTCTTTTCAGAGTTGAAAAACAACGTTCTGCCTCTGATGTAGTCATGGGAATTTTCAAGATAATTTTTATGAGTTTTGTGATTTCACTAAGAACATCGTTTAAATTGTTTTCCAAAATAAATTTCAGGAGATCAATTACTTTGCAATACTCATGGATATCTGACCTACTATAAAATATTTCTAACTCAGTTTCAAGCTTTTGTTTGTCAATCATGGGATATGCTTCAGTTGTCAAGGATATCTCGTCTGTAGGTAGTTCTTTCTTAAAACTAGCAAAGCTTTTCTTGTTAAACAATTTAGCAAGTATTAAATGTTTAGTTGAAGAATATCTGTCCGTTATATCAACAGATATATAGTCACACAGTTCTTTAGCTTCGGCATTGAGTGTTTGTGAAGGATTTTCACAGTATTTGGAGTTTCTTATCTCTAAAATAGCAGTTTTGAAATTTGCTATGTATTCATTGACTTTATATATGCTAATTTCCAGAGATTGCATTTGATTATAAATAATTTCAACATGAGACATAAATTGATGAAATAGCTCTAACCAAAATATGAAATTTTCATCGTTCAAATATTTCAGAATTCCTGTCGCTTCTGCAACGGTTTCATCTACATATGATGTTGACTGAATTTCAGTGAGACATTTTTTTAATGCTTAAACATTTTCATGAACTCTATTTATGGTCCGTATGTTAAAGTTCCACCTTGTGGCGGATGGACGTGGAATGCTTACATCCAGATGCTTCTTGAGAATGGACAGACGCTATGGTGATCTAGAAGAGAAAGTCGGAATAGCCAAAATGTTAGATATAAATATTCTAGCATTTCGTGTCATGCTTGCTGCATTCCTCATTATTAAATTACGTTGATGCGCATAACAGTGAGTGAAATGTGCATTACTATAAACTGCTTTTATTTTCGCCTGAAGACCAGCTTTTTTGCCTTTCATGACATTTGCACCATCAAATGTCTGAGCTATCAGTTTTTGGCGATTCCCTTGAAGGATTATATCCAATTGTGTAGAATACATTTTGATATTCCATCAGCGGTTTGGTTTTCTGGAATAAAGAATCCCCAAAAGCGTTCAAGTATTTTTTCATCCAAGACGTACCGTAAAACAATGATCATTTGTGTATGTTCAGACACATCTGTTGTATCGTCAGCCATGACAGCTACAAAGGAAGCTTTGCTAATTTCTGCCCTTATTTCATCACGGTATATTTGTAAAAGACAGTCAAGTATGCCATTCTGAATAGTCTTGGAAACACCCTTGAAGACACTACTGGTTTCTAAGTGATTCTTTAAATCTGGATCTAATTTAGATGCAAAATTTACTAATCCTCTAAATACACCTGGATTTACTGAATCATCTTTTTCATCATGTCCTCGTAAGGGAGTTTCAAAGTTCCCACAAAAGAAAATACAATCTATTATTTTAGATAAAATTTCACGGTTCTTCTTAACATTCATGTTATGATGATTGATTGAAAGCCTGTACGTCTCACTTTTTTCTTTAATATTTATGGTCCCCAAAATTGATAGGGAAACTACAGTGTCAACGTGCTTCTTTGACTTCTCATGCTTTTCAGTTCTATCTTTCATTTTGCCAATAGTTCTGAAACCATCTTTTGTCCACGTTACATCATCCCCAAACAACAAAGAAGGAAAGCAGAACAATGCCTTTTTTAGTTCGCAGCCGCAAAACCAACTTTTCCGTTGGTACCAGTCAGAATTAAAGCTACGAATATACACTTTGTTGTTGCTAATGCCTGGCTGAGATATTTGAATATCAGGCGTTGAACGGCCTCTTTTCTTAATTTCAACTTTATCATGGAGAGGCAGCTGTGAAAACTCAATCTGTTGAAGTTCACTTACCGTCACAGAAGTTATTTCTTGGGGATGCAAGGAGGCCATGGTTAAATTCTTTTATATCAATTGTGTTGGGAAAGGTAAGTACTAGGCAGTCTATTAGTAGAATATTAATTAGAGTGCCTATTTACTATGCCTCCCCACGGGACAGAGTTAGACACCAGGGTCGTTTTTTAACGTGGAGAAAAGGTACAAAAATTAAAATTGTCTCAGTCGTGAAGGACTTCTCCTCCACCGAAAGAGAACAAGAAATAGAAGTGCAGCATCTGAAGAACAGATACTACACTTTGAGATATTAAATCTTTTATTCATGTTAACAAATACAGAAAAAATCAACGATGAACAAAAAACTACTTTGATCTTGTCCAGAAGGCCAAGTAATTAGAGTAGAAGAAATACAATGTTTACGTGATCCTCTTTTTGCGATTCAACTGAACCGGAAGTTCTAACTGAGTTGAATCGTACTTTTATAACTTTTAGATAACAGATTTTTATTAACGAAAATAGTTTTACTATTTAAAAACGTTTTTATTTATAAAAAGCTTGTTGTTAATTAAAAATAGGCGTATAACAAAATAAGCTTGCCATTAAAATTGTCTTTTTTTAATACAAATATTTTTTAACTTTGCCATTATAAGCCGTCGAAAAAGGGATAATACGCAAAAACATTTTAATAAAAAAATACTATTTTAAATTGTGTACACTTTACAGAGTAATAAAAAAATATACAAATATATTTCTTTTAAACTTTACAAATTAGATAAATTTCATGGGCTTTTCCGCAGGCAAACAAATGAAAAACATTTTTTAAATACATTTTATTTACAATTTTTTAATAATTTATTTTTTCATAAAAACAAAATCTTTGAAATTTACTTGCTTGCACACGATGGTAAAGTTAGGAGTTTACCATTTAAAAATGGTTTTATTGGATAACAGTTTTATTTAAAATTTAAAAATGTGTTTATAACTAAACTTACTTTGTAAATAAAATATAGAATAAAAAAAAAGTTTACATGTTTGTACTATGAGCAACATTTTAAAACATTTTTTAACTAAAATGTATTTAAAAAATAAAATTTTCTTGGCTTTTCTTTAGAAAAAAAATGTAAATATTTTTTATTCTGTAAAGTTTAACTACTACAAAATGAATAGATTTCAAACTACATAAAAACACAAACAAAATAAGCCGTACGTGAAAAAATAACATTAGTTACGTTGGTAGCTTTACGGGTAAAAAGCCCGAACACTTTTAATTAAAAAAAAAGTTTCGCATATTGTATATTTTTTGTCTGCTTAAATCGCATTTAAAAGTGTGAGAATTTTTTTTAAGGGGGATATTTATTTACAAGAACACTTTACACTTTTTAATAATAATAAAAATAAAACATTTGTAAACAAGCCTTTTAAAAAAAATAATAATATAAGCGAAAACACGCAAACACCGGTTTTCATGAGCGTTTGGAACTGCTAAAACGACAGTTCCAACTTAGCTTTCATTCGCCGTCTGAAGCGGGCATGCGTATAAGCGAACTTCGCTAAGAATGTGTAACTGTGAATTTCGCAGCTCCAAGCAAAGTTTTACTTTTATACTTATATGAATATGGGGACAGTTATCGACATTAAGCTTCAGGATTATATATACACACACACATATATATATATATATATATATATATATATATATATATATATATATATATATATTATTAATATGATATATTATCACATAAAAAGGAAAAAATAAACGTATTATTTTTACCGTGTATCGATAATATTGAGTAGAAATGATTGGGGGTGCTGCAGTTCCACAGCTCCAGGCACGAGCCGCCACTGTTTATTCATAAACAGATCCACCGGACATATATATAAAAAACTTTTTTACCAAAACCATTATATAAACAAAAGAAAATTGCTCCAGGAAAATGCCTAATTTGTGATGTGGATTACTCAAAATAGAGTTTGGATCATTTTACCACACTGCTTTCAAAGACATTCACTTCGGATTTTACCATACAATTTGGATGTAAACTTTCATATCCTTTTCTTGAAATTCCCTTACTCTATGATTTTTAATTACTCAATCAATTTTTAATTGTGATTGTCCATGTCTCACTGACTTTAGTAAATAAGGTGTAAACCATTATAACTATTTGCTAATATTTTCTCATCTGAAGAGATGGTAGACATCGAAATCCTATAGGATAAGGAGTTAAAATATTTCTAATGTATTCTTTGTCTTACATAGAATAATAAAAATCTTTGGATCTTAAACTCAAACATTTAACGTCATAAATTTCTAAATTCATTGAATGACTAAAATTTGATTTATTTGCTCTATCTTGTATATCGAGCAATTCTTATTTAAGTGGGATAATACTTATACAGTATTACTGCTAGTAATATCTTGTAAATCTTATAATCACAGGTTTCCATATCAGCTGATTGTTGGATAATTTTATTCTGAAGTATATATATATATATATATACATATATATATATATATATATATATATATATATATATATATATATATATAATTTAAAGGAGATTAGAATAATAGTCTAAAGAGCTAAGTGTATTTTAATGTAATAGTGAAATTACTAGTTTAATTAAAATACAGGAAATGCTCGTTGTAATTTAGATATATAATAAGCTCGATAGTTAAATGTCCTAGAGCTAATTCAATATTAAGTAATGTGATTTATAATTTAAAAATTTTAAAAATTTAAAAATCAAAATTTAATTAAATTAAAAATCAGTTTCATAAGAAGGAACAACAACAAAGTCAATTATCTGTACGATCGTTTCGGAAATCCGTGCTTTTTATTTGTGGTATACATGAAGTCACGTAGAACAATTATACATAGTTTTTTTGGTAAGCACGGTCTCCTCATCAGCAAATTTAGGAGGATTTCTATTGAATTGAAAAGACACCAAAAATAAAAATAAAATAAGACGTCTATGAACTTAACGATATTACTCAGCTTAAAATTCCAAGTGAGGTATATATATATATATATATATATATATATATATATATATATATATATATATATATATATATATATATATATATATACCTCACTTGGAATTTTAAGCTGAGTAATATCGTTAAGTTCATAGACGTCTTTGTATTGAGCTGTAAGAATAGATCATTCACTCAACCAACTGGAATTCGTATAATTAATTTTAATATTTGGAAAAACCTTTTTTACCAACTCTTCTTTTGATGTAACTAAATTAAAGAAGTTAATGAAATTCGCCCTTAGCTCAGAATAATCGGCACTTTTCCGTACCCAATTTCCCATAATTGATACAAAAATTTCTCTGCAGATGCAGATCGAACTTACTATATATATATATACTTCAATATATATATATATATATATATTGAGTTAAGTTTAATGTCTTCACATGGCACCAAAAAGTAGCGTATTTGAGGCAAACATTTATTTCATCTGCTGGCGTTGATTGAGAAATTACAGGTAACATTTGTCTGGAATCTCCTGCAAGCAATATTACTGCATTCCCAAACGGCCTGACATTGCCATGCAAATCTTGCAAGGATTGATTAGGAGCCTCGAGTGATTTTTTGTGTACTATTGTGCATTCACCCCAAACAATAAGTTTGCATTGCTACAATATTTTTCCCATGCTAGATGTTTTGGAGATATTGACCATGGTAATTTTGAAAAATTAAATGTTTAATAGTAATTTCAAAGCACAATGAGTAGTTCTTCTACCTGGTAAGGTCAATATCAGTAAGGTCGCAGCTATTCCGTATGCACCAAGAACTAAGGCTATGTCACTTTGTCACGGAATGGCTACCAAAATAAATTTATTTAGAAAGGTTTTACCAGTTCTTCCTGGTTCTATTCAAAGTAGCAGTAATTTCCAAATAACTTCTATTCTTACTGTAAGTAAATTAGGTGACTAAAACAAGCCATGTTTTGACAATGTCTTATTCACTGTAATTAATTTAGGTGACTAAAATAGGATTGTTTCATGTTTGGACAATACCTTATTCACTGTAATTAATTTAGGAGACTAAAATAGGATGAGGAATTAGAGATGGCTAGATAGAGAGGAAAATAGACTGATAGAGATAGAAAAAGAGAAAGAGAGAGGGAAATAGAGAAAGAGACAGAGATAGAGAGAGATAGAGGGATTGAAAGATAGAGACAAAGAGAGAGGGGGGTTAAAGACAGAGAGGGAGAGAGACAGAGGCAGAGAGAGAAAGAAAGGGGGAAGAGATATAGAGGGATTGAGAGAGAGAGAAGGGAATCAAAGAGAGATGGAGAGGGTGATAGAGAGAGAAAGAGAGAGAGAGATGGATGGAGAGAGAGATATATATATAGAGAGGGCGAGAAACACCGTTTTTTTTCCTCAATCAGTGGAGGAGAAATCCTTCAAGACAGAGGCAATTTTTATTTTTGTTACTATCCACTTTTTCGGGAGCTGGATTTTCCACACATTAAAAACGGACCGGTACTTGTGCAGAATTTGAACTAGATGTAATTAACTGGCTGCTCAAAACATGACATCAACTACTGGCTTTCGCCAAACGTCGATGATTATCAAAGTATAACAACACTACTCAAGGAAAATACTGAAGAAAACATGTAAATATAATAAAATCACCAGGGAAAAAAAAATATATGTAATAAAATTAAAAAGAAACAACGACTTACAGGAAGAATTTCTGTTTCATTTTTGTAACAATTATTCAAAAAAGTTTTTTTTACACATGTGTAAAATCACAATCGTTATTTTTCGCCATTTCAAAATGGTCGATTGTTCCTATTTACAATGCCTCCCCACGGGACAGAGTTAGACACCAGGGTCGTTTTTTAACGCGGAGAAAAGGAACAAAAAATAAAAATTGTCTTAGTCGTGAAGGATTTCTCCTCCACTGACAGAGAACAAGAAATTGAAGTGCAGCATCTGAAGAACAGGTACAGATACTACACTTTGATCTTGACTAAAAGCATTTGTGGTCGATTGTTGGCAAAAAAGAAATGATGTTGAAAAAAATGTTTTTAATATTGTAATATTTGCTAATTTTAAATATATAAAAACACGCTTGGATGAGATAAAGATGCTATTCCAAAATGTTGAGGGAATCGCTTCAGAGGTTTTTAGATTATCGATTACAAACAAACACACTTTTTACATATATATATATATATATATATATATATATATATATATATATATATATATATATATATATATATCATAGCCAAATTGAATATTGAAATGCTCATATCTTTGGTTTTATGGGACGAAACTACATGAAAATTTTGGTTAAAATTTTATGACAATTGGTAAAAAAAAGAACCTATATTTTCAAACCAATACAATATGCTCAAATTTGTATATATAGTGTCCTGCCAAGCCAGCTTTAGTTTTGCTGCTTCGGGATAAATTTTGCTTAGAGTTTTCCGTTGCTTGGTTGTCTCACCTGTGGCCTTTAATAGATATTCAACCTTTTTTGGCAATTTTATAAGTTCCAAATCTCAGTGACTATTGATTAGAATTTAACAAATGAAGGCTCGTTGGAAAGGTAATGACCTGACTTGTATAGTAGGCTATGTGGCATTCACACATTAAGGGGATAACATTAAGAGGATCATCCATCATCCAAAGGTCGCACATTAAGGTCGCAAATTAAGGGGATCATCCATGATCCAAAGTCTGATTTTGGCACTTTTTACAGCCATAAAATGTTTCAATCACAGTCGTTTGTTTTTCTAGTTTTGCATATGAATTACAAAATATCTGATATTTCCCCAAAACCTCTGGCCTTAATGGAGGGGAGATTAAAACTTGCTGCTATGGTTTCAAATGATCTGAAATAACAGCAAGGGGAGACTGATTCCAAGTATTTCTCATATGTTATATCTCCCCTCTTTGGTTTTAATACGTAAAGTAAATTTCACAGTGTATAAGAATTATTTGTTACTGGAGATATTCATAATTGTATCTTATTTCCCAAAAGAGGGAAGATATAACATATGAGAAATATTTGGAATCAAGTCTCCCCTGTCTGTTATTTCAGATCATTTGAAACCATAGCAGCAAGTTTTACTCTCCTTTCCATCAAGACTAGAGGTTTATGAGAAATATTTATATATATGCATGTGTTTCATGGGAGGGGGTGATCTTACCGAATCTTGCTACCATGATAGATAGAAAATTGCCTGTTAAAATAAATCTTTCCCTGTATTAAAAAATAGACTATGTGACGAAAAACAAAAACACTCAAATTTATTATTCATTTGCTAAGAGTGAGCGATGGTCAACAAGAAGTCAAAGAAAAAGGTTTAGCCCCAAATTCGTTTCCTTTATATTTTTTTAGGTGCTTATGTTACTGTGCAATTTTTTTTAAATTAGTATTTTCTTAAGTTTCACAAATCTTTTTAATTAAATTTTTAGCTGGATGTACAGAATAGTTACAAAACACCCTCCCATCCCCATATTAAGAATCGTTTTCAAAATAATAACGTGATTTTCTGCAAGGACCAATGGCACAGTGGTAAGAGTACTTGGAAAAAATAAATTGTAAAAAATGATACTCTCCTGAAGGTTGATGGTTCAATCCTCAGTGTGGGCAACTGAAAAATACAATTGTGAATTACTTAGAATCTCTATCCAGTCATGGCTGACGGAACAAGAGCATGCTACCCCTGTTAAGTAAATAAAGGGTTCCACTCGAAATTCTGTCCAAATTACCGAGTTCGACAGAAACATTCCTGAATTTGACAAGATACACCTGGAGAAAGTCAGGGGTTACATCAACCGAAATGTTGTGAAAATATCACTAAAAATGAGCACAGTAGTCTGATGAATCCAAATAATATGAATACATTAGTGAATAAGTACCGTTTTTTTTTATTACTTGAAAACTAATAAATCCAAAATAACAATGCAAGAATAACAATAAATACCTCCCTCTCAATTTTTTTATTACTTGAAAACTAATAAATCCAAAATAACAATGCAACAATAACAATAAATACCTCCCTCTCAATTTTTTTATTACTTGAAAACTAATAAATCCAAAATAACAATGCAACAATAACAATAAATACCTCCCTCTCAATTTTTTTATTACTTGAAAACTAATAAATCCAAAATAACAATGCAACAATAACAATAAATACCTCCCTCTCAATTTTTTTATTACTTGAAAACTAATAAATCCAAAATAACAATGCAACAATAACAATAAATACCTCCCTCTCAATTTTTTTATTACTTGAAAACTAATAAATCCAAAATAACAATGCAACAATAACAATAAATACCTCCCTCTCAATTTTTTTATTACTTGAAAACTAATAAATCCAAAATAACAATGCAACAATAACAATAAATACCTCCCTCTCAATTTTTTTATTACTTGAAAACTAATAAATCCAAAATAACAATGCAACAATAACAATAAATACCTCCCTCTCAATTTTTTTATTACTTGAAAACTAATAAATCCAAAATAACAATGCAACAATAACAATAAATACCTCCCTCTCAATTTTTTTATTACTTGAAAACTAATAAATCAAAAATAACAATGCAACAATAACAATAAATACCTCCCTCTCAATTTTTTTATTACTTGAAAACTAATAAATCCAAAATAACAATGCAACAATAACAATAAATACCTCCCTCTCAATTTTTTTATTACTTGAAAACTAATAAATCCAAAATAACAATGCAACAATAACAATAAATACCTCCCTCTCAATTTTTTTATTACTTGAAAACTAATAAATCCAAAATAACAATGCAACAATAACAATAAATACCTCCCTCTCAATTTTTTTATTACTTGAAAACTAATAAATCCAAAATAACAATGCAACAATAACAATAAATACCTCCCTCTCAATTTTTTTATTACTTGAAAACTAATAAATCCAAAATAACAATGCAACAATAACAATAAATACCTCCCTCTCAATTTTTTTATTACTTGAAAACTAATAAATCCAAAATAACAATGCAACAATAACAATAAATACCTCCCTCTCAATTTTTTTATTACTTGAAAACTAATAAATCCAAAATAACAATGCAACAATAACAATAAATACCTCCCTCTCAATTTTTTTATTATTTGAAAACTAATAAATCCAAAATAACAATGCAACAATAACAATAAATACCTCCCTCTCACTCGCCCAAACTGAAAATGCTTCCAAAAACGTACTTCATCATTTTACACTAGCACTTCGTTCAAACTCCTCAGCTTAACGATATGTTGGAACAGATACATCGAGGGCATTGCCGCGGCTGCTGTGAGGAAGGTGGGCTCTCTCTACCATGCCAAAAAGTTACTTACACCTGAAAGTATCCTGTACCTCCACAAGGCCACCATTCGACCATATATGGAATATTGCTGTCACATTTGGGCTGGTGCATCTGCTACTAGTCTTTTACTTCTGGACAGGGTTCAAAAGAGAGTTGCTAACCTAATTGGTCTTGAACTGTCGGCGAGCCTTCAATCTTTGCCTATGGCTATTTAAAAGTTAACTCCAAATATATATATTTTTAACCAAAGTTAGTTGTATCCATGATAATGGACAATAATATGCACGTTTTTTAAATCACACACACAAAAAACAGGGAGCCATCTTTGAGAACTGTGCTACCTAAGTACACAAATATGCCTACAATATTTAGCCTCTTTTCCCTCACATGGATATTTGGTTCAATGTATGGAGCACCAGGTGCAAAGGTGAACATCACTATTGTCTTCTTAATACCGATAGTTAATCTATATGCGTCACATGCTGCTGAAAAATAATTCATTATATCTTGCATATCTCCTGAATGAGACACAAAATCAGTTCCCTAACAAAGCCTCCAAGCATTTGTGACTTGGTGTTAAATCTTCTTAGATTGAATTCTTTGCCAGTATCATAAAGCAGAGAAAGACGTTTATCACAATCTTTAAATGCGTATGCAAGAAGCATTGCGAAGTAAATGGAGAATAGAGCTGGAGGCGGAATATCCCCGTTTCATACCGTTGTCGACAGCAAACTCCCTCAGATAATTGCCCGTTAAATGCAACATGAACCTTCATGTTTCTGTGGAATTATTGAAACATCTTAACAAAAGCAGGAGGACATCAAATTTTCCCAAGAATTACCCACAATACCTCTCTGTTTACGGTACTAAACACCTTTGTAAGGTCCACAGATAGTTGATAAATTGGCATCTCTTCTTCAATACATTTTTCCTGCAACTGCCTTGCAATAAATATATCCACAGTACTCCTACTTACAGTGAAACTGCATTGCACCTCAGGAATAATAAGTGGACAGATGTTTACGATGAGCCTATCCAAAAATCTTAAAAACTATTTTCAATAATTGTGCTGAAAAGCAAAATAGCATCCATTTGCAGCTGAACATTTTGCTAACTTCATTTCATTTCCTCTGATGATATGAACCATTATTGAAAATCCATGGATTAAAGAAAATTAAAATAACCCCTTCTATATATTCCTTTGTCAAGCAATAAATTCTTAAATCGAATATATGCCTCTATATGTTGTTTTTTCAGAATTTAAAATTAAACCACAAATTTTTATATATATATATATATATATATATATATATATATATATATATATATTCTTATAAAAGTCTTTATTATTATATAAAACATTTGAATAATACTGGGTGCAGTGCCATTATTATAAATTGTTGATATTTTGTATATAGTTTAACCGTATATTATTAAAGAAGAAAAATTTGACAACGAAAAGAAACTAAAATTCATCTCGAAAATATTTTTTTCTTTTCTTTTTTTCTCTTTAACTCTAATTAGAGCTAAGAAGAAAAAAAAACTTTTTCATTTTAAACTTAAATTCAAGCCATTATCATCGCACAAACAGAAAAGCCAGGCATATAAAATCAACAGTGGGTTCTTTGATATGACAGCAGTGTGTTCAAAATGAATGTTTCTATAACCAGAAACATTCATTTCGAATGCACTCCTGAGTACACTTGCACCATGATACTTGACTTTTGCATTTTAAACTTTAATTCAAGCCATTATTTATCAAAAAATAATAATAATCATGATAATAATCAATAGTAAATTCTCTACAGTGCAATGTAGACTACAATATATTGTGGACTAAGCCATTTCAAGGAGGCATGTGAAGCTTCCTCCTGCTGCACTGTGATGGATCTCCAACTAGGGTAGGCAATCAATCAATTTGATTGAAAAATGGGCAATTCCACCAATTTTGATGACAATAAAAAACTATGGGTGTGTGAAACATTTGTTGAGCATCATTCAATCTCAAGTAATGTTGGGTCTCCCTGCCAGTCTAAAAGTCACAGTGCACAAGTGAGAGAATTTATGTAGCCTTTTTATCTGGTGTTTTGCTTATATATTTTGTCATTTTCCCCTGTGCACAAATATTACAATTTAGGAGGTCGTCTGAAGGTATTATTTTCAGGCCTTCGACTACATTTGGTAATTTTTTAATATCAGCTGTATTGCAGTGTCCTAGAATTTAATGCCAGGTTTCCAAATTATGACTGACAGTTTTGGAGGGAGCCATACTTTTAAATAATAAGGTCGGCCATTTTCTTTAATGTCAAATACAGTTCCATTGGGGTATATTAATTTTGACTTTTTGGGGCCAAACTTTATATTCGCGCCTTGTTTAATGGCAGCCTGCACGGAAAATATGTCTTGCTTAAATGTAGGTATGAAAAGAGCATTTTTTAGAATACAGTTACAGATTTCACCTTTATTATTTTTTAGTGATATTTTAGCATCGCCTCTTTTCAAGACTATATCATTTATTTGACTACCGTCAGCAAGTTTGACAAAATGAACTTGTGGATTAAAGTTTGAATCAAACTTAATAAAATCAGATTCCTTGGTGATAACGTGTGCTGTAGCACCACAGTCTACAAGGAGATTTTTACCGTTTGTGGTATTGTTAAAATTATATGTGAATAGAAATATATGTTCTTCATCAAAGTTTTTAACATTTTTTATGGAGTCCATTTTTGAGCTTTTATATCGACATTGGAAACTTTTGTGGTTAGGTCATCCACAATTATAGCAGATAATTTTATTCGTTTTCTTGCGAAAATTACTTTTGGGGAAACGTTGCAGTGAGATGCATAATTTTCGAACTTCATAATATTGCTGGAGTTATTATTGTCCACGAGCATACGATTAGTCTCTTCGTAATTGCGCAATGCCACTTTAAATTCACTGAAATTTATGGGTTTGTCTTTTTGCGTTATAACAGTTGTAAATGGTTTAAAATCAGCTGGAAGTCCCTTGAGGGTCATTGATAGCAACAGACTATCGTTATTATTTCACCTGAGAGTTTTAAGGCATTGGCAGTTGTTTCTGCCCTTATAACGTAGTCAGTAATAGTTTCATCCTCGTTACATTTTAGAGACATTAGTTCTGTATATAGTGATATAATTTTCGGTTTCCTTTTTGATAAATAATGCTCTCTTAATATGTTCAATGCTTTCCGTCCATCATCCAAGGCATCTCTTATAATCAGAGACAGACTTCTATTGTTTTAGCATTGAATCAGTTCTGCAAAAACAATCGCATTCTTTTCGAGAAATTCGGGGTCATTAGGATTCTCTGTTAGAGATTGTATCACTTTTTGTAGTTTCTGAATCCTTAGATACCCCAGAAATTTTACCTGCCACAATTCGAATTTAGATTCTGAACCGTCAAAAACAAGACGATGGCTGGGCGCATAATCTGTTAAGTGTTGAGACATTATGTTGAACAAAGATGGTGGTGAAGAAGCAGTGCAGTCCTGATACTGAGTGTGAAGTAATTGCCAGTATCAAAGATGGCGGCGAAGAATCAAATGCGGTTTGTGACCTAGACAACGGCAAACTGATTGAATTCAAATTTTGACAATTTTTATAGTAACTTTGGAAGCTTTTCATTGGTTGGTTATTATAACTTGAGGTTATAAAAACAATCGTTGAAATCATTGGTGTCATACCCCCCCCCCATTAGGAGTCAAAAACATTTAACAATAATAATTAAATGACATCTCTTTTTTATAACAAATCAACGAAAAGGTTTATTTTGCATTAAGAAGGACTTTGTTAGAGGCAAAAGAAAAGAAAAAGGAACAGAAAGTTCTTGGGTGTTCTAACGTCTGAAAGCAATAAACTTGAAGTGTGCCCAGACTATCTAGTGGAAGTCTTTAGTGGGGTAGTCACAGTCTGGAAGGATTCAGTGGACAGAGAGCGAGAGGAGAGAGGTCCGTGTTCTTTGGTGGTTGGGGCTCCTCTGCTGGCGGCTGGATCGTTCCAGACAAGAGTAAATAATCCATTAAGTGACATATAGGATTAATGCACTCTGGAGCTGACTGGTCAGTGTGTGGCCGAATCAGTCAGCAAAGGGTCATTAATCCACAAGAAAATAGTCTGTTATGGTAACTGCTACACCTGTTAAACAAATAATTTTTTATGAGATTTTTTCAGTCTGTTCTCTTACTAATGAATTATGTTTTCACAGTATTATTCATATATTTTGGAGATATCATTAGTTTTCCATATTGAAAGTCAATAAACGTAGAAAAAGTTTAGTCTTGATCGTGGTTTTATGATAAGAATTATAATTTTATTTATTTCTTTTAAATTCATTAAATTTCATCAAAATTATTTTATTTTTGTATAAAAAGAATGTTCCAGTTTATTATTTCTGTCAGACAATTTTTTTAAAAAGTAATGTTTATCCTTGTTCAAAAGTATAAGTCAAGAAACACAAACATATTTCCATAAAAACTGTCAACTAAACTGTTTATATATTTATTTCCAAATAGTTTTCAAATTTTTGCATCAACAAGTTTTAAAACACTTACAAAATTCATCAAGTAATCAATTTTTAGTACTTATGCAGAATACAGACTGTGCTGAAATAACATTATTATTTAGAAACCCATTCTTAACTAAATTATCTAACAGACATTTTTGATAAGTTTGATTTAAAAAGAAATATTTCTATACTAGAAACTTTGTATTTAAATTATTTCTACGAATTTAATTTGTTTCCACTTTAAAAATGATTTATCTTTCATTTTCGTCTTTAAAAAATATCTATCACTTAATGTTAATATGCTTGTTCAATTTTAATTTTAGTCTTTAAAATCAATGAAACAACGAAATATTTATTTGCAGATTGTTTCGTAGAAAAAACACAAATTTTCCATTTTAAATTAATTCGTGTTTTTCCTTTTTTTTTTTTAATTAAAATTGAATAAGTTAAGTTTCAATCATGTTCTTTATTTTTCTCTTTTTCAATGCAATTTTAAAAAGTTTCCCAATGCCTTTTGTAAAAAGTTCTCATTCATTATCAACGGATCTTGCTTGCTTCTACCTCAGGCATGATGTCATTTTTCAGTGAAGAGGCCCACTTCTATTTATTTTATGACAGCCATGATTTAGCACAACTTTATTGCCAAAAATATAACAAAATGGCATATTGCATGTAAATTAATAAATAATACCATACAATTGTAATCAAAACTAGCAGGGAAATCCAACATTGCCCGGGATTGAATGAGAATTGAAAGTGTATTAGTTCATCTTTTTCCCCGTCTTTTTTAGAAACAATCATCATCATCTCATTTAAGCAGTATCCGTTCCACCATTAGACTCCATTAGCTTCCTTAGTCATAATTCTTTACTGGTGGTATTCTTGTGTGCGCGACCACAAGACAAATCATCCTTTTGTAATTTTCCCCTCATTGAAGAAAGACAATATAAAATTCACATTTCAGAGTTAAGGTCCGAAAACTGTGGTTTCAGGTAACTAGAAACCTCCACTATGCATTCTGTGTTTTCCTTTTTATCCTAGGATAATTAATGCCTTTGAATTCGTCGCATATTTCAACTATTTTAATGTCTAGTCTAGCAGAAAAGCTGATTCTCTCGCAATTTTCCTTTGTCTCGAATTCGCTTGACACACATTCCAACATGTCAGGTAACTTGACATAAAGGTCCTTTTATCTTTCAAAGGAAATCAACAATTCTTTTCTTTTCAACTATTTTAATGTTTAATCAAAACAGTGAAATTGTTCTCAGTCTTTTGGTCTCTTTTCTTTGCCCGAGACCTAGATTAAACATATCAGTAAACTTAGACATATTTAATTCTTCTTAACGGTAAAACGCCCCGACAGCTACTTCCTTTCTTCTCAGAGTCTGAACAGCTACTGAATATTTTTCTTTTCAAAAATGCCCCACAAGGAAGATTTTAACATGCAAGGAGAGGCTCACCCAATCAGCAAGCAGAATGGGATCACGTGATGTAGAAGAGAAGGAGGAAGAACAAAACAAGAAGAAGAAGAAAAGAGAGAAAATAAGGAGAAAAAAATAAAATAATGGAAATAATTTTTCACAATTTAGTCCACAATACAGTGTAGTCTACATTGCACTGTAGAGAACCTACTGTTGATTCAATAAAATTATTTACCTTTATATATTGAGAATTTGGACCTGAGCATCAAATTCAATTTGGTTTTTAGCTAGTAAAAATAGCTGTTAAGGGGTAAAAATTGATAAAATTAGAACTTGGCAGGCATAGATGAAGTTAAAGTGCTTTTCTATGCATGCACAAATATGCATTTATACATTAATTTCTGTTTATTTTTAGAGTTTTCATATCCATCTGTTGGTCGCTCAGATGGTAATGTATAAGATTGGAGAGCTATATGTTTTGCTTTCGATTCTAGCTGATGGCACTCAAGTCATATTTTTTTTCCTTTTGAAATTACTAAAATATTTTGGGTACAATATAATAATCTATAGAGTATTGGCTCTATGATAATTAGTATGGAGTCTAAATGAATTAAAATATCATATTTAAGCATATTTTACGACCGGGTTACACTTGGCAACCACTATTATATAAAGTGGCTGTTACTTTTTTAACTGTATCATTACATTTCAACTACTCAGACCCACATGTTGTCTGGTACCGTCATAAAGGAACAAATAAAAATGGAACAAAATAAATGTGTTTTACAATGCTCTGCCATATAAGATGTGCATTTTAAAAGTCTCTCTCTCTCTCTCTCTGTCACCTGACGCCAGCCTTAGCCAGCACTTTCTCCCCCTCAACTTCACACATCTCTCTTCTCTTGCTTGACTACATACTGTCCTCTTTTCTTCTTCTTTTTCTTTCTTTCTTCTTTCTGTGACATCAGCTCATATACACTTGCCAATTTGCATACGTGCTTTAATGGCTGCTGCTGCTGCTAATATTTTTGCTAGTCAGCTATCCTACACCTGCTGCTGATTTTCTCACACACACTCACACGCAGTATGTTACCAAAAGAGCACACTGCTTTGTTACATATCTTCCAATCTTCCCCCCCAAAATATTTTATAAGAATTTAATTAAACCTGCCCGAGGCAATAAAAGAAAAAAGAAAACAAAAAACTAAAAAATTTCACACACAATAAAACATGAATAATTAAATCCAATTAAAATGTCTTAGAGTATAATCTGTTCAGTATTCCCATTTTATACTTATTTTTTCTTTTCCCTATCAGAAATTCTTTATTTATTTTTTCTATTTTTTTAAAGGAATCCCAACGTATTTTTCTGAAGAGTTGAATGCAACGTTTTTAATATGTTGAAAGGGGGAAACTCAGTTAACTGTTTAAATAGCGAGAATGTATGTTTTATTGTATTTTATTTTTAGAAATTTCATCGAATCAGTGTTGAAATGTTTCAGCTTGGTTGTGCAAGAAATTTATTCTTTAGAATAAATTTAAAAATCAGTTAAATTCATGCAAGACCAAATCCAAATTTGAATAGTCTTTGATGTTTATTGATCCTGAATCTGTAAATTAATCAAACTGAAACAGGATATTTTTATTTTTGTAATAAAACCAGTTTTTTGCTTCTTGTCAGTCTTCATAACACATATGCTATAATGTTATTTGTATTCCAAGATAGATTAAAATTTTTTTTTTTCGTGCGAGTTTTTTTGTTTTTTTCACGCAGCTTTTTTCTTATTCTCTTACACCAATCCTCGATTCCCTCTCACCATCGAATATCAGTCATAAAAAAGAATTATATCTCTCTTTGCTCCTTTTACAGATTTTTACACCGACTGCCCAAATAATTTTCTTTTGGTTAAAACTCCATCTTTGAAATCTTTGATTAAACAAGTTATCATAACCTTTTTCTAGACCTATGACTCATTTGTCTCTTTATAGCTCAGTTACTTTTTACAAGATTATTTGAGAGAACACTAGTTAATTTAACCTTCTGTTTAGTCCATGGCCCCTTTTTGTCTCTTAACCCTCTGTCCGTTTGATGAGATTATTCAAGAACAATTTTGGCCTATTTTTGTCTCTTAAATATTCAGTAACTTTTGATGAGATTATTCAAGACAATTACGGTTGACACCTGACTCAACAGGCTAGAGGCATTATTCATGCCCTCGACTTAATCGGATATCAACATCACACAACCATTATTGCATTTTCCCTTTTTCATGTCACAATAGAGTTTGACCTTATCATTAGCAGTTCTGCTATCTAATGCAAGCACTGTTTATTCACTTATTAATTCTATTTTCTGCTATTTTCTAAGCTTCTTTGTTTGTAAACCGACCCATCAAAAATCTAGTCACTAACTTCTGATGGCTAGGTTATGTTCCATACCTGGGAAATTTGATTCATTGTCTGGAGTCTGTCAATAACTTTCTGACTGTCTACAGAAAAAAATTGTCACTATTTACATTCTCTATCTCTATAACTGCAGATTGTGAACAACCTAAATATTTAGTGGACACTTATCTTTTTACGACAGCAGCAATGCATAAAGAGTTTCAGTTTTAAAGAATAAATAAATAAATAAAAATAAAAGCAATACCCACCCCCCACCCGACATACGCACACTACCCCTATATCATATATGTACCTAGAATTAGTTGGCTAAATATGCCTGCTTCCTTTTCCGAAATGACCTCGAGGTGTGAATGTCGCATTTTTCTCCCACTCTTAAAGCTAAGTTTAAAAAATGTTTGTCTCTCTAATTTTCTGAAATCTATTTTGTGCTAATTAATGGTAACTCTTTTCTTATTGCAACCTTGACTTAAAATCCGGCAACTCACATTACCTATCGACTTGATCCTTTTTGTTCTGAAATCTTTTTATTTTCATGTATGCTACAAACGAATATTGCTCTGTTACATGTAAAATGCGGAAAAAAAAGCCACCCACGAAAATGAACCTCCCAAACTAAAAACCTCGAACTATTATCTAAACTAAAATGTAAATTAATTCCAAATTAAGCTGACTTCACAAATTGATAAAAGTAAAATATTGTATTTGAATTAAGGTGAAGCTCGAATGATTCAAACTCGAGATAGATAATGCCAAAAACATCCCCCATAAATATGGGAGGGGAGATTATCTTCAAAGAGCATCCTATATTGATAATTTAGCACCGGACTTGTACTAAGTAGATATTAATATGTCCCTCGTTCCCATTCCGTTTTTTTTTTTTTTTTTTAATGGAGAGTAGATAATGTGGTGGATGTGTTATGGGCAGCTCCAGTAACTCTCACTTCTCCTTTTTTGTCCCTCAGTCCTCCTTCAAATGAGTGATTTTTCTGACAAAGTGTGAAGAAAAAGCTGCTTCCAGGTCGGTAGTACTTTGTGAACAGTAGTATGAGATGTCAGAAATTTTTCTGTCTCTATATCTATCCTTGTGGCCATATCACTAGTAAGGGTGCTGGAGGTAAACGTTTGTCTAGACTGACGTTATCTGCCTGATAGTCAGGGACCCGAACCTTGGATTAACCACTAAGGAGGCTGTCCTATAAGCAGGTGCAAAGTACTGGGGCTGCTGTATTGCCATTTGGTGAATGGATTCTGGACCTTGCAGTAGTCTCTGGTAGGGCCTCTCGATGCTATACTAGTGGGTAATTGTTATGGCTTGACCTTTCCATGTGCTACAAAGAAAAAAAAAATTTCCTATCTTTTTCTGTCTGTCGTTCCCTCTCATTCTTGCTCAAACCAAGTATGCTGACCTGTTCCACAAACACCAAAACCTCAACATGAAACATCTCAAAAACAAAAACTCGAATAAACCTAGAACCCCATCTTCCAACGTAGACCCCTACTACCTTGTCTCCTTCTCCAACATCAGGGATCTACGTTCCAACCTTCCAGAGGTTGAAACCCAATTACAGGAGACGAAACCGGACATATTCTTTCTAAGCGAAACTGGAATAGGGCCGACCACTTCCCTAGATGAATTCATAATTAACGGATACTCTAACTTAACATCGAAATCTGACCCCCAAGATCGCCATGGGCATGGAATATGTGCCTACATTAAAGATGGCTTCCCGTGTGGCAGGGATATCTCCAGAGAAGACCCTAATTTACCTTATATATGCTTCTGGGTTGCACTACCTTACACCACTGCATTTGTATTTGCCCTCTATCGCCCCCACAACAGCAGAGTTACTATCTTTAAGAGTATATCTGAGAAAATAGACCACATCCTGTCTGCACATCCCTCGGCTAACTTTCACATTTGTGGTAACTTCAATGTCCATAATGTGGAATGGCTGACCCACTTAAATAAGACAGATGATGAGGGGAGGTTCTGTCATGACTTTGCCATTGCCTATGACCTTACTCAGATTGTTCGCGAGCCCACCCGAGTGCCAGATACTACCGGTCAGTTTGCAAGCCTTCTAGACCTTTTTCTCTCAACCTCCCCTAAGCTATGTTCATGCACTGTTCTTTCTCCTCTAGGATCCTCCGCCCACTCCGTTGTATCAGTTAAGATAAAAATGAAATTTAATAAGTTCCCAGACATACCCCTCCACCGTACTGTATACCAATACTCCATGGCTGACTGGGATAGCTTCTGTACATTCATATCTGATCTACCACTGCCTTCCATGTTTAAAAAGGAAGTTTCCTCTATAGTATCAGACCTAACCGAATGGTTAATTGTTGGCATAGACCGATTAATACCATCTAAAAAATTCCAACAAGAACCTAACGGCTAGCCATGGTTTTCCCCAGAATGTGCTGTTGCCATTGTGCACAGAAATCACTTTTTCAATAACTACAAACGTAATAGATGCACTGAGACTAAAGCTGCTTTCAGGAACGCCAGCAACCACTGTAAAAGAGTAATAAAAAATGCAAGAGAGCTATATGCCTAGTCTGTTAAATCCAAAGTAGCTGATCAGCAGCTTGGTTCCCACCAGTTTTGGCAAATAACAAATAGGATCCTGAACAGAAGTGTGCGTTCTATGCCAACCATTATCAATGGACCTGAGGTCATCTCGTCAGCATCAGACAAGGCCAAACTATTTGCAAAGAACTTTGCAGCTAATTCTACCCTATGCGACGAAGGCCATCAACTCCCCATATTTCCTCCTATAACACAAAACACGCTAGGTAATATACAAATATCTGTGTGTGAGGTCGCCAAGCTAATCAAGAACCTTGATTCCAGTAAAGCAACTGGCCCTGACGGCATCCCAATTAACGTAGTGTTAAAAAAGCTTCAACCAGAACTTGCTCCCATACTTACAAAATTGTTATAGCATTGCCTTAAGGAGAAGTGCTTTCCAACAACCTGGAAAACCTCATCAGTATGCCCTGTATTTAAGAATTCAGGTGATAAGTCCTCTCCCTCTCAGTACAGACCTATAAGTCTCCTGTGTGTCATGAGTAAGTTGCTGGAATCCATACTAAATAGAGAAATAGTCAACCACCTCAACAGAAATAACCTCCTTAGTGACACACAATACGGTTTCTGTTCTGCAAGATCTACCGCAGATGTGCTAACGGTTATATCTCATAGGATTAACGAATCTCTCAACAAAGGCTACCTGTCTAGGGCAATTTCACTTGACATATCAAAGGCATTCAACAAGGTATGGCATAAAAGCCTACTTCACAAGATTTCCAGCTACGGTATAACTGGAAATGTTTTCTCAATCATTAAATCATTTCTCTCTAGGCTCATAAGAGTAGTGGCTGATGGACAAAAATCAGAGGCCTGCACTATTAATGCTGGAGTCCCTCAAGGGTCCATCCTGGATCCAACTCTCTTCCTGATCTACATCAATGATCTCCCTAAACACATACTTAAATCATTCGTTGACATTTATGCTGATGACACAACGGCAACATATCAAAGGCTGTAAATGACAAAGTTCTCTGATTCTCTCTCCTCTGATCTCGAGCGTGTAGTTCAGTGGGGAAGACGTGGCGGGTTACCTTTAATGCATCTAAAACCAAGCTCCTATCTTTACACCATCAATGCTCTGATCCCCATCTGGCATCAATTGTAATGGATGGCTCTCACCTAGGAGAAGCTCAATGTTTTGATAAGCTTCTGGGCTTGACCTTTACTCTTGATATGAAATGGAACACGTACATCAAGTCTGTTGCCAGGGTCCCTGGAAAGATGGTGGGTTCCTTCTACCGCTCCAGAAGATATCGCGCTACTGATGCAATTCTCTATCTATATAAAAGCCAAGTACGTTCAAGGATGGAATACTGCTGCCATATCTGGGCAGGAGCTGCTAAAAACAGCCTATCCTGCCTTGACAGAGTACAAAATAGACTTCGTGGCTTAGTGGGGATGCCCTTTTCTCTTCCCTGCCACCTCTTTCCCACAGAAGAGATGTTGCGAGCCTGTCTTTGTTTTACCGTAATTTCCATGGGAAGTGCTCATCTGAGCTCCAATCTCTGGTCCCCCCTCGCCAATCTTTTACGAAAAACACCCGTCAAAAATTTTCCCCACTCTCTATCTGTGCCTAAATCAAAACGTAGATTCCATGAACACAGCTTCTTTCTTAGAACAGCACGCCAGTGGAACTCTGTTCCGTCTGCCTGTTTCCCACCTGACTACAACTTGGATGTCTTCAAATCCAACGTAAACAAATTCCTAATGAACTGCCCCCTTAAGTAGACACTTTATGAAATCTCAACACTAACGTACAATGTACTGTACATGCAATAACCCTTGTCCCTGAGTGGCTTCCGGGCCTTGATAAGTGGTGACCTCCTTGTAAAAAAAAAAAAAAAATTCATTCATGTCAAGTGTTTTGCTTGACCACCACACAGTTTTTCAAACTTTTGCAAAATGCCTGCAAAAAAGTACCAGACAGTTCAAAATTTCGCAAATAAAACAAAATTCTTTATAAGTCACTCAGCAAATCCCATGCTAAGAATGAGTGCGTCTCTTCATTTTCAGTTTCTTATTAAAAAATAGTAAAAATTAAAAAAAATACAATGTCTTCATCCCTTTTCACATTAGTAAGATGATTAGATGATTATAAACGAGACATAAACTTGAAACAATCAATAGAAATAAAGTCAGATTTATTTTTATTTTTTAGAACTTGTTATATTTTAATTGTTTAAACATTTATTCCCGTCTTGCAAAATCTCCAGCAAAGTTTTTCAAATTTTAAAACTTTAGTAATCCATAAAAATAAAACTAGAGATACCATTTAAACAGTCCAAGCATAAACTTATAAAATATGTTCATGTCATAATGATTTATTTTAAATTCCTCTTTAATACAAAGCAAGCTATTTGCTACGTTAAAATGAGTATGCAACAATATCCTTTATCATGAAGACTAGAATATTCGTCTTTAACACTAAAACAACATTGACAGTAAACCATGGTCTCACAAAACATCATTGAGCAACAAGAAAATATGATAGGACTGAAGAAAGACAAAAGTGAGCAGACAAGAAGAAAAAGAGCAGACAATTGTACTCACTGACTTAAAAAAAATTTTTTTCTCTCAGCCTGGTTTATGCCTCTCTTTTGTGACTGCATTTTTCTGTGGTAACGTGAATTTTTCTTTCTTTTTTCTTCATTTTGATCCTTTTTTGATAAAAATCCTGGTCATGGCACTAAAATAAATATAGAATATAACGTGACCATTACCTTTCTAACCAGGTTGTAACATTTTAACCACTAAAACTTACGCATTGTCTGGTACCGTCACAAAGG